>NC_057805.1:471592912-471632804 GCF_018294505.1 Triticum aestivum | reverse complement strand
GGCCGCCGCCGGCGACCGCCGCCCCTCCGGCCTCCCTCTCCTCCGCCGGAGCCCGAGGCCCGCGGCCTCCCTCTCCTCCTCCGGTGCCCGCTCCGGCCGAGCTCAGCCCCGAGCCGGCGAGCTCCTGTAGCATCGCCCGATCCAGATCTGGTGAAGCCCCGTTGACTTTCCTCGCCCTCTATTTTTTCTAAGTCTTCGAATTTCTCAGCAAGTGCTCTTGTTCGTGATGCGATAACTCCGTGCATGTAGCTCCGATTCGCGTGTGTAATATGTCAAATTGTTCGCCTCGTGATGCTCTTCATTGTTTTCAATTGCATCATGATCATTAGAGGTCATCTTGATGCCCAAATCTCTGTTGGAAGAGGGCTAGTTGCTGTTATTCTCTGGTTCTTAGCAGAACTTGGAGATTTGTTATTTTTTGTATCATTTAATCTGTGCATCTTTTGAGCATGAGCTCTACATGTGTTTTGAAGTATGCCATGCCATCTTTCCAGTGGTGCTGTCCATGTATTTTTGTGATCTCTGTGGTGACTAGCACAAGCATGCAAAGTAGGCCCCGTAATATTTCTGATTTCAGGGACTTAGTGATTTCTCCAAGTCCTTGTCTGCTGTAATTTTGTTGCCATGAAACTTGATGCTACAGAGAGATCCATGCATATTTTGGAGATGTTCACTAAGGATGTTTTGTAGCTATAGTTGTAATTGATCCATGCCTGCAATGTTTTGCAATTATGGAGTGCCATAGCATGACTCAATATTGCTCTACTTTTGCTATAAAATATTTCTGGCAGATTCTTAACATGATATGCAATTTTGCCAAGCTTATTGTAGTTGATCCACACATGCTATGCAATTGTCCTTGTCATGATTAGCTTCATAAACATGCCATATTGCTGTAGGTATGCTTGGTTTGTCATGCATTTCTCTGTAGTGAGTGCATCAAGCTCACAAAGAGGCCTACATATTATTATTTCTGCCATGCTCTGTTTTCTGCCAAGTCTGAAACCTGATAACGAAACTTGCTATGTTTACATGCTTGCCATCATTTCTTCTGGTCCTTTTTGGCTTATGGTCATTAAGAGACTTTTGTCATGTGCACTTAGTAGAACACTGCCATGCCTTGTTTTGCTATGTTAAGTTCATGTAGCATGTTGATTTCGTGCTCTGAACATTGCTACCTGATTCTGTTTACTGCCATGTCCAGTTTTTCAATAAGTCTGTGATCCTGTTATCTTTTGCACTTTTCCCATTCTTGTTTGAGCTTGATATGTTGTGAACTAGCCGTAGCTCAGTGTTCATCTTTTGTCAAGCATCTCCTGAAGTTTACTGTCATGTGCTTTGTTGATATGTTGGGGTGCTGTAGCTTTGTTACTTGTTGCATTTTAAGTGCTATCATGCTGTTAATCGCAGATTCGTGTCATTCTTGTTTTGCTTGCCATTTGCAAACCGTGCATCCATTTCCGGTGATCTTTATATCGATTTCGACCGAAATCACCTCATCTTTCCAGTGGCATGCTTGGTTTGCCAAGTTACTACCATGTTCATCATTTTCCTTCCGGAGCACGCATATGCATCACATATCATATCTTGCATTTCATACTTGCTTTGCATCATGTTGCTTGCGCATTTCTCGTTGTTGATTGTGGTTCCGTTGGTTTGTGTTCTTGTCTTGGGTAGAGCCGGGAGACGAGTTTGTGAACGAGGAACCTGTTGAGTACGCTTACGAGGATCAAGCTTTCGACAACTCTGAGAACCTTGCAGGCAAGATGACCACCCCTCGAAATCACTTCTATTTTTGCTATGCTAGTTGTTCGCTCTATTGCCATGCTCGCTACCTATCACTTGTTATATCTTGTCTCCCATTTTAGCCATGTCAGCCCTAACCATCCTTTCCTAGCAAACCGTTGTTTGGCTAAGTTACCGCTTTTGCTCAGCCCTTCTTATAGCGTTGCTAGTTGCAGGTGAAGTTGAAGTTTGTTCCATGTCGGAACATGGATATGTTGGGATATCACAATATCTCTTATTTAATAAATGCATCTATATATATTTTGGTAAAGGGTGGAAGGCTCGGCCTTATGCCTGGTGTTTTGTTCCACTCTTGCCGCCCTAGTTACTGTTATACCGGGATTATGTTCCTTGAGTTTGCGTTCCTTACACGGTCGGGTGATTTATGGGACCCCCTTGACAGTTCGCCTTGAATAAAACTCCTCCAGCAAGGCCCAACTTTGGTTTTACCATTTGCCGCCTAAGCCTTTTCCCCCGGGTTTTCGCGAGCCCGAGGGTCATCTTTATTTTAAACCCCCGGGCTAGTGCTCCTCTGAGTATTGGTCCAAACTGTCAGTCACCGGTGGCCACCAGGGGCAACTCTGGGCTGGCCTATCGGAAGCTTGGACAATCCGGTGTGCCCTGAGAACGAGATATGTGTAGCTCCTATCGGGATTTGTCGGCACATTCGGGCGGCTTTGCTGGTCTTGTTTTACCATTGTCGAGATGTCTTGTAAACCGGGATTCCGAGACTGATCGGGTCTTTCCGGGAGAAGGTTTATCCTTCGTTGACCGTGAGAGCTTATGATGGGCTAAGTTGGGACACCCCTGCAGGGTATTATCTTTTGAAAGCCGTGCCCGCGGTTATGAGGCAGATGGGAATTTGTTAATGTCCGATTGTAGATAACTTGTCACTTGACCCAAGTAAAATACATCAACTGCGTGTGTAGCCGTGATGGTCTCTTCTCGGCGGAGTCCGGGAAGTGAACACGGCCTGTGTTACGAATGACGTAAGTAGGTGTTCAGGATCACTTCTTGGTCATTGCTAGATGACGTCCGTTCCGTTGCTTCTCTTCTCGCTCTCATTTGCGTATGTTAGCCACCATATATGCTTTTGCCGCTGCAGCTCCACCTCATTACACCATCCTTTATTATAAGCTTAAATAGTCTTGATCTCGCGGGTGTGAGATTGCTGAGTCCTCGTGACTCACAGATTCTACCAAAACAGTTGTAGGTGCCGACGATGCCAGTGCAGATGATGGCGTCGATCTCAAGTGGGAGTTCGACGAGGAACGTGGTCGTTACTATGTGTCTTTTCCTGATGATCAGTAGTGGAGCCCAGTTGGGACGATCGGGGATCTAGCATTTGGGGTTGTCTTATTTTCATCTGGATTTTGACCGTAGTCGGTCTATATGATTGTATTTTGGATGATGTATGATGATATTTATGTATTGTGTGAAGTGGCGATTGTAAGCCAACTCTTTATCCCATTCTTGTTCATTACATGGGATTGTGTGAAGATGACCCTTCTTGCGACAAAACCACTATGCGGTTATGCCTCTAAGTCGTGCCTCGACACGTGGGAGATATAGCCGCATCGTGGGCGTTACACTTGGCTTGATGCTCCCTGATACGTCCCCAACGTATCTATAAATTATGAAGTATTCATGCTATTATATTATCCATCTTGGATGTTTAATGGGCTTTACTATGCACTTCTATATTATTTTTGGGACTAACCTATTAACCGGGACACGTTTTCGTCTTGACTCTCCGGTAGAAACTTTGGGACACTCTTTGAAGTACTTTGTGTTGGTTTGAATAGATGAATCTGAGATTGTGTGATGCATATCGTATAATCATACCCACGGATACTTGAGGTGACATTGGAGTATCTAGGTGACATTAGGGTTTTGGTTGATATGTGTCTTAAGGTGTTATTCTAGTACGAACTCTTGAATAGATCGATCCGAAAGAATAACTTTGAGGTGGTTTCGTACCCTACCATAATCTCTTCGTTTGTTCTCCGCTATTAGTGGCTTTGGAGTGACTCTTTGTTGCATGTTGAGGGATAGTTATGTGATCCAATTATGTTATTATTGTTGAGAGAACTTGCACTAGTGAAAGTATGAACCCTAGGCCTTGTTTCCTAGCATTGCAATACCGTTTACGCTCACTTTTATCATTAGTTACCTTGCTATTTTTATAATTTCAGATTACAAAAACCTATATCTACCATCCATATTGCACTTGTATCACCATCTCTTCGCCGAACTAGTGCACCTATACAATTTACCATTGTATTGGGTGTGTTGGGGACACAAGAGACTCTTTGTTATTTGGTTGCAGGGTTGCTTGAGAGAGACCATCTTCATCCTACGCCTCCCACGGATTGATAAACCTTAGGTCATCCACTTGAGGGAAATTTGCTACTGTCCTACAAACCTCTGCACTTGGAGGCCCAACAACGTCTACAAGAAGAAGGTTGTGTAGTAGACATCAAGCTCTTTTCTGGCGCCGTTGCCGGGGAGGCTAGGTAAGCAGCACTCACACCCCGTCAACTAAGCACTTTTCTGGCGCCGTTGCCGGGGAGGTGAGTGCTTGAAGTTATATCTTTAGATCTTGCAGTCGAATCTTTTAGTTTCTTGTTTTATCACTAGTTTAGTCTATAAAAGAAAACTACAAAAAAATGGAATTAAGAATGCCTCGTATGCTTCATCTTTTTAATATCTTTCATGAGAATAAGGATTCCAATAATTGTGCTCAATTGCTAGAGGAAGAATGCTTAGAATGTTTGGCACTAAATCTTTGGATGATGAGCATGATTGCAATGTTGTTAGTATGAATTCTTTGAATACCCATGATGCTAATGATATGCAAAGCCACAAGCTTGGGGATGCTATGTTTGATGAATATGATATGTTTTGTCCCCCAAGTTTTGATGAGCAAATTTATTATGATGATAGCATGCCTCCTATTTATGATGATTATATTGATGAAAGTGGGTTTGGAAGAGTGTCAACTTTAGGAAGTAATGATCCCACTATTTTGGAGGATGTTGAATCTTATTGTGATAATTATGAAAGTGGATTTGGAGAGGTCATGACTTTATTTAGTGATGAATCCACTATTTCGGAAGAGGTTCCAATTGATTATGAGAATAGAGTTGCTATCTATGATGATTATTGTGATGACACGTATGCTTTAAACAATAATGATAACCATGTAACTTGTCATCTTGATCTTAATTTTCAATCACATGATAGTTATTTTGTTGAGTTTGCTCCCACTACTATTGATGAGAATAAATTTGCTTACGTGGAGATTGGAAAATTTCTATGCAAGTAGATCATGAAAAGAATGCTTTAGGTGCTGGTTATATTGTTGAATTCATTCATGATGCTACTGAAAATTATTATGAGGGAGGAATGTATGCTTGTAGGAATTGCAATAATATCAAGTTTCCTCTCTATGTGCTCAAAGTTTTAAAGTTATGCTTGTTTTGCCTTCCTATGCTAGTTGATTATTGTTCCCATAAGTTGTTTGCTCACAAAATCCCTATGCATATGAAGTGGGTTAGACTTAAATGTGCTAGTCATATTCTTCATGATGCTCTCTTTATGTCTATGTTTCAACTCTTATCTTTTATGTGAGCATCATTGAAATCATCATGCCTCGCTAGAAAGGCATTAAAGAAAAGCGCTTGTTGGGAGACAACCCAATATTTACCCCTACTGTTTTTGTGTGTGCACATGATTAATCTACTGTAGTAATCAAGTTTTATAGCTTTTGTTTCAATAAAGTGCCAAGTAGAACCTTTGGGAAGACTTGGGTGGAAGTTAATGTGATCTTGCTGTAAAAAAACAGAAACTTTGTGCTCACGAGTTTAGCTGTCATTTTTTACAGAAGAGTGAGTTTAAGTTGATTTTTTAAGAAGATTAATAGACAAATTCCTCAGGTCCACCAATTTATTTCAGAATTTTTGGAGTTCCAGAAGTATACATTTGATACAGATTACTACAGACTGTTCTGTTTTTGACAGATTCTGTTTTCTATGTGTTGTTTGCTTATTTTGATGAATCTATGAGTAATATCGGAGGGTATGAACCATAGAGAAGCTGGAATACAGTAGATATTACACCAACATGAATTTAGAATGAGTTCACAACAGTACCAAAAGTGGTTTTATATTTTTTATACTAACGGAGCTTACGAGTTTTCTGTTAAGTTTTGTGTTGTGAAGTTTTCAAGTTTTGGGTAAAGATTTGATGGACTATGGAATACGGAGTGGCAAGAGCCTAAGATTGGAGATTCCCAAGGCACCCCAAGGTAATATTCAAGGATAACCAAGAGCCTAAGCTTGGGGATGCCCCGGATGGCATCCCCTCTTTCGTCTTCGTTCATCGGTAACTTTACTTGGAGCTATATTTTTATTCACCACATGATATGTGTTTTGCTTGGAGCATCATTTTATTTTCTTTAGCTTTGCTTTCTGTTGTATAGAATAATGTTTTGCATCTTTATTTTCAATAAAAATGTCAAGGATAGCCTTTACCATGCTTATTTTGCAAGTATACATGTTGCTGTTTCAAAACAGAAAGTTTACCGTTGTTGCAAAAAATTCCCTAGAAAAATCAGAATGTGATTAAATGTTGAAACCTTTTGCATAATAAGCTCTGATAAATTTACTACAGTGGGAATTTTCTTTCATAATTTTTGGAGCTAGGGAAGTATGGATCTTGCTGCATTCTTTACAGACTGTCCTGTTTAGGCAGATTGTTGTTATGTTTGCATTGTTTGCATATGTTTGCGTCTTTAATGATTCAATTTGAGGATAGGACTATTAAATATGCAGAGGCATTTAGTATGAAATGTTGAATAATAATTTTAGTGATTTGCTACAGTATAGTATGATAAGGTTTTTGCATTGGTTTATGCTAACTTATCTCACGAGTCCTTGTTGAGTTTTGTGTGGATGAAGCTTTTGAGATTTAGGAAGACCGTGATATGAGAGGAATTAAGGAGACACAAAAGATCAATCTTGGGGATGCCCAAGGCACCCCAAGATAATATTTCAAGAAGTCTCAAGCGTCTAAGCTTGGGGATGCCCCGGTTGGCATCCCACCTTTCTTCTTCGACAACTATCGGTTAGTATCAGTTGATCCTAAGTTTTTGCTTCTTCACGTGATGTTTGCTATCCTTGAAATGTCGTTTTATTTTGTTTTGCTTGCTGATTGAATAATATCCCAAGATCTGAAATTCTTAAGTGGGAGAGAGTCATCACATAGCTACATAATTATTTAACTACTCATTGATCTTCACTTATATCTTTTTGGAGTAGTTTGTCATTTACTCGTGTGCTTCACTTATATCCCATGAGTAAATGGTTGAATGATTTGAATGTCATAAATCTAAAATTATATATGTTTCATATGCCTTTCCCATGGGGAGTAATGCCTTCACATATAAGAAGTACAGGTGGTAAATTTATTGAAGGTTAGCAAACATTGTATTGGTCACTTGAACAATTCATGTAAGAATATTGAAGGAAGAGAGATTTCACATATAAATATACTATCTTGGACATCTTCTATGATTGTGAGCCCCATTAATTATTTTCAAACCTGAGCAAATTAGTTGAAGTTGGACAAGGAAGACAACATAATGAGTTATGCTTGGGTATATTTGTATAGAAGTTATATTGTTATGGATCCTCTAACATGTGGTGCTTGCTATTTAGAATCCTTTGCTAGCCAAAATATCTGTACTAAGCGGGAATACTTCTTGTGCATCCAAATTCCTTGAACCAAGTTTCTTCCATGAGTGTCCACCATATCTACCTATATGCGGTACTTACCTGCCGTTCCAAGTAAATTTGCATGTGCCAAACTCTAAACCTTCAAATAATAATCTGTTTTGTATGCATGAATCGCTCATGTAGCGACTAGGGGCTGTCAGTATCTTCCATGCTAGGTGGGTTATTCTCACGATGAGTGGACTCCGCTCATCATTCACGAGAAAATGGCTGGTAACTGGGATGCCCATTCCTATGATCAAAAGATCAAAAATAAATTTGCTAATAATTTAAACAAAACTCCCCCTGGAATGTTGATAGTTGGACGGTACCCGTTGTTTCGGACAAGCCGTGGAGTGCGAATGTTGGTGGAGGGGGAGTAAAAACTTTACCTTTCTGCGTGTGAACCGCCTATAATGTATCTAGTATGGAAGATATTGGGAACTCTTGGTCGTTATGTTGACAATGAAAGCATACCTCTCAAAATTATTTTCATCTCTGTTTTCGCTTCGAGCTCTGACACCTCTGCAAATCCATGCTTCCCTCTGCGAAGGGCCTATCTTTTACTTTTATGCAAGAGTCAGTAGTATTCATTCTCATTCCAACCTACTCTTTAGTTGGCAAGCATCATGTGATGGAAAGATCTAAGCATATATGGCCATTCAAATATATTAAAGCATGAATTATTACTGTTGACATTACCCATGAGGTAAAAGGTTGGGAGGCGAAACATTAAGCCCCTATCTTTCTCTGTGTTCGATGAATACCATTTGTTCTAAAAATATGCTTTGAGTGGTAGCAAACATGGAAGACTAAATGATAGTTGAGTATGTGAAGTTTGCTAAATCAAAGCTCTGACATAGACTCTTCCTGAAAATAAGATGAATTGTAATTGTTTGATGACTAATAACATGGTTTGTTAGTTTTCAAGAAAGTTTATGATCTATACTTTAACATGTGAATAGTTTGTTACTTTATCATGAAAAGTTCTATGAGTTGAGCTACTGTTATGACATATAATGGTGCTAGAAAAGGTGATTGAAATTATCATTGATCAAACTTGTGCACCTGCTAGCATTCACACTTCATAAATTATTTCTTTTATCATTTACCTACTCGACGACGAGCAGCAATTAAGCTTGGGGATGCTGATACATCTCCAACGTATTTATAATTTATGAAGTATTCATGCTATTATATTATCCATCTTGGTTTAATGGGCTTTACTATGCACTTTTTTATTATTTTTGGGACTAACCTATTAACCCAGAGCCCAGTGCCAGTTTCTGTTTTTTCCCTTGTTTCAGTGTTTCGCAGAAAAGGAATGTCAAACGAAGTCCAAACGGAATGAAACCTTCGGGAGAGTTATTTTTGGAACGGAAGCAATCCAGAAGACTTGGAGTGTACGTAAGGGAAGCAACGAGGAAGGCACGAGGCAGGGGGCGCGCCCACCCCCCTGGGCGCGCCCTCCACCCTCGTGGGCCCCTCGTGGCTCCCCTGACGTATTTCTTCCTCCTATATATACCAATATACCCTAAAACCATCGGGGAACAGAATAGACCGGGAGTTCCGCCGCCGCAAACCTCGGTAGCCACCAAACACCAATCGGGACCCTATTCCGGCACCCTGCCGGAGGGGGAATCCCTCACCGGTGGCCATCTTCATCATCCCGGCGCTCTCCATGACGAGGAGGGAGTAGTTCACCCTCGGGGCTGAGGGTATGTACCAGTAGCTATGTGTTGGATCTCTCTCTCTCTCTCTCTCGTGTTCTTGAGGTGGTACGATCTTGATGTATCGCGAGCTTTGCTATTATAGTTGGATCTTATGATGTTTCTCCCCCTCTACTCTCTTGTAATGGATTGAGTTTTCCCTTTGAAGTTATCTTATCGGATTGAGTCTTTAAGGATTTGAGAACACTTGATGCATGTATGTCTTGCATGTGCGTATCTGTGGTGACAATGGGATATCACGTGCTCCACTTGATGTATGTTTTGGTGATCAACTTGCGGGTTCCACCCATGAACCTATGCATAGGGGTTGGCACACGTTTTCGTCTGACTCTCCGGTAGAAACTTTGGGACACTCTTTGAAGTACTTTGTGTTGGTTTGAATAGATGAATCTGAGATTGTGTGATGCATATCGTATAATCATACCCACGGATACTTGAGGTGACATTGGAGTATCTAGGTGACATTAGGGTTTTGGTTGATATGTGTCTTAAGGTGTTATTCTAGTACGAACTCTTGAATAGATCGATCCGAAAGAATAACTTTGAGGTGGTTTCGTACCCTACCATAATCTCTTCGTTTGTTCTCCGCTATTAGTGGCTTTGGAGTGACTCTTTGTTGCATGTTGAGGGATAGTTATGTGATCCAATTATGTTATTATTGTTGAGAGAACTTGCACTAGTGAAAGTATGAACCCTAGGCCTTGTTTCCTAGCATTGCAATACCGTTTACGCTCACTTTTATCATTAGTTACCTTGCTGTTTTTATAATTTTAGATTACAAAAACCTATATCTACCATCCATATTGCACTTGTATCACCATCTCTTCGCCGAACTAGTGCACCTATACAATTTACCATTGTATTGGGTGTGTTGGGGACACAAGAGACTCTTTGTTATTTGGTTGCGGGGTTGCTTGAGAGAGACCATCTTCATCCTACGCCTCCCACGGATTGATAAACCTTAGGTCATCCACTTGAGGGAAATTTGCTACTGTCCTACAAACCTTTGCACTTGGAGGCCCAACAACGTCTACAAGAAGAAGGTTGTGTAGAAGAGTGTTGCTTGAGGTCTTGGAAGGCTTGGTCGGCCTCCGGGGTCCACTCAAACGGGCCTTTATTCTTCATCAGTTTGAAGAAGGGCAAGGCGCGTTCTCCCAGTTTGGAGATGAAGCGTCCTAATGCAGTCACCCGACCGGCCAGCTTCTGCATTTCTCTGAGGGTCTGCGGTGGGCTCATGTCTTCGATGGCCTTGATCTTCTCCGTGTTCGCCTCGATCCCTTTGTGGGATATGAGGAAACCCAGCAACTTGCTGGAAGGAACACCGAACACACACTTCTTCGGGTTAAGCTGCAAGTTCACCTGGCACAGGCTCTCGAACGTCTCTTCCAAGTCTTGGAACAGGGTCCTCGCCTCCCGAGATTTCACCACGATGTCGTCGACGTAGGCCTCTGTGTTTCTCCCGAGCTGTCGCCCAAAGGCGATGTGCATCAATCGTTGGAAGGTCGCGCCCGCGTTGCGCAGCCCGAAGGGCGTGCAGGTGTAGCAGTACACCCCACACGGGGTCAGGAAGGCTGTCTTCTCTACATCTTCGACCGCCATCTTGATCTGGTGATACCCTGAGAACGCATCCAGGAAGCACAACAAGTCGCACTCGGCGATGGAGTCGACGATCTGGTCGATGCATGGGAGAGGGAACGGGTCTTGCGGGCACGCCTTGTTGAGGTTGGTGAAGTCGTCGCACATTCGTTCCTTCCCGCCTTTCTTCGGTACTATGATGGGGTTCGCCAGCCATGTGGGGTATCGAACCTCACGAATGGTACCCGCGGCCTCCAACTTGCGGGTCTCTTGGATGATGAAGGCTTGCTTCTTCGTGGATTGCCGCCTCGCTCATTGCTCTACAGGGCGCATGTTGGGGCACACCCTTAAGTGATGCTGAATCACCTCTCTCGGAACCCCCACCGGCTGATTGGGCTCCCACGCAAATATATCCTTGTTTGCGCGCAAGAACTTCACCAACGCCTCTTCTTGGATGGAATCGAGGGCGGCTCCTATGGTGAAGGTGGCTCCTGAGGACCCGTCCTCATCGACCGGCACCTGCTTGGTTTCTGCCTTGTCTTGGGTGAACAGCTGCTTCTTCTTGGTAGGCGCGGCCTCCTTGGCCTCGGGGGTACCGGCGTCGGCGGGCTATGCCGCCGCTGCGGTCTTGAAGGCAAGCTTGAGTGCCGCCACGGCCTCCTTGGTGTCCCCCTTGATGGTGAGGACACCTTTGCTTCTAGGCATCTTCATGAGGTTATAGGCCGGATGAGTCGCTGCCATGAACTGGGCCAGAGCTGGGTACCCGAGGATGGCGTTGTACGGGAGGCCGATGCGGGCGACGTCGAAGTCAACCAACTCGGTGCGGTAGTTGTCGCGCATGCCAAAGGTGATGGGGAGGCGGATCTGCCCCAGAGAGTGGGCAGCGCCGCCACCAACCCCTGAGAAAGGCTTGCTGAGGCTGAGCCGCTCGGGCGGCATGTGAAGGAGGCCGAAGGCTTCCATGGAGAGCAAGTTGAGGCCAGCGCCGCCGTCGATGAGGCTCTTGGTGACGTCCACGTGGCAGATGGTGGGCGTGCAGAGCATCGGAAGCATGCCCGAGCCGGCGGTGGAGTCGGGGTGGTCTTCTGAGCTGAAGGTGAGGTCGGCCTCAGGCGCAGCCCAGCCGGGCGGAGCCCCCGAGCGCTTGGAAGCGGCGCCAACCTGGCGGAGGAACGGCTTAATGTGGCGATCCGAAGGAGGCGCCTGAGAGCCTCCTAGCAGGGCCGCGACCGCGTGGTGCGCCGGTGTCGCCTAGCGTGCGGTGAAGAGGTCGCGTAGCTCCTCCCAAGGCGCCACCGTGGATCCAGGGAGGTTGAGCAGCGAGGCGTGCGGCTCGCCGGCGAGGGCCATGGGGAGCCAGTTGGCCATGACCTTGTCATCGCCCCCGGCCTCGAGGACGGCCTCCTCGTATGCTAGCAGGAAACTAGTTGGGTCCGCCGCGCCGTCGTAGCGCGGCATCTCCGGCTTGAACTTGGTTGGCCACCGCACACGCCGCAGGGCGGGGGCCAGGGCTCGGAGCCCCCTGGCCTCGTCGTCGATGCTGGCCGCCGGAGGTGATGACGGTGCGCCGGCCATGCGGGCGGAGCGTAGATCGACGGAAGAGAAACCTCGGCGCACCCCTACCTGGCGCGCCAAATGTCAGATCTGGGGTTCCGGCAAAACCCTTAAGGTTCGAACTCTGGGGTGCACGCGAAGTTCTTTCCCTCCTACCGATCTACGCCCTAGCTCGCTAAGATCTCACGGACGAACTCGACGAACTCGCAACACAGAAAGACACGAGATTTATACTGGTTCGGGCCACCGTTGTGGTGTAATATCCTACTCCAGTGTGGTGGTGGTGGATTGCCTCTTGGTCTGATGATGAACAGTACAAGGGGAAGAACAGCCTCCTGAGGTTGAGGCGTTCTTGTGCTCGTCGAACTTTTGCGGGTGAGGACTCGATGCCCCCTACTGTGGTGTCTAGCTCTACTTATATAGGCCCTGGTCCTCTCCCCAAATATTCAGCGGGAAGGGAGCCAACAACGGCGGGCAAATTTGAAAGGGGACAGCTAGTACAAGCTATCCTGACAAAAGTGGTCTTCGCCTGCAAAAGGCTCTGGTGGTGATGCCGTCTTGGGCTCCATGGTGACCTCCGTCTGGCCGTCCTGCTGGTCTTCGGTCTTGTTGCACCGATATGGAAACCTTTGCTTGATGCCTCGATACTCCGTGCCTGCGCCTACCTCCTTAGCACCAAAGAGGAAACAAGGACGCGTCGCGCGCTGGCGCCCGCCTGGTGTCGACCGTCACTGCTCACGTCATGAGAGCCTCGCGAGGTTCTCCCCGCCTTGATATCTGCGCTCCTCGTGAGCCTACCGAGCGCGGCGGCTCCTGAGGAAGTCTTGCGTCATCCGCCTCACGAGGCTTGGCCCCTTGCGAAGGTCTTGAACGCCTTGTCGATGAAGATGGGTCGTACAGCCCGCTAGCTTAGCCATGCCGTGGGCCGCAAGCAGGCAAATCTGGGGACCCACGTTCCCAGAATGCCGACAACAACCTCTAGTGTGATTGAGCCCGTACAATGGGCCTCTACACCTGGTATGACTCCTTTGAAGGTAGTCTTCGTTGGCTTGATCCTTGATGGATTAATGCTCATTTTGCGCACTGTGTCTTGATAGAGCAGACTGAGGCTGCTACCACCGTCCATGAGGACTCGCGTTAGGTGGAATCCATCAATGATTGGGTCCAGGACTAGTGCGGCTGATCCGCCATGCCGGATACTGGTCGGGTGATCCCGACGATCAAAAGTGATCGGGCACGATGACCACGGGTTGAATTTTGGGGTGACTGGCTCTATCGCATAAACGTCCCTTAGTGCGCACTTGCGCTCCCTTTTGGGGATGTGTGTAGCATATATCATGTTCACCGTTTTGACTTGAGGGGGGAACTTCTTCTGCCCCCCTGAGTTCGGTTGTCGGGGCTCTTCGTCATCGTCCTCACTTTGCGATCCCTTTTCCTTGTTATCGGCGTTTAACTTGCCGGCCTGTTTGAAGACCCAACAATCCCTGTTGGTATGATTGGCTGGTTTGTATGGGGTGCCATGTATCTGGCATGGACGATCGAGTATGCGGTCCAAGCTGGATGGTCCCTGATTGTTCCTTTTATACGGCTTTTTCTGCTGACCAGACTTGGAGCCGCTGAATCCGGTGTTAACTGTAGTGTCATCGGTATTATCGCCATTGCTTCGGCGCTTGTGTCTGTTACGTCAGAGCTTGCCATTGCTGTTTTTGACCTCAAAGGGGCCCGCCTTGCTGGCTGTGTTTTTGCTACGAGCCAGCCAACTATCCTCACCCGCGCAAAAGCGGGTCATGAGTGCCGTGAGGGCTGCCATAGATTTGGGCTTTTCTTGGCCGAGATGGCGGGCGAGCCATTCGTCAAAGATGCTATGTTTAAAGGCCGCTAGGGCTTCATCCGGACAGTCAACGATCTGGTTCTTTTTAGTTAGGAATCTAGTCCAGAATTTCCTGGCTGACTCTCCAGGCTGTTGGACTATGTGACTTAAGTCATCGGCGTCTGGTGGCCGGACGTATGTACCTTGGAAGTTGTCAAGAAAAGCTTCTTCCAAGTCCTCCCAGCTGCCGATGGAATTTTCACGCAGGCTGTTTAACCAGTGCCGGGCTGGCCCTTTGAGCTTTAGTAGGAGGTATTTGATAGCATGGAGGTCATCTCCGCGGGCCATGTGAATCTGGAGAATAAAATCCTCGATCCATACCGCGGGATCGGTTGTTCTGTCGTATGATTCTATATTGACGGGTTTGAACCCTTCGGGGAATTCATGGTCCATTACTTCATCAGTGAAGCAAAGAGGGTGTGCGGCGCCTCTATATCTGGCCGCATTGCGCCGTAGCTCCGATGGAGTTCGTCTGCGGTTATCGGCTCGGGTGTGACTAGGTTTGTCACACCCGAATAGGTAGCCATCATCACGTGTCGGGGGACGTCCTCGCGATCCATAAATCGATCAGGTATGTCCTGCTCTACTATCCAGGGTCTGCCGGAGGTCGTATGTATGAACCCGAGCTGTTTCGTCTCTATTTTTATGAGGCGGTGGGCAGGCTGCTGTTCGGCCTAAGTTGCCGCTCTATCCCGACACACGTGGTGGTCGGTCCGCCGCACTGTCCCGACCGCGTAGTGGTCGATCGGCTGCATTACGCGAGGGAGGTATGGGCTCCGGCGCCTCTTCATCGAACTGAGGTAGCAACCTTTGCTTCGGGTAACTCTTGGTTGGTCGTCTGAGGCCGTATTCTTCGGCTGCCAAGACATCAGTCCATCTGTCGACGAGCAGATCTTGGTCAGCTTGAAGATGTTTCTGTTTCTTTTTTAGGCTCCTTGCAGTGGCTATTAGCTGGCGCTTGAAGCGCTCCTGCTTGAGAGGTTCCTCGGGCATGATGAAATCTTCGTTGCCGAGGCTTTCCTCATCCTTGGAGAGCGGACGGTAACTACCGTCCTCCGAGTCGTTGGGCCTGGCCTGTTCGTCGGGGCTAGCTTGCCCGTTTTCTTGCTCGTCCTGTTCGAATGTTACTTCAGCAAGGTCTTCATTGTTTTCAGCATCGTCCGGAGTATTATTTTCATAGGTGCTAGCATTGCCTCTTGAACGACGTGACTTAGAGCGGCGCCGAGGATGCCGGCGTTTTTGCTGTGTCTCCGGAGGTTTATTCTCGACTGGATTTTCTTTGTCATCGTCGTTGGTTGTTTTGGGTGTATCCACCATGTACACATCGTACGAAGAAGTGGCCGTCCAGCGTCCAGTATATGGCGGATTCTGGTCTTGCTCCTCGTCGACATCGTCGTCCATACCGCCGATGTCTTCGGAGTTGTAATTGAGCGTGTCGGTTAAGTCCTCGACAGTGGCTATGAAGTGGGTGGCGGGTGGGAAACAAAATTCCCCATCATCAGCCCCTAGTTCGAACCGAACATAGTTAGGTTGTGAGTCCCCCACCAAGGACAGGCTCTTTAATGAGTTTAGCACATCACCCAAGGGCGAGTGCTAGAAGATGTCTGCGGCGCTGAACTCGAAGATCGATAAACGATCAAGTTCGGCATCCGCGGGCTCACATGGTTCGGAACTTACGCCCAGAGACGAGTCTGGAGTTCCGGTGACGCAAATATTGTGTGAGGTTAAGTCCATGTGCGGCTCCAGCGCCGGGGAATCTGTGGCCTCCACGGTGGGGTTGAGCCTCCCATCCTTGGATGGCACTGTATGCTCCGGATCTAAGGCCAAAGCTGTTACAGGAGCTATCTCCTAGATATGGTGTGACGACAGATTTAAGTCATGTTCATCGAGGTGACCAGGAGTGGTTGTCGCGGTCTCGAATCCGGCGAAGATCAAATCTCCACGGACGTCCGCGACGTAGTTCAAGCTCCCAAATCTGACCTGATGGCCAGGGGCGTAGCTATCGATCTGCTCCAGATGACCAAATGAGTTGGCCCGCAGTGCGAAGCCGCTGAATATGAAGTCTGTCCGGGGAGAAAGGTTTCTCCTTGGACATCGTCCTTGTTGATGATTGAAGGGGCCATCGAAACCTTTTGGGGACGACACACTGGAACTCTCAATGAAAGCACCAATGTCGGTGTCAAAACCGGCGGATCTCGTGTAGGGGGTCCCGAACTGTGCGTCTAAGGTCGATGGTAACAGGAGACAGGGGACAGGATGTTTACCCAGGTTCGGGCCCTCTCTATGGAGGTAATACCCTACTTCCTGCTTGATTTATCTTGATGAATATGAGTATTACAAGAGTTGATCTACCACAAGATCGTAATGGCTAAACCCTAGAAGTCTAGCCTGTATGACTATGGTAATGAGTATCTCCCCTTTCCGGACTAAGTCCTCCGGTTTATATAGACACCGGGGAGATCTAGGGTTACACAAGGTCGGTTACAAAGAAAGGAATCTACATGTTCGGTCGCCAAGCTTGCCTTCCATGCCAAGGAGAATCCTATCCAGACAAGGGTGCAGTCTTCGGTCTTCGTATCTTCACAGCCCATCAGTCCGGCCCATGGCTAACAGGCCGGACGCTCGAGGACCCCTTAATCCAGGACTCCCTCACTTGTCTCTGGCCCCAACGTGTCCACCCGGTAGGAAGAACCTAGCAACCTCTCCAAAATCTCACGATGCCATGCGTGCAGTGGAATTCCTTCCAGAACCAGGTGAATCTTGAACTTAAACCCCGCATACACCGTCTGCGCCTGACAATTCCATGGCTAGAAAAACAACCGCACCCCACGATGATCGACGGTAGGCAGAGCACTCATCCTGTACTAGTGCCCTAGGCCGGGGGAAACGATGAGGTAGTCCTCCGGCCTATAGCGATGAATCGACACCCACTCTGGCTCCACCCCTACCTTGACGTTCAGAGCCAGCAAGATGACCTCCGGTGAGATATCCTTCCTGGCCCCACCCGCGTAGGCCACCATCACGAACTGAAGGCGTTGCTCCAAGTCTTCCATAGACTGCGAGTTGTTGAATGAAATATGCGCTAGAGGCAATAATAAAGTTGTTATTTTATATTTCCTTATTCATGATAAATGTTTATTATTCATGCTAGAATGTATTGATCGGAAACCCAAATACATGTGTGAATACATAGACAAACACTGTGTCCCTAGTGAGCCTCTACTTGACTAGCTCGTTGATCAAAGATGGTTAAGGTTTCCTAACCATGGACATGAGTTGTCATTTGATAATGGGATGACATCATTAGGAGAATGATGTGATGGACAAGACCCATCAGTTAGCTTAGCATATTGATCGTTCAGTTTTATTGCTATTGCTTTCTTCATCTCAAATACATATTCCTTGGACTATGAGATTATGCAACTCCCGGATACCAGAGGAATACCTTGTGTGCTATCAAATGTCACAAAGTAACTGGGTGATTATAAAGATGCTCTACAGGTATCTCCGAAGGTGTTTGTTGGGTTGGCATAGATCGAGATTAGGATTTGTCACTGCGAGTGTCGAAGAGGTATCTCTGGGCCCTCTTGGTAATACACATCATAAGAAGCCTTGCATGCAAAGTGAGTAATGAGTTAGTTGCAGGATTATGTATTACAGAACGAGTAAAGAGACTTGCCGGTAACGAGATTGAACTAGGTATGTAGATACCGGCGATCGAATCTCGAGCAAGTAACATACTGATGGACAAAGGGAATAATGTATGTTTTCATAACGGTTCGACCGATAAAGATCTTCGTACAATATGTAGGATCCAATATGAGCATCCAGGTTCCGCTATTGGTTATTGACCGAAGAGGTGTCTCGGTCATCTCTACATAGTTCTCAAACCCGTAGGGTCTGCACGCTTAACGTTCGATGACGATATTGTATTATATGAGTTATGTCATTTGGTGACCGAATGTTGTTTGGAGTCCCAGATGAGATCACGGACATGACGAGGAGTCTCGAAATGGTCGAGATGTAAAGATTTATATACAGGACGATAGTATTTGCACACCGGAAGTGTTCCGGAGTGTATCGGGTATTTATCGGAGTACCGGAGGGGTTACCGGAACCCCCGGGGGAGGTATATGGGCCATAAAAGGGGAGCACACCAGACCACAAGGGGTGGCGCGCCCCCCTTGGCATGTGGCCGAATTGGAGAAGGAAAAAGGGGGGTTTGGTACCCCCTTCCTTTCTTCTCCGGTGGAAAAAGGAAAGGGGGGCGCCACTTGGGGAACCCCAAGTAGGATTCGGATCCTACTTGGGGCGCCCCCTTGCTGCCTCTCCTCCCCTCCCACCTATATATATGTGGGGAGGGGGTGCCTAGAACACGCAACATCAATTGTCAGCCGTGTGCGGCGCCCCCACCACTGTTTACACCCCCGGTCATATTCTCGCGGTGCTTAGGCGAACACCTGCGCGGATCACTTCACCATCACTGTCACCACACCATCGTGCTGACGGAACTCATCTACAACCTCGAGACCTTGCTGGATCAAGAAGGCGAGGGACGTCACTGAGCTGAACGTGTGCAGAACTCAGAGGTGTCGTACGTTTGGTACTCAATCGGTTGAGCGCGAAGAAAGTTCGACTACATCAACTGCGTTGTGAAACGCTTCCGCTTACGGTCTAGGAGGGTATGTAGACACACACTCCCCCTCGTTGCTATGCATCTCCATGGATAGATCATTGTGTGTGCGTAGAATTTTTTTGGTTTTCCATGCAACGATTCCCAATAGTGGCATTATGAGCCTGGTCTATGCATAGATGATATGCACGAGTAGAACACAAAGAGTTGTTGGTGGTGATAGTCATACTGCTTACCACCAACGTCTTATTTTGATTCGGGGGTATAGTGGGATGAAGCGGCCCGGACCAACCTTGCATGTCCACGCACATGAGACCGGTTCCACCGACAGACATGCAACTAGTTTTGCATAAAGGTGGCTGGCGGGTGTTTGTTTCTCCTACTTTAGTTGAAGAAGGTTAAAACAACTAACTTGATGAAACACCGTTGTGGTTTGATGCGTAGGTAAGAACGGTTCTTGCTAGAAGCCCGTAGCAGCCACGTAAAACTTAAAACAACAAAGTAGAGGACGTCTAACTTGTTTTTGCAGGGCATGTTGTGATGTGATATGGTCAAGACATGATGTGATATACGTTATTGTATTACATGATCATGTTTTCTAAAAGTTATCGGCAACCGGCATGAGCCTTATGGTTGTCTCTTTATTGTATGAAATGCAACCGCCATGTAATTGCTTTACTTTATCACTATGCGTTAGCGATAGTTGTAGAAGCAATAGTTAGCGAGACGACCACAACGCTACGATGGAGATCAAGGTGTCGAGCCGGTGACGGTGGAGATCATGAGGATGCTTTGGAGATGGAGATCAAAAGCACAAGATGATGATGGCCATATCATGTCACATATTTTTGATTGCATGTGATGTTTATCTTTTATGCATCTTATTTTGCTTAGTACGGCGGTAGCATGTTCTCCCTGAGTATGCACCATTGCGATAGTTCGTCATGTTGAGACACCACGTGATGATCGGGTGTGATAGACTCTACGTTCACATACAACGGGTGCAAGACAGTTTTGCACATACGGAATACTCAGGTTAAATTTGACGACTCTGGCATGTACAAACATTGCCTCAGAACACTGGAGACCAAAAGGTCGAATGTGAATCATATAGTAGATATGATCAACATAGAGATGTTCACCATTGATGACTACTCCATCTCACATGATGATCGGACATGGTTTAGTTGATTTGGATCACGTATCATTTAGATGACTTGAGGGATGTCTATCTAAGTGGGAGGTCTTAAGTAATTTGATTAAATTGAACTAAATTTATCATGAACTTAGTCTTGATAGTTTTTGCGTATCTATGTTGTAGATCAATGGCCCGTGGTACCATTCCCTTGAATTTTAATGCGTTCCTAGAGAAAGCTAAGTTAAAAGATGATGGTAGCAACTACACAGAATGGGTCCGTAACTGCAGGATTATCCTCATTGCTGCACAGAAGAATTATGTCCTTGATGCACCGCTAGGTGAAAGGCCTACTGCAGGAGCAGACGATGCTAATGTTATGAACGTTTGGCAAGCTTGATCTGATGACTACTCGATAGTTTAGTGTGCCATGCTTTACGGCTTAGAATTGGGACTTCAAAGACGTTTTGAACGTCATGGACCATATGAGATGTTCCAGGAGTTGAAGTTAATATTTCAAGAAAATGCCCGAGTTGAGAGATATGAAGTCTCCGACAAGTTCTATAGCTGCAAGATGGAGGAGAACAGTTATGTCAGTGAACACATACTCAAAATGTCTGGGTATCATAATCAATTGACTCAGCTGGGAGTTAATCTTCCAGATGATAGTGTTATTGACAGAGTTCTTCAATCACTTCCACCAAGCTACAGAGGCTTCATGATGAACTATAATATGCAAGGGATGGACAAGCAATTCCCGAGCTCTTCGCAATGCTCAAAGCTCCGGAGGTAGAAATCAAGAAGGAGCATCAAGTGTTGATGGTTAACAAGACCACTAGTTTCAAGAAAAAGGGCAAGGGAAAGAAGGGGAACTTCAAGAAGAATGGCAAGCAAGTTTCCACTCCCGGGAAGAAGCCCAAAGCTGGACCCAAGCCTGAAACTGAGTGCTTCTACTACAAAGGGACTAGTCACTTGAAGCGGAACTGCCCCAAGTATTTGGCGGATAAGAAGGATGACAAAGTGAAAAAACGTATATTTGATATACATGTTATTGATGTTTACCTTACTAATGCTCATAGTAGCGCCTGGGTATTTGATACTGGTTCGGTTGCTCATATTTGTAACTCGAAACAGGGGTTACAGATTGAACGAAGATTGGCTAAGGACGAGGTGACGATGCGCGTCGGGAATGGTTCCAAGGTCGATGTGATCGCTGTCGGCGCGCTACCTCTACATCTACCTTTGGGATTAGTTTTAGACTTGAATAATTGTTATTTGGTGCCAGCGTTGAGCATGAACATTATATCTGGATCTTGTTTAGTGCGAGACGGTTATTCATTTAAATCAGAGAATAATGGTTGTTCTATTTATATGAGTAATATCTTTTATGGTCATGCACCCTTGAAGAGTGGTCTATTTTTTTTGAATCTCGATTGTGGTGATACACATATTCATAATATTGATGCCAAAAGATGCAAAGTTGATAATGATAGTGCAACATATTTGTGGCACTGCCGTTTAGGTCATATTGGTGTAAAGCGCATGAAGAAACTCCATGCAGATGGGCTTTTGGAATCACTTGATTATGAATCATTTGATACTTGCGAACCATGCCTCATGGGCAAGATGACTAAAACTCTGTTGTCCGGAACAATGGAGCAAGCCAATGACTTATTGGAAATAATACATACCGATGTATGCGGTCCAATGAGTGTTAAGGCTCGCGGCGGGTATCGTTATTTTCTGACCTTCACAGATGATTTGAGCAGATGTGGGTATATCTACTTAATGAAACAAAGGTCTGAAACATTTGAAAAGTTAAAAGAATTTCGGAGTGAAGTGGAGAATCATCTTAACAAGAAAAGAAAGTTCCTACGATCTGATCGCGGAGGCGAATATTTGAGTTACGAGTTTGGCCTTCATTTAAAACAATGTGGAATAGTTTCACAACTCACGCCACCTGGAACACCACAGCGCAATGGCGTGTCCGAACGTCGTAACCATACTTTATTAGATATGGTGCGATCTATGATGTCTCTTACCGATTTACCACTATTGTTTTGGGGTTTTGCATTAGAGACAGCTGCATACACGTTAAATAGGGCACCGTCTAAATCCGTTGAGATGACACCGTATGACCTGTGGTTTGGCAAGAAACCTAGGTTGTCGTTTCTTAAAGTTTGGGGTCATGATGCTTATATGAAAAAGCTTCAGTCTGATAAGCTCGAACCCAAATCGGAGAAGTGCGTCTTCATAGGATACCCTTAAGAAACAATTGGGTACACCTTCTGCCACAAATCCGAAGGCAAGATCTTTGTTGCCAAGAATGGAAACTTTCTAGAGAAGGAGTTTCTCTCGAAAGAAGTGAGTGGGAGGAAAGTAGAACTTGATGAGGCAATTGTACCTTCTCTCAAATTGGAAGGTAGCTCATCACAGAAAACCATTCCCGTGATGCCTACACCAACTAGAGAGGAAGCTAATGATAATTATCATGAAACTTCAGATCAAGTTACTACTAAACCTCGTAGATCAACCAGAGCATGATCCGCACCAGAGTGGTACGGCAATCCTATTCTGGAAGTCATGTTACTAGACCATGACGAACCTACGAACTGTGAAGAAGCTATGATGAGCCAAGATTACGATAAATGGCTTGAGGCCATGAAATATGAGAGTATCCATGTATGAGAACAAAGTATGGACTTTGGTGGACTTGCCCGATGATCGGCGAGCCATAGAGAATAAATGGATCTTCAGGAAGAAGAATGATGCAGATGGTAATGTTACTGTCTACAAAGCTCGACTTGTCGCAAAAGGTTTTCGACAAGTTCAAGGAGTTGACTATGATGAGACTTTCTCACCCATAGCGATGCTTAAGTCAATCTGAATCATGTTAGCAATTGCCGCATTTTATGATTATGAAATCTTGCAAATGGACGTCAAAACTGCATTCCTTAATGGATTTCTTAAAGAAGAGTTGTATATGATGCAACCAGAAGGTTTTGTCGATGCTAAAGGTGCTAACAAAGTGTGCAAACTCCAGCGATCCCTCTATGGACTGGTGCAAGCATCTCGGAGTTGGAATATACGCTTTGATGAGGTTATCAAAGCATATGGTTTTATCCAGACTTTCGAATGAGCCTCTATTTACAAGAAAGTGAGTGGGAGCTCTCTAGCATTTTTTATATTATATGTCGATGACATATTATTGATTGGAAATTATGTAGAATTTCTGGATAGCATAAAAGGATACTTGAATAGGAGTTTTTCAATGAAAGACCGCGGTGAAGCTACTTATATATTGGGCATCAAGATCTATAGAGATATATCAACATGTTGAATGGGACTTTCACAAAGCACATACCTTGATAAAGTTTTGAAGAAGTTCAAAATGTATCAGTCAAAGAAAGGGTTCTTACCTGTGTTACAAGGTGTGAAGTTGAGTCAGACTCAATGCCTGACCACTACAGAAGATAGTGAGAAAATGAAAGTCATTCCCTATGCCTCAGCCATAGGTTCTATCATGTATGCTATGTTGTGTACCAGACCTGATGTGTGCCTTGCTATAAGTTTAGCAGGGAGGTACCAAAATAATCTGGGAGTGGATCACTGGATAGCGGTCAAGAACATCCTGAAGTGTCTGAAAAGGACTAAGGATATGTTTCTCGTTTATGGAGGTGACAAAGAGCTCGTCATAAATGGTTACGTCGATGCTAGTTTTGACACCGATCCGGATGACTCTAAGTCACAAACCGGATACATACTTATATTGAATGGTGGAGCTGTCAGTTGGTGCAGTTCCAAGCAGAGTGTCGTGGCGGGATCTACGTGTGAAGCGGAGTACATAGCTGCTTCGTAAGCAGCAAATGAAGGAGTCTGGATGAAGGAGTTCATATCTGATCTAGGTGTAATACCTAGTGCATTGGGTCCAATGAAAATCTTTTGTGACAATACTGGAGCAATTGCCTTAGCAAAGGAATCCAGATTTCACAAAAGAACCAAACACATCAAGAGACGCTACAACTCCATCCGTGATCAAGTCAAGGAGGGAGACATAGAAATTTGCAAAATACATATGCATATGAATGTAGCATACCCGTTGACTAAGCCTCTTCCACGAGCAAAACATGATCAGCACCAAGACTCCATGGGTGTTAGAATCATTATAATGTAATATAGATTATTGACTCTAGTGCAAGTGGGAGATTGAAGGAAATATGCCCTAGAGGCAATAATAAATTTTTTATTTTTTATTTCCTTATTCATGATAAATGTTTATTATTCATGCTAGAATTGTATTGATCGGAAACCCAAATACATGTGTGAATACATAGACAAACACTGTGTCCCTAGTGAGCCTCTACTTGACTAGCTCGTTGATCAAAGATGGTTAAGGTTTCCTAACCATGGACATGAGTTGTCATTTGATAACGGGATCACACCATTGGGAGAATGATGTGATGGACAAGACCCACCCGTTAGCTTAGCATATTGATCGTTCAGTTTTATTGCTATTGCTTTCTTCATGTCAAATACATATTCATTTGACTATGAGATTACGCAAGCAAAGTGACTAATGAGTTAGTTGCAGGATGATGTATTACAGAACAAGTAAAGAGACTTGTCGGTAACGAGATTGAACTATGTAGATACCGACGATCGAATATCGGGCAAGTAACATACCGATGGACAAAGGGAATAACATATGTTGTCATAACGGTTCGACCGATAAAGATCTTTGTAGAATGTGTAGGAGCCAATATGAGCATCCAGGTTCCGCTACTGTTTATTGACCGGAGAGGTGTCTCGGTCATGTCTAGATAGTTCTCGAACCCATAGGGTCCGCACGCTTAACGTTCGATGACGATATTGTATTATATGAGTTATGTGATTTGGTGACCGAATGTTGTTCGGAGTGCCGGATGAGATCATGGACATGACGAGGAGTCTCGAAATGGTCGAGAGGTAAAGATTGATATATAGGACGATAGTATTCGGACACCGGAAGTGTTCCGGAGTGTGTCGGGTATTTATCGGAGTACCAGAGGGGTCACCGGACCCCCGGGGGAGGTATATGCGTCATATGGGCCAAAAGAGGGGACCACACCAGCCCACAAGGGGTGGATTCCCCCCTTGGCATGTGGCCGAATTGGAGAAGGTAAAAGGGGGGGTTCGGCCCCCTTCCTTTCTCTCTTCCTCATTCCTTTCTTCTCCGGTGGAAAAAGGAAAGGGGGCGCCACTTGGGGAAACCCCAAGTAGGATTAGGATCCTACTTGGGGCGCCCCTGGCTGCCTCTCCTCCCCTCCCACCTATATATATGTGGGGAGGGGGCGCCTAGAACACACAACATCAATTTTTAGCCGTGTGCGGCGCCCCCCTCCACCGTTTAGACCCCCGGTCATATTCTCGCGGTGCTTAGGCGAAGCCCTGCACGGATCACTTCACCATCACCACCACCACGCCTTGGGATGGCCAGTGCTGGAGTAGCTAGCCCCAGGGGAGAGAAAGAGAGGGTAGTCGACGCAGCCGGGGTGGCCAGTGCTGGGAGGGGGTGGACGCCGACATCAGAGTGATGCACGATGGGCTCAGGCTCGGGTAGGGGAGAGCAGAGCTGGAAGATTGGCGATTGGGATGGAAATCTAGAGTCCTTCGTTAAGCCCACCTAGTAGACTCGCATGTGCTTGCAGTAGGTTTGCTGGAGCTCATCCTTGTCGTCGACCCTCCACCATTCGCTACCAGGCTTGGTGCCAGCAACTCGCCAAGGGGCTCATGGTGCCTGACGGCTCGCTAGGATGGGATGGGGGCTAGGGTTGGAGAGATGTCGGTGAGCCGGTCTGGTTTGTTGCTAGAAAAAAGGGACGAAAACCCCAAAAGATAAAAATAAAACAACACACGTGGCATGTCCAGTCAATGTTAAAACCGAAGAGCGAAGATTGATATACAGGACGATAGTATTCGCACACCGGAAGTGTTCCGGAGTGTATCGGGTATTTGTCGGAGTATCGGAGGGGTCACCGGAACCCCCGGGGGGGAGGTATATGGGTCATATGTCCATAAGAGGGGAGCACACCAGCCCACAAGGGGTGGCGCGCCCCCCTTGGCATGTGGCCAAATTGGAGAAGGAAAAAGGGGGTTTGGCCCCCCTTCCTTTCTTCTCCGGTGGAAAAAGGAAAGGGGGCGCCACTTGGGGAACCCCAAGTAGGATTCGGATCCTACTTGGGGCGCCCCCTGGCTGCCTCTCCTTCCCTCCCACCTATATATATGTGGGGAAGGGGTGCCTAGAACACGCAACATCAATTGTCAGCCGTGTGCGGCGCCCCCACCACTGTTTACACCCCTCGGTCATATTCTCACGGTGCTTAGGCGAAGACCTGCGTGGATCACTTCACCATCACTGTCACCACACCATCGTGCTGACTGAACTCATCTACAACCTCGAGACCTTGCTGGATCAAGAAGGCGAGGGACGTCACTGAGCTGAACATGTGCAGAACTCAGAGGTGTCGTACGTTCGGTACTCAATCGGTTGAGCGCAAAGAAAGTTCGACTACATAAACCGCGTTGTGAAACGCTTCCGCTTACGGTCTACGAGGGTACGTACACACACACTCCCCCTCGTTGCTATGCATCTCCATGGATAGATCATTGTGTGTGCGTAGAATTTTTTTTGCTTTCCATGCAACGATTCCCAATAGTGGCATCATGAGCCTGGTCTATGCATAGATGATATGCACGAGTAGAAACCAAAGAGTTGTGGGCGGTGATAGTCATACTGCTTACCACCAACGTCTTATTTTGATTCGGGGGTATTGTGGGATGAAGCGGCCCGGACCAACCTTACATGTCCACGCACATGAGACCAGTTCCACCGACAGACATGCAACTAGTTTTGCATAAAGGTGGCTGTCGGGTGTTTGTTTCGCCTACTTTAGTTGAATTGAATTTGACTACGGCCGGTCCTTGAAGAAGGTTAAAACAACAAACTTGATGAAACACCGTTGTGGTTTGATGCGTAGGTAAGAACGGTTCTTGCTAGAAGCACGTAGCAGCCACATAAAACTTGCAACAACAAAGTAGAGGACGTCTAACTTGTTTTTACAGGGCATGTTGTGATGTGATATGGTCAAGACATGATGTGATATACGTTATTGTATGACATGATCATGTTTTCTAAAAGTTATCGGCAACCGTCATGAGCCTTATGGTTGTCTCTTTATTGTATGAAATGCAACCGCCATGTAATTGCTTTAATTTATCACTATGCGTTAGCGATAGTTGTAGAAGCAATAGTTGGCGAGACGACCACGACGCTACGATGGAGATCAAGGTGTCGAGCCGGTGACGATGGAGATCATGAGGATGCTTTGGAGATGGAGATCAAAAGCACAAGATGATGATGGCCATATCATGTCACATATTTTTGATTGCATGTGATGTTTATCTTTTATGCATCTTATTTTGCTTAGTATGGCGGTAGAATTATAAGATGATCCCTTAACTAAAATTTCAAGGTATAAGTGTTCTCCCTGAGTATGCCCCATTGCGATAGTTCGTCGTGTTGAGACACCACGTCATGATCGGGTGTGATAGACTCTACGTTCACATACAACGGGTGCAAGACAGTTTTGCACATACGGAATACTCAGGTTAAATTTGACGAACCTGTCATGTACAAACATTGCCTCGGAACACTGGAGACCAAAAGGTCGAATGTGAATCATTTTAGTAGATATGATCAACATACAGATGTTCACCATTGATGACTACTCCATCTCACGTGATGATCGGACATGGTTTAGTTGATTTGGATCATGTATCATTTAGATGACTTGAGGGATGTCTATCTAAGTGGGAGGTCTTAAGTAATTTGATTAAATTGAACTTAATTTATCATGAACTTAGTCCTGATAGTTTTTGCGTATCAATGTTGTAGATCAATGGCCCGTGGTACCATTCCCTTGAATTTTAATGCGTTCCAAGAGAAAGCTAAGTTAAAAGATGACGGTAGCAACTATACGGACTGGGTCTGTAACTTGAGGATTATCCTCATTTCTGCACAGAAGAATTATGTCCTTGATGCACCGCTAGGTGAAAGCCCTGCTGCAGAGCAGACGATGCTAATGTTATGAACGTTTGGCAAGCTCGATCTGATGACTACTCGATAGTTCAGTGTGCCATGCTTTACGGCTTAGAATTGGGACTTCAAAGACGTTTTGAACGTCATGGACCATATGAGATGTTCCAGGAGTTGAAGTTAATATTTCAAGAAAATGCCCGAGTTGAGAGATATGAAGTCTCCAACAAGTTCTATAGCTTCAAGATGGAGGAGAACAGTTATGTCAGTGAACACATACTCAAAATGTCTGGGTATCATAATCAATTGACTCAGCTGGGAGTTAATCTTCTAGATGATAGTGTTATTGATAGAGTTCTTCAATCACTGCCACCAAGCTACAAAGGCTTCATGATGAACTATAATATGCAAGGGATGGACAAGGCAATTCCCGAGCTCTTCGCAATGCTCAAAGCTCCGGAGGTAGAAATAAATAAGGAGCATGAAGTGTTGATGGTTAACAAGACCACTAGTTTCAAGAAAAAAGGGCAAGGGAAAGAAGGGGAACTTCAAGAAGAATGGCAAGCAAGTTGCCACTCCCGGGAAGAAGCCCAAAGCTGGACCCAAGCCTGAAACTGAGTGCCTCTACTACAAAGGGACTAGTCACTGGAAGCGGAACTGCCCCAAGTATTTGGCGGATAAGAAGGATGGCAAAGTGAACAAACGTATATTTGATATAAATGTTATTGATGTGTACCTTACTAATGCTCGTAGTAGCGCCTGAGTATTTGATACTGGTTCGGTTGCTCATATTTCTAACTCAAAACAGGGGTTACAGATTGAACGAAGATTGGCTAAGGACGAGGTGACGATGCGCGTCGGGAATGGTTCCAAGGTCGATGTGATCGTTGTCGGCACGCTACCTCTACATCTACCTTCGGGATTACTTTTAGACCTGAATAATTGTTATTTGGTGCCAGAGTTGAGCATGAACATTATATTTGGATCTTGTTTAGTGCGAGACGGCTATTCATTTAAATCGGAGAATAATGGTTGTTCTATTTATATGAGTAATATCTTTTATGGTCATGCACCCTTGAAGAGTGGTCTATTTTTTTTGAATCTGGATTGTGGTGATACACATATTCATAATATTGATGCCAAAAGATGCAAAGTTGATAATGATAGTGCAACACATTTGTGGCACTGCCGTTTAGGTCATATTGGTGTAAAGCGCGTGAAGAAACTCCATGCAGATGGGCTTTTGGAATCACTTGATTATGAATCATTTGATACTTGCGAACCATGCCTCATGGGCAAGATGACTAAAACTCTGTTGTCCGGAACAATGGAGCAAGCCAATTACTTATTGGAAATAATACATACCGATGTCTGCGGTCCGATGAGTGTTGAGGCTCGCGGCGGGTATCGTTATTTTCTGACCTTCACAGATGATTTGAGCAGATAAGGGTATATCTACTTAATGAAACAAAGGTCTGAAACATTTGAAAAGTTCAGAGAATTTCAGAGTGAAGTGGAGAATCATCTTAACAAGAAAATAAAGTTTCTACGATCTGATCGCGGAGGCGAATATTTGAGTTACGAGTTTGGCCTTCATTTAAAACAATGTGGAATAGTTTCACTACGCACGCCACCTGGAACACCACAGCGCAATGGCGTGTCTGAACGTCGTAACCGTACTTTATTAGATATGGTGCGATCTATGATGTCTCTTACCGATTTACCACTATCGTTTCGGGTTTTGCATTAGAGACAGCTGCATACACGTTAAATAGGGCACCGTCTAAATCCATTAAGATGACACCGTATGAACTGTGGTTTGGCAAGAAACCTAAGTTGTCGTTTCTTAAAGTTTGGGGTCACGATGCTTATGAGAAAAAGCTTCAGTCTGATAAGCTCGAACCCAAATCGGAGAAGTGCGTCTTCATAGGAAACCCTGAAGAAACAATTGGGTACACCTTCTGCCACAAATCCGAAGGCAAGATCTTTGTTGCCAAGAATGGAAACTTTCTAGAGAAGGAGTTTCTCTCGAAAGAAGTGAGTGGGAGGAAAGTAGAACTTGATGAGGCAATTGTACCTTCTCTCGAATTGGAAGGTAGCTCATCACAGAAAACCATTCCCGTGATGCCTACACCAACTAGAGAGGAAGCTAATGATAATGATCATGAAACTTCATATCAAGTTACTACTGAACCTCGTAGGTCAACCAGAGCACGATCCGCACCAGAGTGGTACGGTAATCCTATTCTGGAAGTCATGTTACTAGACCATGACGAACCTACGAACTATGAAGAAGCTATGATGAGCCAAGATTACGATAAATGGCTTGAGGCCATGAAATATGAGATAGGATCCATGTATGAGAACAAAGTATGGACTTTGGTGGACTTGCCCGATGATCGGCGAGCCATAGAAAATAAATGGATCTTCAAGAAGAAGAATGACGCAGAGGGTAATGTTACTGTCTACAAAGCTCGACTTGTCACAAAAGGTTTTCGACAAGTTCAAGGAGTTGACTATGATGAGACTTTCTCACCCATAGCGATGCTTAAGTCAATCTGAATCATGTTAGCAATTGCCGCATTTTATGATTATGAAATCTTGCAAATGGACGTCAAAACTGCATTCCTTAATGGATTTCTTAAAGAAGGGTTGTATATGATGCAACCAGAAGGTTTTGTCGATCCTAAAGGTGCTAACAAAGTGTGCAAACTCCAGCGATCCCTCTATGGACTGGTGCAAGCATCTCGGAGTTGGAATATACGCTTTGATGAGGTTATCAAAGCATATGGTTTTATCCAGACTTCCGAATGAGCCTGTATTTACAAGAAAGTGAGTGGGAGCTCTGTAGCATTTTTTATATTATACGTCGATGACATATTATTGATTGGAAATTATGTAGAACTTCTAGATAGCATAAAAGGATACTTGAATAGGAGTTTTTCAATGAAAGACCTCAGTGAAGTTGCTTATATATTGGGCATCAAGATCTATAGAGATAGATCAAGATGCTTAATGGGACTTTCACAAAGCACATACCTTGATAAAGTTTTGAAGAAGTTCAAAATGTATCAGTCAAAGAAAGGGTTCTTACCTGTGTTACAAGGTGTGAAGTTGAGTCAGACTCAATGCCCGACCACTACAGAAGATAGTGAGAAAATGAAAGTCATTCCCTATGCCTCAGCCATAGGTTCTATCATGTATGCTATGTTGTGTACCAGACCTGATGTGTGCCTTGCTATAAGTTTAGCAGGGAGGTACCAAAATAATCTAGGAGTGGATCACTGGATAGCGGTCAAGAACATCCTGAAGTGTCTGAAAAGGACTAAGGATATGTTTCTCGTTTATGGAGGTGACAAAGAGCTCGCCATAAATGGTTACGTCGATGCTAGTTTTGACACGGATCTGGATGACTCTAAGTCACAAACCGGATACATACTTATATTGAATGGTGGAGCTGTCAGTTGGTGCAGTTCCAAGCAGAGTGTCGTGGCGGGATCTACGTGTGAAGCGGAGTACATAGCTGCTTCGTAAGCAGCAAATGAAGGAGTGTGGATGAAGGAGTTCATATCCGATCTAGGTGTAATACCTAGTGCATCGGGTCCAATGAAAATCTTTTGTGACAATACTGGAGCAATTGCCTTAGCAAAGGAATCCAGATTTCACAAAAGAACAGAACACATCAAGAGACGCTTCAACTCCATCCGTGATCAAGTCAAGGAGGGAGACATAGAGATTTGCAAAATACATATGGATATGAATGTAGCATACCCGTTGACTAAGCCTCTTCCACAAGCAAAACATGATCAGCACCAAGACTCCATGGGTATTAGAATCAATATAATGTAATATAGGTTATTGACTCTAGTGCAAGTGGGAGATTGAAGGAAATATGCCCTAGAGGCAATAATAAATTTTTTATTTTATATTTCCTTATTCATGACAAATGTTTATTATTCATGCTAGAATTGTATTGATCGGAAACCCAAATACATGTGTGAATACATAGACAAACACTGTGTCCCTAGTGAGCCTCTACTTGACTAGCTCGTTGATCAAAGATGGTTAAGGTTTCCTAACCATGGACATGAGTTGTCATTTGATAACGGGATCACATCATTAGGAGAATGATTTGATGGACAAGACCCATCCGTTAGCTTACCATATTGATCGTTCAGTTTTATTGCTATTGCTTTCTTCATGTCAAATACATATTCCTTTGACTATGAGATTATGCAAGCAAAGTGACTAATGAGTTATTTGCAGGATGATGTATTACAGAACAAATAAAGAGACTTGCCGGTGACGAGATTGAACTAGGTATGTAGATACCGACGATTGAATCTCAGGCAAGTAACATACCGATGGACAAAGGGAATAACATATGTTGTAATAACGGTTCGACCGATAAAGATCTTCGTAGAATGTGTAGGAGCCAATATGAGCATCCAGGTTCCGCTACTGTTTATTGACCGGAGAGGTGTCTCGGTCATGTCTACATAGTTCTTGAACCGGTAGGGTCCGCACGCTTAACGTTCGATGACGATATTGTATTATATGAGTTATGTGATTTGGTGACCGAATGTTGTTCGGAGTGCCGGATGAGATCATGGACATGACGAGGAGTCTCGAAATGGTCGAGAGGTAAAGATTGATATATAGGACGATAGTATTCGGACACCGGAAGTGTTCCGGAGTGTATCAGGTATTTATCGGAGTACCAGAGGGGTCACCGGAACCCCCGGGGGAGGAATATGTGCCATATGGGCCATAAGAGGGGACCACACCAGCCCACAAGGGGTGGCTTCCCCCCTTGGCATGTGGCCAAATTTAAGAAGGTAAAAGGGGGGGTTTGGCCCCCCTTCCTTTCTCTCTTCCTCGTTCCTTTCTTCTCCGGTGGAAAAAGGAAAGGGGGCGCCACTTGGGGAAACCCCAAGTAGGATTAGGATCCTACTTGGGGCGCCCCTGGCTGCCTCTCCTCCCCTCCCACCTATATATATGTGGGGAGGGGGCGCCTAGAACACACAACATCAATTTTTAGCCATGTGCGGCGCCCCCCTCCACAGTTTACACCCCCGGTCATATTCTCGCGGTGCTTAGGCGAAGCCCTGCGCGGATCACTTCACCATCACCGCCACCACGCCTTGGGATGGCCAGTGCTGGAGTAGCTAGCCCCAGGGGAGAGAAAGAGAGGGTGGTCGACACAGCCGGGTGGCCTGTGCTGGGAGGGGGTGGACGCCGACATCAGAGTGATGCACGGTGGGCTCAGGCTCGGGTATGGGAGAGCAGAGCTGGAAGATTGGCGATTAGGATGGAAATCTAGTCCTTCGTTAAGCCCACCTAGTAGACTCGCATGTGCTTGCAGTAGGTTTGCTGGAGCTCGTCCTTGTCGTTGACCCTCCACCATTCGCTGCCAGGCATGGTGCCAGCAGCTCGCCAAGGGGCTCATGGTGCCTGACGGCTCGCTGGGATGGGATGGGGGCTAGGGTTGGAGAGATGTCGGTGAGCCGGACTGGTTTGTTGCTAGAAAAAAGGGACGAAAACCCCAAAAGATAAAAATAAAACAACACACGTGGCATGTCCAGTCAATGTTAAAACCGAAGAGCGAAGGTTGATATACAGGATGATAGTATTCGCACACCGGAAGTGTTCCGGAGTGTATTGGGTATTTATCAGAGTGCCGGAGGGGTTACCGGAACCCCCGGGGGAGGTATGTGGGCCATATGGGCCATAAGAGGGGAGCACACCAGCCCACAAGGGGTGGCGCGCCCGCCTTGGCATGTGGCCGAATTGGAGAAGGAAAAAGGGGGGTTTGGTCCCCCTTCCTTTCTTCTCCGGTGGAAAAAGGAAAGGGGGGCGCCACTTGGGGAACCCCAAGTAGGATACGGATCCTACTTGGGGCGCCCCCTGGCTGCCTCTACTCCCCTCCCACCTATATATATGTGGGGAGGGGGTGCCTAGAACACGCAACATCAATTGTCAGCCGTGTGCGGTGCCCCCACCACTGTTTACACCCCCGGTCATATTCTCGTGGTGCTTAGGCGAAGACCTGCGCGGATCACTTCACCATCACTGTCACCACACCATCGTGCTGACGGAACTCATCTACAACCTCGAGACCTTGCTGGATCAAGAAGGCGAGGGACGTCACTGAGCTGAACATGTGGAGAACTCGAAGGTGTCGTACGTTCGGTACTCAATCGGTTGAGCGCGAAGAAAGTTCGACTACATCAACCGCGTTGTTAAACGCTTCCGCTTACGGTCTACGAGGGTACGTAGACACACACTCCCCCTCGTTGCTATGCATCTCCATGGATAGATCATTGTGTGTGCATAGAATTTTTTTGTTTTCCATGCAACGATTCCCAATAGTGGCATCATGAGCCTGGTCTATGCGTAGATGATATGCACGAGTAGAACACAAAGAGTTGTGGGTGGTGATAGTCATATTGCTTACCACCAACGTCTTATTTTGATTCGGGGGTATTCTAGGATGAAGCGGCCCGAACCAACCTTACATGACCACGCACATGAGACCGGTTCCACCGACAGACATGCAACTAGTTTTGCATAAAGGTGGCTGGTGGGTGTTTGTTTCTCCTACTTTAGTTGAATTGAATTTGATTGCGGCCGTTCCTTGAAGAAGGTTAAAACAACAAACTTGATGAAACACCGTTGTGGTTTGATGCATAGGTAAGAACGGTTCTTGCTAGAAGCCCGTAGCAGCCACATAAAACTTGCAACAACAAAGTAGAGGACGTCTAACTTGTTTTTGTAAGGCATGTTGTGATGTGATATGGTCAAGACATGATGTGATATACATTATTGTATGACATGATCATGTTTTCTAAAAGTTATCGGCGACCGGCATGAGCCTTATGGTTGTCTCTTTATTTTATGAAATGCAACCGCCATGTAATTGCTTTACTTTATCACTATGCGTTAGCGATAGTCGTAGAAGCAATAGTTGGCGAGACGACCACGACGCTACGATGGAGATCAAGGTGTCGAGCCGGTGACGATGGAGATCATGAGGATGCTTTGGAGATGGAGATCAAAAGCACAAGATGATGATGGCCATATCATGTCACATATGTTTGATTGCATGTGATGTTTATCTTTTATGCATCTTATTTTGCTTAGTACGGCGGTAGCATTATAAGATGATCCCTTAACTAAAATTTCAAGGTATAAGTGTTCTCCCTGAGTATGCACTGTTGTGATAGTTCGTCGTGTTGAGACACCACGTGATGATCGGGTGTGATAGACTCTACGTTCACATACAACGGGTGCAAGACAGTTTTGCACATACGGAATACTCAGGTTAAATTTGACGACTCTGGCATGTACAAACATTGCCTCGGAACACTGGAGACCAAAAGGTCGAATGTGAATCATATAGTAGATATGATCAACATAGAGATGTTCACCATTGATGACTACTCCATCTCACGTGATGATCGGACATGGTTTAGTTGATTTGGATCATGTATCATTTAGATGACTTGAGGGATGTCTATCTAACTGGGAGGTCTTAAGTAATTTGATTAAATTGAACTTAATTTATCTTGAACTTAGTCCTGATAGTTTTTTCCTATCTATGTTGTAGATCAATGGCCCGTGGTACCATTCCCTTGAATTTTAATGTGTTCCTAAGAAAGCTAAGTTAAAAGATGATGGTAGCAACTACACAGACTGGGTCCGTAACTTGAGGATTATCCTCATAGCTGCACAGAAGAATTATGTCCTTGATGCACCGCTAGGTGAAAGGCCAGCTGCAGGAGCATACGATGCTAATGTCATGAACATTTGGCAAGCTCGATCTGATGACTACTCGATAGTTCAGTGTGCCATGCTTTACGGCTTAGAATTGGGACTTCAAAGATGTTTTGAACGTCATGGACCATATGAGATGTTCCAGGAGTTGAAGTTAATATTTCAAGAAAATGCCCGAGTTGAGAGATATGAAGTCTCCAACAAGTTCTATAGCTGCAAGATGGAGGAGAACCGTTATGTCAGTGAACACATACTCAAAATGTCTGGGTATCATAATCAATTGACTCAGTTGGGAGTTAATCTTCCAGATGCTAGTGTTATTGACAGAGTTCTTCAATCACTGCCACCAAGCTACAAAGGCTTCATCATGAACTATAATATGCAAGGGATGGACAAGGCAATTCCCGAGCTCTTTAGAATGCTCAAAGCTCCGGAGGTAGAAATCAAGAAGGAGCATCAAGTGTTGATGGTTAGCAAGACCACTAGTTTCAAGAAAAAGGGCAAGGGAAAGAAGGGGAACTTCAAGAAGAATGGCAAGCAAGTTGCCACTCCCGGGAAGAAGCCTAAAGCTGGACCCAAGCTTGAAACTGAGTGCTTCTACTACAAAGGGACTAGTCACTGGAAGCGGAACTGCCCCAAGTATTTGGCGGATAAGAAGGATGGCAAAGTGAACAAACGTATATTTGATATACATGTTATTAATGTGTACCTTACTAATGCTCGTAGTAGCGACTGGGTATTTGATACTGGTTCGGTTGCTCATATTTGTAATCGAAACAGGGGTTACAGATTGAACGAGATTGGCTAAGGACGAGGTGACGATGCGCGTCGGGAATGGTTCCAAGGTCGATGTGATCGCTGTCGGCACGCTACCTCTACATCTACCTTCGCGATTAGTTTTAGACCTGAATAATTGTTATTTGGTGCCAGCGTTGAGCATGAACATTATATCTGGATCTTGTTTAGTGCGAGACGGTTATTCATTTAAATCAGAGAATAATGGTTGTTCTATTTATATGAGTAATATCTTTTATGGTCATGCACCCTTGAAGAGTGGTCTATTTTTTTTGAATCTGGATTGTGGTGATACACATATTCATAATATTGATGCCAAAAGATGCAAAGTTGATAATGATAGTGCAACATTTGTGGCACTGCCGTTTAGGTCATATTGGTGTAAAGCGCATGAAGAAACTCCATGCAGATGGGCTTTTGGAATCACTTGATTATGAATCATTTGATACTTGCGAACCATGCCTCATGGGCAAGATGACTAAAACTCTGTTGTCCGGAACAATGGAGCAAGCCAATGACTTATTGGAAATAATACATACCGATGTCTGCGGTCCGATGAGTGTTGAGGCTCGCGGCGGGTATCGTTATTTTCTGACCTTCACAGATGATTTGAGCAGATAAGGGTATATCTACTTAATGAAACAAAGGTCTGAAACATTTGAAAAGTTCAAAGAATTTCAGAGTGAAGTGGAGAATCATCTTAACAAGAAAATAAAGTTTCTACGATCTGATCGCAGAGGCGAATATTTGAGTTACGAGTTTGGCCTTCATTTAAAACAATGTGGAATAGTTTCACTACGCACGCCACCTGGAACACCACAGCGCAATGGCGTGTCTGAACGTCGTAACCGTACTTTATTAGATATGGTGCGATCTATGATGTCTCTTACCGATTTACCACTATCGTTTCGGGTTTTGCATTAGAGACAGCTGCATACACGTTAAATAGGGCACCGTCTAAATCCGTTGAGATGACACCGTATGAACTGTGGTTTGGCAAGAAACCTAAGTTGCCGTTTCTTAAAGTTTGGGGTCGCGATGCTTATGTGAAAAAGCTTCAGTCTGATAAGCTCGAACCCAAATCGGAGAAGTGCGTCTTCATAGGAAACCCTGAAGAAACAATTGGGTACACCTTCTGCCACAAATCCGAAGGCAAGATCTTTGTTGCCAAGAATGGAAACTTTCTAGAGAAGGAGTTTCTCTCGAAAGAAGTGAGTGGGAGGAAAGTAGAACTTGATGAGGCAATTGTACCTTCTCTCGAATTGGAAGGTAGCTCATCACAGAAAACCATTCCCGTGATGCCTACACCAACTAGAGAGGAAGCTAATGATAATGATCATGAAACTTCATATCAAGTTACTACTGAACCTCGTAGGTCAACCAGAGCACGATCCGCACCAGAGTGGTACGGTAATCCTATTCTGGAAGTCATGTTACTAGACCATGACGAACCTACGAACTATGAAGAAGCTATGATGAGCCAAGATTACGATAAATGGCTTGAGGCCATGAAATATGAGATAGGATCCATGTATGAGAACAAAGTATGGACTTTGGTGGACTTGCCCGATGATCGGCGAGCCATAGAAAATAAATGGATCTTCAAGAAGAAGAATGACGCAGATGGTAATGTTACTGTCTACAAAGCTCGACTTGTCACAAAAGGTTTTCGACAAGTTCAAGGAGTTGACTATGATGAGACTTTCTCACCCATAGTGATGCTTAAGTCAATCTGAATCATGTTAGCAATTGCCGCATTTTATGATTATGAAATCTTGCAAATGGACGTCAAAACTGCATTCCTTAATGGATTTCTTAAAGAAGAGTTGTATATGATGCAACCAGAAGGTTTTGTCGATCCTAAAGGTGCTAACAAAGTGTGCAAACTCCAGCGATCCCTCTATGGACTGGTGCAAGCATCTCGGAGTTGGAATATACGCTTTGATGAGGTTATCAAAGCATATGGTTTTATCCAGACTTCCGAATGAGCCTGTATTTACAAGAAAGTGAGTGGGAGCTCTGTAGCATTTTTTATATTATACGTCGATGACATATTATTGATTGGAAATTATGTAGAACTTCTAGATAGCATAAAAGGATACTTGAATAGGAGTTTTTCAATGAAAGACCTCAGTGAAGTTGCTTATATATTGGGCATCAAGATCTATAGAGATAGATCAAGATGCTTAATGGGACTTTCACAAAGCACATACCTTGATAAAGTTTTGAAGAAGTTCAAAATGTATCAGTCAAAGAAAGGGTTCTTACCTGTGTTACAAGGTGTGAAGTTGAGTCAGACTCAATGCCCGACCACTACAGAAGATAGTGAGAAAATGAAAGTCATTCCCTATGCCTCAGCCATAGGTTCTATCATGTATGCTATGTTGTGTACCAGACCTGATGTGTGCCTTGCTATAAGTTTAGCAGGGAGGTACCAAAATAATCTAGGAGTGGATCACTGGATAGCGGTCAAGAACATCCTGAAGTGTCTGAAAAGGACTAAGGATATGTTTCTCGTTTATGGAGGTGACAAAGAGCTCGCCATAAATGGTTACGTCGATGCTAGTTTTGACACGGATCTGGATGACTCTAAGTCACAAACCGGATACATACTTATATTGAATGGTGGAGCTGTCAGTTGGTGCAGTTCCAAGCAGAGTGTCGTGGCGGGATCTACGTGTGAAGCGGAGTACATAGCTGCTTCGTAAGCAGCAAATGAAGGAGTGTGGATGAAGGAGTTCATATCCGATCTAGGTGTAATACCTAGTGCATCGGGTCCAATGAAAATCTTTTGTGACAATACTGGAGCAATTGCCTTAGCAAAGGAATCCAGATTTCACAAAAGAACAGAACACATCAAGAGACGCTTCAACTCCATCCGTGATCAAGTCAAGGAGGGAGACATAGAGATTTGCAAAATACATATGGATATGAATGTAGCATACCCGTTGACTAAGCCTCTTCCACAAGCAAAACATGATCAGCACCAAGACTCCATGGGTATTAGAATCAATATAATGTAATATAGGTTATTGACTCTAGTGCAAGTGGGAGATTGAAGGAAATATGCCCTAGAGGCAATAATAAATTTTTTATTTTATATTTCCTTATTCATGACAAATGTTTATTATTCATGCTAGAATTGTATTGATCGGAAACCCAAATACATGTGTGAATACATAGACAAACAC
>NC_057805.1:471585700-471589428 GCF_018294505.1 Triticum aestivum | reverse complement strand
GTCTGGGTATCATAATCAATTGACTCAGTTGGGAGTTAATCTTCCAGATGCTAGTGTTATTGACAGAGTTCTTCAATCACTGCCACCAAGCTACAAAGGCTTCATCATGAACTATAATATGCAAGGGATGGACAAGGCAATTCCCGAGCTCTTTAGAATGCTCAAAGCTCCGGAGGTAGAAATCAAGAAGGAGCATCAAGTGTTGATGGTTAGCAAGACCACTAGTTTCAAGAAAAAGGGCAAGGGAAAGAAGGGGAACTTCAAGAAGAATGGCAAGCAAGTTGCCACTCCCGGGAAGAAGCCTAAAGCTGGACCCAAGCTTGAAACTGAGTGCTTCTACTACAAAGGGACTAGTCACTGGAAGCGGAACTGCCCCAAGTATTTGGCGGATAAGAAGGATGGCAAAGTGAACAAACGTATATTTGATATACATGTTATTAATGTGTACCTTACTAATGCTCGTAGTAGCGACTGGGTATTTGATACTGGTTCGGTTGCTCATATTTGTAACTCGAAACAGGGGTTACAGATTGAACGAGATTGGCTAAGGACGAGGTGACGATGCGCGTCGGGAATGGTTCCAAGGTCGATGTGATCGCTGTCGGCACGCTACCTCTACATCTACCTTCGCGATTAGTTTTAGACCTGAATAATTGTTATTTGGTGCCAGCGTTGAGCATGAACATTATATCTGGATCTTGTTTAGTGCGAGACGGTTATTCATTTAAATCAGAGAATAATGGTTGTTCTATTTATATGAGTAATATCTTTTATGGTCATGCACCCTTGAAGAGTGGTCTATTTTTGTTGAATCTGGATTGTGGTGATACACATATTCATAATATTGATGCCAAAAGATGCAAAGTTGATAATGATAGTGCAACATATTTGTGGCACTGCCGTTTAGGTCATATTGGTGTAAAGCGCATGAAGAAACTCCATGCAGATGGGCTTTTGGAATCACTTGATTATGAATCATTTGATACTTGCGAACCATGCCTCATGGGCAAGATGACTAAAACTCTGTTGTCCGGAACAATGGAGCAAGCCAATGACTTATTGGAAATAATACATACCGATGTCTGCGGTCCGATGAGTGTTGAGGCTCGCGGCGGGTATCGTTATTTTCTGACCTTCACAGATGATTTGAGCAGATAAGGGTATATCTACTTAATGAAACAAAGGTCTGAAACATTTGAAAAGTTCAAAGAATTTCAGAGTGAAGTGGAGAATCATCTTAACAAGAAAATAAAGTTTCTACGATCTGATCGCAGAGGCGAATATTTGAGTTACGAGTTTGGCCTTCATTTAAAACAATGTGGAATAGTTTCACTACGCACGCCACCTGGAACACCACAGCGCAATGGCGTGTCTGAACGTCGTAACCGTACTTTATTAGATATGGTGCGATCTATGATGTCTCTTACCGATTTACCACTATCGTTTCGGGTTTTGCATTAGAGACAGCTGCATACACGTTAAATAGGGCACCGTCTAAATCCGTTGAGATGACACCGTATGAACTGTGGTTTGGCAAGAAACCTAAGTTGTCGTTTCTTAAAGTTTGGGGTCGCGATGCTTATGTGAAAAAGCTTCAGTCTGATAAGCTCGAACCCAAATCGGAGAAGTGCGTCTTCATAGGAAACCCTGAAGAAACAATTGGGTACACCTTCTGCCACAAATCCGAAGGCAAGATCTTTGTTGCCAAGAATGGAAACTTTCTAGAGAAGGAGTTTCTCTCGAAAGAAGTGAGTGGGAGGAAAGTAGAACTTGATGAGGCAATTGTACCTTCTCTCGAATTGGAAGGTAGCTCATCACAGAAAACCATTCCCGTGATGCCTACACCAACTAGAGAGGAAGCTAATGATAATGATCATGAAACTTCATATCAAGTTACTACTGAACCTCGTAGGTCAACCAGAGCACGATCCGCACCAGAGTGGTACGGTAATCCTATTCTGGAAGTCATGTTACTAGACCATGACGAACCTACGAACTATGAAGAAGCTATGATGAGCCAAGATTACGATAAATGGCTTGAGGCCATGAAATATGAGATAGGATCCATGTATGAGAACAAAGTATGGACTTTGGTGGACTTGCCCGATGATCGGCGAGCCATAAAAAATAAATGGATCTTCAAGAAGAAGAATGACGCAGATGGTAATGTTACTGTCTACAAAGCTCGACTTGTCACAAAAGGTTTTCGACAAGTTCAAGGAGTTGACTATGATGAGACTTTCTCACCCATAGCGATGCTTAAGTCAATCTGAATCATGTTAGCAATTGCCGCATTTTATGATTATGAAATCTTGCAAATGGATGTCAAAACTGCATTCCTTAATGGATTTCTTAAAGAAGAGTTGTATATGATGCAACCAGAAGGTTTTGTCGATCCTAAAGGTGCTAACAAAGTGTGCAAACTCCAGCGATCCCTCTATGGACTGGTGCAAGCATCTCGGAGTTGGAATATACGCTTTGATGAGGTTATCAAAGCATATGGTTTTATCCAGACTTCCGAATGAGCCTGTATTTACAAGAAAGTGAGTGGGAGCTCTGTAGCATTTTTTATATTATACGTCGATGACATATTATTGATTGGAAATTATGTAGAACTTCTAGATAGCATAAAAGGATACTTGAATAGGAGTTTTTCAATGAAAGACCTCAGTGAAGTTGCTTATATATTGGGCATCAAGATCTATAGAGATAGATCAAGATGCTTAATGGGACTTTCACAAAGCACATACCTTGATAAAGTTTTGAAGAAGTTCAAAATGTATCAGTCAAAGAAAGGGTTCTTACCTGTGTTACAAGGTGTGAAGTTGAGTCAGACTCAATGCCCGACCACTACAGAAGATAGTGAGAAAATGAAAGTCATTCCCTATGCCTCAGCCATAGGTTCTATCATGTATGCTATGTTGTGTACCAGACCTGATGTGTGCCTTGCTATAAGTTTAGCAGGGAGGTACCAAAATAATCTAGGAGTGGATCACTGGATAGCGGTCAAGAACATCCTGAAGTGTCTGAAAAGGACTAAGGATATGTTTCTCGTTTATGGAGGTGACAAAGAGCTCGCCATAAATGGTTACGTCGATGCTAGTTTTGACACGGATCTGGATGACTCTAAGTCACAAACCGGATACATACTTATATTGAATGGTGGAGCTGTCAGTTGGTGCAGTTCCAAGCAGAGTGTCGTGGCGGGATCTACGTGTGAAGCGGAGTACATAGCTGCTTCGTAAGCAGCAAATGAAGGAGTGTGGATGAAGGAGTTCATATCCGATCTAGGTGTAATACCTAGTGCATCGGGTCCAATGAAAATCTTTTGTGACAATACTGGAGCAATTGCCTTAGCAAAGGAATCCAGATTTCACAAAAGAACAGAACACATCAAGAGACGCTTCAACTCCATCCGTGATCAAGTCAAGGAGGGAGACATAGAGATTTGCAAAATACATATGGATATGAATGTAGCATACCCGTTGACTAAGCCTCTTCCACAAGCAAAACATGATCAGCACCAAGACTCCATGGGTATTAGAATCAATATAATGTAATATAGGTTATTGACTCTAGTGCAAGTGGGAGATTGAAGGAAATATGCCCTAGAGGCAATAATAAATTTTTTATTTTATATTTCCTTATTCATGACAAATGTTTATTATTCATGCTAGAATTGTATTGATCGGAAACCCAAATACATGTGTGAATACATAGACAAACAC
>NC_057805.1:471584940-471585690 GCF_018294505.1 Triticum aestivum | reverse complement strand
AGATCTTCGTAGAATGTGTAGGAGCCAATATGAGCATCCAGGTTCCGCTACTGTTTATTGACCGGAGAGGTGTCTCGGTCATGTCTACATAGTTCTTGAACCGGTAGGGTCCGCACGCTTAACGTTCGATGACGATATTGTATTATATGAGTTATGTGATTTGGTGACCGAATGTTGTTCGGAGTGCCGGATGAGATCATGGACATGACGAGGAGTCTCGAAATGGTCGAGAGGTAAAGATTGATATATAGGACGATAGTATTCGGACACCGGAAGTGTTCCGGAGTGTATCAGGTATTTATCGGAGTACCAGAGGGGTCACCGGAACCCCCGGGGGAGGAATATGTGCCATATGGGCCATAAGAGGGGACCACACCAGCCCACAAGGGGTGGCTTCCCCCCTTGGCATGTGGCCAAATTTAAGAAGGTAAAAGGGGGGGTTTGGCCCCCCTTCCTTTCTCTCTTCCTCGTTCCTTTCTTCTCCGGTGGAAAAAGGAAAGGGGGCGCCACTTGGGGAAACCCCAAGTAGGATTAGGATCCTACTTGGGGCGCCCCTGGCTGCCTCTCCTCCCCTCCCACCTATATATATGTGGGGAGGGGGCGCCTAGAACACACAACATCAATTTTTAGCCATGTGCGGCGCCCCCCTCCACAGTTTACACCCCCGGTCATATTCTCGCGGTGCTTAGGCGAAGCCCTGCGCGGATCACTTCACCATCACCGCCACCACGCCTTGGGATGGCCAGTGCT
>NC_057805.1:471583408-471584930 GCF_018294505.1 Triticum aestivum | reverse complement strand
AGATCATGAGGATGCTTTGGAGATGGAGATCAAAAGCACAAGATGATGATGGCCATATCATGTCACATATGTTTGATTGCATGTGATGTTTATCTTTTATGCATCTTATTTTGCTTAGTACGGCGGTAGCATTATAAGATGATCCCTTAACTAAAATTTCAAGGTATAAGTGTTCTCCCTGAGTATGCACTGTTGTGATAGTTCGTCGTGTTGAGACACCACGTGATGATCGGGTGTGATAGACTCTACGTTCACATACAACGGGTGCAAGACAGTTTTGCACATACGGAATACTCAGGTTAAATTTGACGACTCTGGCATGTACAAACATTGCCTCGGAACACTGGAGACCAAAAGGTCGAATGTGAATCATATAGTAGATATGATCAACATAGAGATGTTCACCATTGATGACTACTCCATCTCACGTGATGATCGGACATGGTTTAGTTGATTTGGATCATGTATCATTTAGATGACTTGAGGGATGTCTATCTAACTGGGAGGTCTTAAGTAATTTGATTAAATTGAACTTAATTTATCTTGAACTTAGTCCTGATAGTTTTTGCCTATCTATGTTGTAGATCAATGGCCCGTGGTACCATTCCCTTGAATTTTAATGTGTTCCTAAGAAAGCTAAGTTAAAAGATGATGGTAGCAACTACACAGACTGGGTCCGTAACTTGAGGATTATCCTCATTGCTGCACAGAAGAATTATGTCCTTGATGCACCGCTAGGTGAAAGGCCTGCTGCAGGAGCATACGATGCTAATGTCATGAACATTTGGCAAGCTCGATCTGATGACTACTCGATAGTTCAGTGTGCCATGCTTTACGGCTTAGAATTGGGACTTCAAAGATGTTTTGAACGTCATGGACCATATGAGATGTTCCAGGAGTTGAAGTTAATATTTCAAGAAAATTCCCGAGTTGAGAGATATGAAGTCTCCAACAAGTTCTATAGCTGCAAGATGGAGGAGAACCGTTATGTCAGTGAACACATACTCAAAACGTCTGGGTATCATAATCAATTGACTCAGTTGGGAGTTAATCTTCCAGATGCTAGTGTTATTGACAGAGTTCTTCAATCACTGCCACCAAGCTACAAAGGCTTCATCATGAACTATAATATGCAAGGGATGGACAAGGCAATTCCCGAGCTCTTTAGAATGCTCAAAGCTCCGGAGGTAGAAATCAAGAAGGAGCATCAAGTGTTGATGGTTAGCAAGACCACTAGTTTCAAGAAAAAGGGCAAGGGAAAGAAGGGGAACTTCAAGAAGAATGGCAAGCAAGTTGCCACTCCCGGGAAGAAGCCTAAAGCTGGACCCAAGCTTGAAACTGAGTGCTTCTACTACAAAGGGACTAGTCACTGGAAGCGGAACTGCCCCAAGTATTTGGCGGATAAGAAGGATGGCAAAGTGAACAAACGTATATTTGATATACATGTTATTAATGTGTACCTTACTAATGCTCGTAGTAGCGACTGGGTATTTGATACTGGTTCGGTTGCTCATATTTGTAA
>NC_057805.1:471581723-471583089 GCF_018294505.1 Triticum aestivum | reverse complement strand
GTTGTATATGATGCAACCAGAAGGTTTTGTCGATCCTAAAGGTGCTAACAAAGTGTGCAAACTCCAGCGATCCCTCTATGGACTGGTGCAAGCATCTCGGAGTTGGAATATACGCTTTGATGAGGTTATCAAAGCATATGGTTTTATCCAGACTTCCGAATGAGCCTGTATTTACAAGAAAGTGAGTGGGAGCTCTGTAGCATTTTTTATATTATACGTCGATGACATATTATTGATTGGAAATTATGTAGAACTTCTAGATAGCATAAAAGGATACTTGAATAGGAGTTTTTCAATGAAAGACCTCAGTGAAGTTGCTTATATATTGGGCATCAAGATCTATAGAGATAGATCAAGATGCTTAATGGGACTTTCACAAAGCACATACCTTGATAAAGTTTTGAAGAAGTTCAAAATGTATCAGTCAAAGAAAGGGTTCTTACCTGTGTTACAAGGTGTGAAGTTGAGTCAGACTCAATGCCCGACCACTACAGAAGATAGTGAGAAAATGAAAGTCATTCCCTATGCCTCAGCCATAGGTTCTATCATGTATGCTATGTTGTGTACCAGACCTGATGTGTGCCTTGCTATAAGTTTAGCAGGGAGGTACCAAAATAATCTAGGAGTGGATCACTGGATAGCGGTCAAGAACATCCTGAAGTGTCTGAAAAGGACTAAGGATATGTTTCTCGTTTATGGAGGTGACAAAGAGCTCGCCATAAATGGTTACGTCGATGCTAGTTTTGACACGGATCTGGATGACTCTAAGTCACAAACCGGATACATACTTATATTGAATGGTGGAGCTGTCAGTTGGTGCAGTTCCAAGCAGAGTGTCGTGGCGGGATCTACGTGTGAAGCGGAGTACATAGCTGCTTCGTAAGCAGCAAATGAAGGAGTGTGGATGAAGGAGTTCATATCCGATCTAGGTGTAATACCTAGTGCATCGGGTCCAATGAAAATCTTTTGTGACAATACTGGAGCAATTGCCTTAGCAAAGGAATCCAGATTTCACAAAAGAACAGAACACATCAAGAGACGCTTCAACTCCATCCGTGATCAAGTCAAGGAGGGAGACATAGAGATTTGCAAAATACATATGGATATGAATGTAGCATACCCGTTGACTAAGCCTCTTCCACAAGCAAAACATGATCAGCACCAAGACTCCATGGGTATTAGAATCAATATAATGTAATATAGGTTATTGACTCTAGTGCAAGTGGGAGATTGAAGGAAATATGCCCTAGAGGCAATAATAAATTTTTTATTTTATATTTCCTTATTCATGACAAATGTTTATTATTCATGCTAGAATTGTATTGATCGGAAACCCAAATACATGTGTGAATACATAGACAAACAC
>NC_057805.1:471559282-471580170 GCF_018294505.1 Triticum aestivum | reverse complement strand
AGATCTTCGTAGAATGTGTAGGAGCCAATATGAGCATCCAGGTTCCGCTACTGTTTATTGACCGGAGAGGTGTCTCGGTCATGTCTACATAGTTCTTGAACCGGTAGGGTCCGCACGCTTAACGTTCGATGACGATATTGTATTATATGAGTTATGTGATTTGGTGACCGAATGTTGTTCGGAGTGCCGGATGAGATCATGGACATGACGAGGAGTCTCGAAATGGTCGAGAGGTAAAGATTGATATATAGGACGATAGTATTCGGACACCGGAAGTGTTCCGGAGTGTATCAGGTATTTATCGGAGTACCAGAGGGGTCACCGGAACCCCCGGGGGAGGAATATGTGCCATATGGGCCATAAGAGGGGACCACACCAGCCCACAAGGGGTGGCTTCCCCCCTTGGCATGTGGCCAAATTTAAGAAGGTAAAAGGGGGGGTTTGGCCCCCCTTCCTTTCTCTCTTCCTCGTTCCTTTCTTCTCCGGTGGAAAAAGGAAAGGGGGCGCCACTTGGGGAAACCCCAAGTAGGATTAGGATCCTACTTGGGGCGCCCCTGGCTGCCTCTCCTCCCCTCCCACCTATATATATGTGGGGAGGGGGCGCCTAGAACACACAACATCAATTTTTAGCCATGTGCGGCGCCCCCCTCCACAGTTTACACCCCCGGTCATATTCTCGCGGTGCTTAGGCGAAGCCCTGCGCGGATCACTTCACCATCACCGCCACCACGCCTTGGGATGGCCAGTGCTAGAGTAGCTAGCCCCAGGGGAGAGAAAGAGAGGGTGGTCGACACAGCCGGGTGGCCTGTGCTGGGAGGGGGTGGACGCCGACATCAGAGTGATGCACGGTGGGCTCAGGCTCGGGTATGGGAGAGCAGAGCTGGAAGATTGGCGATTGGGATGGAAATCTAGTCCTTCGTTAAGCCCACCTAGTAGACTCGCCTGTGCTTGCAGTAGGTTTGCTGGAGCTCGTCCTTGTCGTTGACCCTCCACCATTCGCTGCCAGGCATGGTGCCAGCAGCTCGCCAAGGGGCTCATGGTGCCTGACGGCTCGCTGGGATGGGATGGGGGCTAGGGTTGGAGAGATGTCGGTGAGCCGGACTGGTTTGTTGCTAGAAAAAAGGGACGAAAACCCCAAAAGATAAAAATAAAACAACACACGTGGCATGTCCAGTCAATGTTAAAACCGAAGAGCGAAGATTGATATACAGGATGATAGTATTCGCACACCGGAAGTGTTCCGGAGTGTATTGGGTATTTATCAGAGTGCCGGAGGGGTTACCGGAACCCCCGGGGGAGGTATGTGGGCCATATGGGCCATAAGAGGGGAGCACACCAGCCCACAAGGGGTGGCGTGCCCGCCTTGGCATGTGGCCGAATTGGAGAAGGAAAAAGGGGGGTTTGGTCCCCCTTCCTTTCTTCTCCGGTGGAAAAAGGAAAGGGGGGCGCCACTTGGGGAACCCCAAGTAGGATACGGATCCTACTTGGGGCGCCCCCTGGCTGCCTCTACTCCCCTCCCACCTATATATATGTGGGGAGGGGGTGCCTAGAACACGCAACATCAATTGTCAGCCGTGTGCGGTGCCCCCACCACTGTTTACACCCCCCGGTCATATTCTCGTGGTGCTTAGGCGAAGACCTGCGCGGATCACTTCACCATCACTGTCACCACACCATCGTGCTGACGGAACTCATCTACAACCTCGAGACCTTGCTGGATCAAGAAGGCGAGGGACGTCACTGAGCTGAACATGTGGAGAACTCGAAGGTGTCGTACGTTCGGTACTCAATCGGTTGAGCGCGAAGAAAGTTCGACTACATCAACCGCGTTGTTAAACGCTTCCGCTTACGGTCTACGAGGGTACGTAGACACACACTCCCCCTCGTTGCTATGCATCTCCATGGATAGATCATTGTGTGTGCATAGAATTTTTTTGTTTTCCATGCAACGATTCCCAATAGTGGCATCATGAGCCTGGTCTATGCGTAGATGATATGCACGAGTAGAACACAAAGAGTTGTGGGTGGTGATAGTCATATTGCTTACCACCAACGTCTTATTTTGATTCGGGGGTATTCTAGGATGAAGCGGCCCGAACCAACCTTACATGACCACGCACATGAGACCGGTTCCACCGACATACATGCAACTAGTTTTGCATAAAGGTGGCTGGTGGGTGTTTGTTTCTCCTACTTTAGTTGAATTGAATTTGATTGCGGCCGTTCCTTGAAGAAGGTTAAAACAACAAACTTGATGAAACACCGTTGTGGTTTGATGCATAGGTAAGAACGGTTCTTGCTAGAAGCCCGTAGCAGCCACATAAAACTTGCAACAACAAAGTAGAGGACGTCTAACTTGTTTTTGTAGGGCATGTTGTGATGTGATATGGTCAAGACATGATGTGATATACATTATTGTATGACATGATCATGTTTTCTAAAAGTTATCGGCAACCGGCATGAGCCTTATGGTTGTCTCTTTATTTTATGAAATGCAACCGCCATGTAATTGCTTTACTTTATCACTATGCGTTAGCGATAGTCGTAGAAGCAATAGTTGGCGAGACGACCACGACGCTACGATGGAGATCAAGGTGTCGAGCCGGTGACGATGGAGATCATGAGGATGCTTTGGAGATGGAGATCAAAAGCACAAGATGATGATGGCCATATCATGTTACATATGTTTGATTGCATGTGATGTTTATCTTTTATGCATCTTATTTTTCTTAGTACGGCGGTAGCATTATAAGATGATCCCTTAACTAAAATTTCAAGGTATAAGTGTTCTCCCTGAGTATGCACTGTTGTGATAGTTCGTCGTGTTGAGACACCACGTGATGATCGGGTGTGATAGACTCTACGTTCACATACAACGGGTGCAAGACAGTTTTGCACATACGGAATACTCAGGTTAAATTTGACGACTCTGGCATGTACAAACATTGCCTCGGAACACTGGAGACCAAAAGGTCGAATGTGAATCATATAGTAGATATGATCAACATAGAGATGTTCACCATTGATGACTACTCCATCTCACGTGATGATCGGACATGGTTTAGTTGATTTGGATCATGTATCATTTAGATGACTTGAGGGATGTCTATCTAACTGGGAGGTCTTAAGTAATTTGATTAAATTGAACTTAATTTATCTTGAACTTAGTCCTGATAGTTTTTGCCTATCTATGTTGTAGATCAATGGCCCGTGGTACCATTCCCTTGAATTTTAATGTGTTCCTAAGAAAGCTAAGTTAAAAGATGATGGTAGCAACTACACAGACTGGGTCCGTAACTTGAGGATTATCCTCATTGCTGCACAGAAGAATTATGTCCTTGATGCACCGCTAGGTGAAAGGCCAGCTGCAGGAGCATACGATGCTAATGTCATGAACATTTGGCAAGCTCGATCTGATGACTACTCGATAGTTCAGTGTGCCATGCTTTACGGCTTAGAATTGGGACTTCAAAGATGTTTTGAACGTCATGGACCATATGAGATGTTCCAGGAGTTGAAGTTAATATTTCAAGAAAATGCCCGAGTTGAGAGATATGAAGTCTCCAACAAGTTCTATAGCTGCAAGATGGAGGAGAACCGTTATGTCAGTGAACACATACTCAAAATGTCTGGGTATCATAATCAATTGACTCAGTTGGGAGTTAATCTTCCAGATGCTAGTGTTATTGACAGAGTTCTTCAATCACTGCCACCAAGCTACAAAGGCTTCATCATGAACTATAATATGCAAGGGATGGACAAGGCAATTCCCGAGCTCTTTAGAATGCTCAAAGCTCCGGAGGTAGAAATCAAGAAGGAGCATCAAGTGTTGATGGTTAGCAAGACCACTAGTTTCAAGAAAAAGGGCAAGGGAAAGAAGGGGAACTTCAAGAAGAATGGCAAGCAAGTTGCCACTCCCGGGAAGAAGCCTAAAGCTGGACCCAAGCTTGAAACTGAGTGCTTCTACTACAAAGGGACTAATCACTGGAAGCGGAATTGCCCCAAGTATTTGGCGGATAAGAAGGATGGCAAAGTGAACAAACGTATATTTGATATACATGTTATTAATGTGTACCTTACTAATGCTCGTAGTAGCGACTGGGTATTTTTATACTGGTTCGGTTGCTCATATTTGTAACTCGAAACAGGGGTTACAGATTGAACGAAGATTGGCTAAGGACGAGGTGACGATGCGCGTCGGGAATGGTTCCAAGGTCGATGTGATCGCTGTCGGCACGCTACCTCTACATCTACCTTCGCGATTAGTTTTAGACCTGAATAATTGTTATTTGGTGCCAGCGTTGAGCATGAACATTATATCTGGATCTTCTTTAGTGCGAGACGGTTATTCATTTAAATCAGAGAATAATGGTTGTTCTATTTATATGAGTAATATCTTTTATGGTCATGCACCCTTGAAGAGTGGTCTATTTTTGTTGAATCTGGATTGTGGTGATACACATATTCATAATATTTATGCCAAAAGATGCAAAGTTGATAATGATAGTGCAACATATTTGTGGCACTGCCGTTTAGGTCATATTGGTGTAAAGCGCATGAAGAAACTCCATGCAGATGGGCTTTTGGAATCACTTGATTATGAATCATTTGATACTTGCGAACCATGCCTCATGGGCAAGATGACTAAAACTCTGTTGTCCGGAACAATGGAGCAAGCCAATGACTTATTGGAAATAATACATACCGATGTATGCGGTCCGATGAGTGTTGAGGCTCGCGGCGGCTATCGTTATTTTGTGACTTTAACAGATGATTTGAGAAGATATGGGTATATCTACTTAATGAAACAAAGGTCTGAAACATTTGAAAAGTTCAAAGAATTTCAGAGTGAAGTGGAGAATCATCTTAACAAGAAAATAAAGTTTCTACGAACTGATCGCGGAGGCGAATATTTGAGTTACGAGTTTGGCCTTCATTTAAAACAATGTGGAATAGTTTCACCACTCACGCCACTTGGAACACCACAACGCAATGGCGTGTCCGAACGTCGTAACCATACTTTATTAGATATGGTGTGATCTATGATGTCTCTTACCGATTTACCACTATCGTTTTGGGGTTTTGCATTAGAGACAGCTACATACACGTCAAATAGGGCACTGTCTAAATCCGTTGAGACGACACCGTATGAACTGTGGTTTGGCAAGAAACCTAAGTTGTCGTTTCTTAAAGTTTGGGGTCGCGATGCTTATGTGAAAAAGCTTCAGTCTGATAAGCTAGAACCCAAATCGGAGAAGTGCGTATTCATAGGATACCCTGAAGAAACAATTGGGTACACCTACTGCCACAAATCCGAAGGCAAGTTCTTTGTTGCCAAGAATGGAAACTTTCTAGAGAAGGAGTTTCTCTTGAAAGAAGTGAGTGGGAGGAAAGTAGAACTTGATGAGGCAATTGTACCTTCTCTCGAATTGGAAGGTAGCTCATCACAGAAAACCATTCCCGTGATGCCTACACCAACTAGAGAGGAAGCTAATGATAATGATCATGAAACTTCATATCAAGTTACTACTGAACCTCGTAGGTCAACCAGAGCACGATCCGCACCGGAGTGGTACGGTAATCCTATTCTGGAAGTCATGTTACTAGACCATGACGAACCTACGAACTATGAAGAAGCTATGATGAGCCAAGATTACGATAAATGGCTTGAGGCCATGAAATATGAGATAGGATCCATGTATGAGAACAAAGTATGGACTTTGGTGGACTTGCCCGATGATCGGCGAGCCATAGAAAATAAATGGATCTTCAAGAAGAAGAATGACGCAGATGGTAATGTTACTGTCTACAAAGCTCGACTTGTCACAAAAGGTTTTCAACAAGTTCAAGGAGTTGACTATGATGAGACTTTCTCACCCATAGCGATGCTTAAGTCAATCTGAATCATGTTAGCAATTGCCGCATTTTATGATTATGAAATCTTGCAAATGGACGTCAAAACTGCATTCCTTAATGGATTTCTTAAAGAAGAGTTGTATATGATGCAACCAGAAGGTTTTGTCGATCCTAAAGGTGCTAACAAAGTGTGCAAACTCCAGCGATCCCTCTATGGACTGGTGCAAGCATCTCGGAGTTGGAATATACGCTTTGATGAGGTTATCAAAGCATATGGTTTTATCCAGACTTCCGAATGAGCCTGTATTTACAAGAAAGTGAGTGGGAGCTCTGTAGCACTTTTTATATTATATGTCGATGACATATTATTGATTGGAAATTATGTAGAATTTCTGGATAGCATAAAAGGATACTTGAATAGGAGTTTTTCAATGAAAGACCTCGGTGAAGCTACTTATATATTGGGCATCAAGATCTATAGAGATAGATCAAGATGCTGAATGGGACTTTCACAAAGCACATACCTTGATAAAGTTTTGAAGAAGTTCAAAATGTATCAGTCAAAGAAAGGGTTCTTACCTGTGTTACAAGGTGTGAAGTTGAGTCAGACTCAATGCCCGACCACTACAGAAGATAGTGAGAAAATGAAAGTCATTCCCTATGCCTCAGCCATAGGTTCTATCATGTATGCTATGTTGTGTACCAGACCTGATGTGTGCCTTGCTATAAGTTTAGAAGGGAGGTATCAAAATAATCCGGGAGTGGATCACTGGATAGCGGTCAAGAACATCCTGAAGTGTCTGAAAAGGACTAAGGATATGTTTCTCGTTTATGGAGGTGACGAAGAGCTCGTCATAAATGGTTACGTCGATGCTACTTTTGACACTGATCCGGATGACTCTAAGTCACAAACCGGATACATACTTATATTGAATGGTGGAGCTGTCAGTTGGTGCAGTTCCAAGCAGAGTGTCGTGGCGGGATCTACGTGTGAAGCGGAGTACATAGCTGCTTCGTAAGCAGCAAATGAAGGAGTCTGGATGAAGGAGTTCATATCTGATCTAGGTGTAATACCTAGTGCAGCGGGTCCAATGAAAATCTTTTGTGACAATACTGGAGCAATTGCTTAGCAAAGGAATCCAAATTTCACAAAAGAACCGAACACATCAAGAGACGCTTCAACTCCATCTGTGATCAAGTCAAGGAGGGAGACATAGAGATTTGCAAAATACATATGGATATGAATGTAGCATACCCGTTGACTAAGCCTCTTCCACGAGCAAAACATGATCAGCACCAAGACTCCATGGGTGTTAGAATCATTATAATGTAATATAGATTATTGACTCTAGTGCAAGTGGGAGATTGAAGGAAATATGCCCTAGAGGCAATAATAAATTTTATATTTTATGTTTCCTTATTCATGATAAATGTTTATTGTTCATGCTAGAATTGTATTGATCGGAAACCCAAATACATGTGTGAATACATAGACAAACACTGTGTCCCTAGTGAGCCTCTACTTGACTAGCTCATTGATCAAAGATGGTTAAGGTTTCCTAACCATGGACATGAGTTGTCATTTGATAACGGGATCACATCATTAGGAGAATGATGTGATGGACAAGACCCATCCGTTAGCTTAGCATATTGATCGTTCAGTTTTATTGCTATTGCTTTCTTCATGTCAAATACATATTCCTTTGACTATGAGATTATGCAAGCAAAGTGACTAATGAGTTATTTGCAGGATGATGTATTACAAAACAAATAAAGAGACTTGCCGGTAACGAGATTGAACTAGGTATGTAGATACCGACGATCGAATCTCAGGCAAGTAACATACCGATGGACAAAGGGAATAACATATGTTGTCATAACGGTTCGACCGATAAAGATCTTCGTAGAATGTGTAGGAGCCAATATGAGCATCCAGGTTCCGCTACTGTTTATTGACCGGAGAGGTGTCTCGGTCATGTCCACATAGTTCTCGAACCGGTAGGGTCCGCACGCTTAACGTTCGATGACGATATTGTATTATATGAGTTATGTGATTTGGTGACCGAATGTTGTTCGGTGTGCCGGATGAGATCATGGACATGACGAGGAGTCTCGAAATGGTCGAGAGGTAAAGATTGATATATAGGACGATAGTATTCGGACACCGGAAGTGTTCCGGAGTGTATCAGGTATTTATCGGAGTACCAGAGGGGTCACCGGAACCCCCGGGGGAGGTATATGCGCCATATGGGCCATAAGAGGGGACCACACCAGCCCACAAGGGGTGGCTTCCCCCCTTGGCATGTGGCCGAATTGGAGAAGGTAAAAGGGGGGTTCGGCCCCCTTCCTTTCTCTCTTCCTCGTTCCTTTCTTCTCCGGTGGAAAAAGGAAAGGGGGCGCCACTTGGGGAAACCCTAAGTAGGATTAGGATCCTACTTGGGGCGCCCCTGGCTGCCTCTCCTCCCCTCCCACCTATATTTATGTGGGGAGGGGGCGCCTAGAACACACAACATCAATTTTTAGCCGTGTGCGGCGCCCCCCTCCACAGTTTACACCCCCGGTCATATTCTCGCGGTGCTTAGGCGAAGCCCTGCGCGGATCATTTCTCCATCACCGCCACCACGCCTTGGGATGGCCAGTGCTGGAGTAGCTAGCCCCAGGGGAGAGAAAGAGAGGGTGGTCGACGCAGCCGGGGTGGCCAGTGCTGGGAGGGGGTGGACGCCGACATCAGAGTGATGCACGATGGGCTCAGGCTCGGGTAGGGGAGAGCAGAGCTGGAAGATTGGCGATTGGGATGGAAATCTAGAGTCCTTCGTTAAGCCCACCTAGTAGACTCGCCCGTGCTTGCAGTAGGTTTGCTGGAGCTCGTCCTTGTCGTTGACCCTCCAGCATTCGCTGCCAGGCATGGTGCCAGCAGCTCGCCAAGGGGCTCATGGTGCCTGACGGCTCGCTAGGATGGGATGGGGGCTAGGGTTGGAGAGATGTCGGTGAGCCGGTCTGGTTTGTTGCTAGAAAAAAGGGACGAAAACCCCAAAAGATAAAAATAAAACAACACACGTGGCATGTCCAGTCAATGTTAAAACCGAAGAGCGAACCAAACTTTGGTTGAATGGTTACCAGGACAGTGTTATCCCTAGCCCATAGAGTTCAAGTCCTAGACTTGACACCGCTCGTATTTTCCGGTATTTTTTTCAGGCATTCCGGCGATGTGTGTTCATTTGGAGGTGACGTTCCCATCGACTACGAAGGCGTTTGTGGCTACTTCGTCAATCTCAAGATGATGTACCGACCCAGTATCTTAGAGGTGCTCATTAGGGTAGCGTGTGTGTGCGTGTGTTCATAGGGGTGAGTGTATGTGTGTATGTATGAGCGCCTGCATCTGTACTGTGTCAAAAAAGCGTTAGAATTGAAGAAAAAATAAATAGGGTAAAATGTGACATGAATTAAGATGCAGATAGTAGATTGCTAAATAAAACGATAGATTGTCCTTGAATGGTGTAAAATCTGTCGCAACCCTAAAATCCGGGGGTAAAATGAAATTAACTCTATTAAATATTACATTTATTCATGCATCTATAACAATTCTGCTCCCCTCATTTCACTCTATAAATAAAATGATAGATTGTCCTTGAAAGTTAATCGCACAAATGAAACTCCTGCCGAGAGGTAAAATAGGAGGAACCCAAATCCCTTGCTCGGCCGATGACCGGATCGACTGTTCCCTCCCTCTCCGGCTATCATTGAAGTGGCGGAGTGGAGGGACCCCTGACCTGTGTCGAAGGCTTGTAGATAGTAGGGTTAGGTATCTCGACAGTGCTCTCTGGTGGCGGTAGCGGCGGGGTTGCGAAATATGGTTGTTGGAGATTCTACCCCATCTCGGGGAGGCCATGCGGGACAAAACCAAAGAGTTTCTGGCATTGTGGGCTGAGGGGATCTGCGGATCCATTGAGCCGGTTTTTCTCCACGCGAGATCGTTGTGGCAAAAGCAGCGTCGTGCTGAGGGAGTTTTTGTTCCTCGCTCTCGTCTTCACCGTAGTGAGTTGTGCTCTATGCTTGCCATGGCGGGATGGGGGGTGCTGCGGGCAGTGGGCGTCCGTCATCCGGCTGCTTTGTTGCATATTCAAGAGTTTCTAGGCTTCGGATATGGTTGTTTGTCTCGGTAGTTTGCAGGTGCTTATGGTGGTGTTGTGCTATTATATCGTCTCTCTAACGTGTTGTTCCCTTTGGAATGAAGATGGAGACTTCTTGTTCATAAATACTCCGTGCGCACGTCCAAGGATTCTCCCTGACTCTGGGTGGGAGTGACGATGGAAGTGCGACGACGCGCCCTCATCTCACACGGGTTCATGTGGTGGCTCGGTTCTAGGGACCGAGTTGTAAGTTATTTTCTTTTTAGGGTTTTATATCACTACAAAATCTCAAGATTTGGGGTCCTCTTTGCAAAAAATATCTATAGCAATTCTATTGATATTTTCCTCAACAAGAATAGGTTTTTTCGAGAGGATAAAAAGGGTTCTATTTCGTAATTAAAGAGTTACGGTCATGAGGCAAAAGTTCCTTAATGCATGGGGGTCCTTTGTGCAACTACACGAAAGTGGTATACTTCGTATGACTCTAGTTTGTCACCGGCTACTCTATTTTCATCTCTACTAAGCTTATGTAGAATAAAATCCTAAGGTTCATCAATGCCTTGATCTTAGCAGTAAAGTGGCCATAGGCCGAGCGAATTAGTCCATCTCCTAAAAAATAGAAACAACCTCTATGGAGTCTGATTGGACAATGATCGGAAGATTAGTATGTTGGATAGCAAAGGCCATCCCTTGCATCAGCGCATGTATCTTCACTTCCAGGGATTTATTGGAATTGAACACAACCTGGCAGGCCGCAAAAATAACAGACAAATCATGATGCCAAAGGATCATACATGTTGCCGATGAACCGTCCTCTAAAGAGAGCGATCCATCAACAGAAAGAGCGACTTGATCCAAGGTGGTGGCAACCATTAATGGACTGGATCACGAACTTTCTCCTTCGATCGAACCCACTCCTTCACTGCCATCTTACCCTTAATAATTTCCTCCACGGTGCACTTCCTCATATCATCGGTCGAATTCATATAACTAACCTTGGAACTCAACTATGACAACAATGGGGGGAACCTCTTTGTCATGTACTAGGTCATTGCGGAGCTGCTAGATGAGCCAAATCAACATGATTATCTGGTCTCAAACATCATCCGAACAACTAAACTATTGTTAAGGAGCCATTCCTTTCTTGTATCAACTAACCAGTAATCAACCGGTAATGGCCACCTGCTTGTCATCCTCTCCTATATGTTCCTGGCGTGGCTGCAAGAAACCATAGCATGAAAACTTCCTTTGTCTTCTACATCGCACACAGTGCATGTTGCATGTGTGGCTAGATGGCATAAGGCCTTCTAGGCCGTGGTAGCTAAGGCTCCTGAAGACAAAATCTAAGCCTTTATTTTCATCTTTTGAGGAAACTTTGTACTCCCTCCATTCCCTTATAGAAGGCCACTATCAAAAATACATTTTGCATCAATACAAGGCCACAAACAGTAACCGAGGCAAAAATTAATGATGTTTTCTCGTACTAACAACTTTTTAATACTTACATGCATGTAGTCATAATGACACTTAGCTACTTCCTTCCCATTCATTCGTTGCATGCTTGTGGCGTATTAATGACCCCGGTTAATGAAAAGAAAAGTTAACTTGCAATGCAGTCATTAAGTTTTATCTTGGTACCTGTAATATGAGTTTGTGGCCTTGTATAAGGGAATGGAGGGAGTACGTTCAATCAGGTTCCAAATCTAGCGTTCACCTTCAGGGTATGAGCTTGAAGCACCAATAGTGAAAAGTTCATCATGAGAAGTGAACAGAAAACATCACACGCTTCTCTGGATGCCACATGAAGAAATCCAATCTCACGAACATCCATGGGTCAGAAGTGAGAATTAAGACGCTGAATATCCCACACTCCATTATCATCCAAAAAACGAAGAAGAGGCAATTACATTTGGGTGTCCCCGGCAGAAGGACGGTTCCTTGGAATCCATGGACCCCTCCATGCTTTGATCGAGGAACCATCCCCCACTCTCCAAATGACCGCTTTCTTCACAAACCCCAAACCATACTCAATACCTTTTCACACTGCTGAAGAATTACCAGAAAAATGGTGTCAAGAAGATTGTCATTGGGGTAGTACTTCGCTCACAACAGTCGAGCATACAAATTGTGTGGTGAATCAAGTGGTCTCCAAGCTTGCTTCGCAAGGAGCGCTTGGTTAAAGACACACATGTCGTGGAGCCCCATGCCCCCTTGGCCTTTGGAACCTCATTTTACCCCAAACTCAACCAAGCCATTTTCCTTTTCCCATTCTCCGCTCCCACCAATATTGATGAATTGACCATGTCCGCTCATCACATACTGAGGCCGGTGCTAGGCCTAAGGCAGGGGTGGAACTAGGAATGTTACAAGGGGGGCCAATTGTAAGATGCCAAATTTTGGAGGGGGCAACCACAAGAATTTAGACTATTTTGAGCTAATAAATAGAAGGTTGCTTGAGAAAAAAATCGCATGGGCGGGGGGAGGGGGGGCATGGCCCCCATATGCCTTGATTTGTATATTTGTAGACATAAACTCGGAGTATCTTTGCTTCAAGCCACACATGTTGAGGATGAAATTGTTTGCAATGGTGATGGAGCCCTTCTTGCTTCACTGCTAGAGCGTCTCAAGTGGTGTCGTTTACTCGCGGGCAACCGAACACTGTAGAGGAGATGCATGCCTTGCTAGCTCCTTACTCATTCACTATGTTTGATCTAGCTCTGGATCGCTTGGCCTTACTAGCTCCGAATCTCTACCAGTACTATGAGAAATTATATCCTAACGAGCAATGGTAGTTCTATTTACTAAACTACAAATGTGTTTGGTCCATGAGAACCGTAAACACAATGCAGTGTTATTTGTTGTCATGATGCATGATCCAACAAAACAGGAACTTTCTTGGTTACGAACGTAGAGTTAACCAGATATTTCCCTTAAGAAAACGCTAGCATATCTTGACGCCACTCGCTTCTGTAGGGGCCGGTATAGGACCTGGAGGGTTGTGGGGTTGCGAGGCTGGCCCTCGCCGCCGCCGGTTAGCGGACTCAGGGTTTGCAAGATTGATAGATCTTGGGTGCCAGATTAGCCATCGACAACGATGGTGAGTGGTCGGCATGACATCAGTGGTGCTAGAGTGATGTCCTGGGGGATAGCTTCACTATGGAGCTGGGAGCGCTTTACGCTGATGGAGACCACGGTCCACAGGGAAGACTAAATTATCGACCATATGGATTCCAATTACTCCCTCTTTTCCGGTTTATAGGGCTTATCTTAAAATTTTAGTTTTTTCATTTTATAAGGTTCAATTTGTTTGTTCTCCATCACAAGTTTAGATTTCAAAGTGCATTAAATCATTGCATGCAAGTATTAAGAGAAAATTGACCAATGCATATATTTTATGCATGCATGCATTGCAATTAATGCATTGGTAACATAATTTTTTGAGGAAAACAAGAGTATCCATTGGGTGCTTTTGCAAACTACAAAAAATATTCCACCACTCACCATTTACCTTGGTTGGTGAGATTTTTGAATTGAGTCCTATAAACCGGAAAGGAGGGAGTACACACGATTATGTGCGTAATTATATCACTACAAAGCTCAGATTGCATATTGTTCACTAAATACGGCCAACCTATCTGTCGCTTGGGACCCAGATAACGGGGAATCCTATTCGCGCGACAACCCCCGATCCTATGGGAACTCCTAAATCCGTGCTTTAAGCGCCGGTTGGCTCGTCTGGGAGAGAAACTAATTGAGGAGCGCTCCTTCGGGAGCCTCCCCAACTATCACATTGGGCAGACTGATAGCGCACCACTTGGCGCACTCTCAGCCGCCGCCACATGTCGCGCTCTGTACGCTACTTTTGGATTTTATTTTTTTATTTTTTCTGCAAGCATTTTTGGCTTTTCAGATGTTTTTTTTGTTCTTTCGACTTTTAGGTTTTTCACCGACTTTTCTTAGCTTTGCGACAAAAAAGAAAATTTTAAAAAAATTGCTCGAAAAACGCATTTTTTCTTTCGTGAGAGGCATGGTTTTGCTCCCGCGAGAGGCACAGTTTTGCTTCCGCGAGAGGCACAGGCGTGCCTCTCGGAAACAAAAAATACATGTTTTCTCTCTTCTTTTTTTCTTCCATGGGAGGCATGCTTTTGCTTCTGCGAGAGGCACGGCTGTGCTTATCGGAAACAGAACAAAACGTGTTTTCTCTTTTTTTTTTCTTCCTTCCGTGAGAGGCACAGTTTTGTTTCCCCGAGAGACACGGTTTAGCTTCCGTGAGAGGCACGGCCGTGCCTATCAGAAATGAAAAAAACGCGTTTTCTCTTTTTATTTCTCCGCAAGAGGCACGGTTTTGCTTCTGCGAGAGGCACGGCCATGCCTCTCGGAAACGGGTTCCGGAAAGGGAAAAAAGTGCTCCTGGTTCGGTTTTTCGTCCGGTTTTTTCGTGAAATAAAAAGTTCGTCGAAACCTAATAACATGGGATCTAGTTTGAAGATCTGGACGCAAGGAATCCAACGTTGAAAACGGTTTGAGATTTGAACGCACGGTTTAAAATATAGAACGTTTTGAATAAATGAATCTACGAAAAAAGGAAAACCCATAGATTGCGACAAGTGGCGCACATGCATCACGCCACTTGTCACAACGTAAAGAGGTGGGAGTGATCGTTGGAAGGAGCACTCCTCAATCAGTGATTTCGCTCTTCTGACGCTCGCAAGCAAGCGAAGCGGGCCGACCCAGCAACCTGTTCAAAATAGAAAGGTGAAGAAAAAACTAAACATTAATTCTGGAGACCTGGGATTCAAACTCACGACCACATCATAGATAGCCTGCCACAATAACCACTATACCAAACTCGCTCTGTTATTTATTACAAGAAAACAGTGGTAGTTAACCTTTATTTTATTATAACGTTACGTATACCTAGAATAAATTATTTGAAAAAAGAAAACAAAGAATTGAAAGAAAAAGTTATAAAAATGAAAAAAACCTAATTCCGAAAAAAAGATCGTCGACTTTGAAAAAATGTTTACAGATATGAATTTTTTTATCAATTTCAATATATGTTCATTGATTTTCAATAAAAGTTCAAAAAATGAGAAAGTTTAATAATTTTGAAAAAAGTTCAAAGAAAAATCTTTAAAAATCATTTTTTTAAATCACATAAATTATAAAAATATTTTTGGAGAAAAAATCCACAAATTTCGAGAAAAGTTCTTCAATTTTTTTTAAGTTCACAATTTTGAAAAAAAATATTCATCATTGTGGAGTAAAAGTTCATCGATTTTGAAGAAAAATTGATGAATTTACAATAAGTTCATCGATTTTGGGACACAAATCATGATTTTGGAAAGTTCGTGGATTTCAGAAAACGAAAAAGAAAAATAAAAAAAAGGTAAAGAGCTGCGTTTTACGGTTTGCATTTTAAGGACATATAAAGAGCTAAGAAAGTTTAATAATCTAACAGTGTGCATTTGGTGTTCAGTCTGGAGCATCTTAGTTCGAATCATGCTGTGCACAGTCTTTTTGGGAATTTAATCAGAGAAACAGAAATGGGCCGAGCCCAACTAACGTGCCTGTAGGCGCCTGTTTGCAGAAATATTGTCCAAGAACAGACACCTACAACGCCAAATAGGAATCGCCCAGTCCTATATGGCGTCTTTTGTGTCACTTCTAGACTACTAGTCAATGTGTACGTGCAATGCACGTTAATTTAAAAGTATATTAAATGCATGCAGATATTAAGTAGGATATTATTTGCGTGTTATTACGTGATTAGCACTATTTGGCATGAAATTAACTGAACATTAATTTGGAAGTATATTGAGTGCATGCGGATATTAAGTAGGATATTATTTATTTACGTGTTATTATGTGATTATCATTATATTTGGAATGAAATTAACTGCACGCTAAACGTGTTGAGCGCTCGACATTGAAGCAGTCTAGGTCGTTGGATTGACATAATTTGATGGCCGAGATTAATTGGATCTGCCCCTTTGGGTCTTTATATATATATATATATATATATATATATATATATATATATATATATAAACACTATTCTGATCACGGGATCAGAATAATATTCTGATCACAATCTGAACTTCACTCTGTACGAACCCGACCTTCGGGCTATCTTCGCAACCGTGGCTTCCCCCGCGAATTATTTTTGTTAGTCGTGTTTTATATGATGTTAGTGTAATCTAGAAACGTTTTTGAGCAACTAAATACCGGTTTTAAATAGGAATCTCGCTCGTTGGCGGATTTTGCTCTCGGTCGTGATGAAATTGCGTTTTTTGCAATTTTACTGCCTGAGTAGTTCGACCTGAACTTCTCCTAGTGCTAGGTTGAACTTCCGTCAGCATTGCCCAAATAGGGCTTGCAATATACTGTTGGAAAGCAATGGACACCAGTATCATGACCCAAGTTAAATTTTTGGCAAAATGTAAACGGTTTAAGAGCAGTTTTTAAAATCGTTTTTTCTTAATACAAAAAACGTGAATCGTATTTTCGATCGCATTTCTAAATTGTTTATAGAAACGAGGCAAATAATATGGCATTGGAAAGCTGCTGCAAAACCGCTCCTTCCACATGTTGAAAGTTTTCTCTAATTCCCTACGGTTAAAGAGTAATTTGGAAAATCGTAAAATTTCGCAAACCGAACAGCCGAGTACTTATTTTCGATGTCATTTCTAAACGGCTAATCCAATTGAGGCAAATGATATAGCGTTTGAAAGCTTGTGAAAATGCGCTAATTTTTCATGTAGAAAGTTTTTTCTAATTTTGAACGGTTTAAGAGTAATTTAGAAAACGGTACAAATTCTACCGAGTTTGTATTTTCGATCTATTTTTTAACCGTATTTCCGAATGCAGCAAATGATATGGCGTTGGAAAGCTTGAGTAAATGCGAAACTTTTTGGTATATATTGTTTCTCTCAATTCTTTACTGTTTTAAGTCAATTTTGAAAAAGGCTAAAAACGTATTTTCGTCGTAATTTCTACAAACTTTATCGGAATGGGGCAAATAATATACCGTTGAAAAGCTAAGGAAAATTCAAAACTTTTTCATGGTGATGTTTTCTGTGATTCCTAGCCGTTTTCAAGTAATTTCGAAAATGACGAGATCATTCGTTCTGCCTTTATCGCGAAACAGATTCTTCAAAAATGCACCACGTGAAGAACCTGAACTTCTCGGCATGTCTACTTGAACTTCACTCTGTTTTTCACGTGCTTTTTTTGCTCGTAGATCTCCATCCATTGTTCGTAGCTCTCCATCCACTGTTCGTAGCTCTCCATCCACTCACCGAAATTGAGCAAGTGATATATCGATGGAAAGCTGTTGTAAACACGCAATTTTCCCGTGTTGATCATTTTTTCACACTCGCGACGATTTTAAAAGTTTTTCATCTGATATTCATTCAGTGTAGTAGGTGAACTTCCTACTGTTTTCACGTTGAACTTCTGTGACGTATTTTTCATTTGTAATTTTCTCATCCATTCGTCAAGTGTTACACAAATAGTATTTCTTTTGTATAAACCTCTCTCATAATATTTTTTTAACTTTCTTCGACGGAGGACTTGAACTTACACAAATGATATTCCCGTCGTTTTGAAGTAAATTAGAGAAATGGAGAGATCATGATTTATGCCTTCATTGCGAATGGAAACGCACTGTGTGAAGTAGTTAAACTTTTCGGGCATGTTTGTTTGAACCTCACTCTGTTTTTGACGTGTTGTTTTTTGCACTGCGTGAAGTAGTTGAACTTCTGGGTCATGTCTATTTGAACTTCACTCTGTTTCACTTTATTGTATTTTTCTTATATGTAATACACACCATGTAGTACTGAACTTCCGGTTGTTATCACTTTGAACTTCTCTCTGGTTTGAGAGAATTTTTTGGACATCTAAATACACGGTGAACTTCTCTCACAAGGATTTTTTGAACTTTTCCTCGTCGAGCACTTGAACTTCTAGCAACCGTTTTTTACGTTTATGAGTTGTTTTTAAAAGTGCAAAAAATGGCATTGTGTTTTTTATTTTTTGAACAGGTAAATCCTAGTTTTAATAAACTCCGAACTTCTCTGTTATTTCAATTTGGACTTCAACTTTTTATATCTTGAGTACAGAATTGTATTTGATTTTTATACGGAAAAAGTTGAACCTTGAAATACAAGGCGAACCTCTTTTCGTAAGAATTTTTGAACTTCTCCGGAGAGAGCACTTGAACTTCTTTCAACAAACCTTTTAAGCTTTTATTTTTCTATACTTTTTATTCTCACGTGAAATGCATTCCTTGCAGTACTTGAACTTCTCGTTGTTTTCACTATGAACTTCTTTCAACAGGTAAGAATTTTTTGAATACATCAAAACGTGTTTTAAATGGTATACATGAAAATTTTAAACCGTTCATCGAAATGTGGCACATAATATACCCGATGGAAAGCTTATGAATCACAACAAGTTTTTCATGTAGACAGGTGTTACAAATTCGTTGTCGGTTGAGAGCAGTTTTTAAAATGGCAAAACAACATTGTTTTTTTTGCCTTTTGTTCAACATGTAAATGAACGACGGACATCTCGCACATGAATTTTGAACTATTCTAGGAGGAGCACGTGAACATCTTGCAACAAACGTTTTAAGATTTTAGTTTTTTATTCTTATATTCTCATCTGAAATGCATTCCGTGTAGTAGTTGAACTTCCCGTTGTTTTCACCTTGAACTTCTGTCACGTATTTTTGTTTTTCAAACATGTAAATCCTAGGTTTTAATAAACATTCGAACTTCTGTGTTATTTTAATTTGAACTTCACATTTTTGTTTTGGACTAAAGAATTGTTTTGTTGATTTAAATAAAGATCACATTGTACTCTTCTCAATTTGAACTTCATGGTTGATTCTTTAATAACAAGGGATATTCGAGTTTTTTAATAACAGTGAAACCTAGATTTTTTAATGAACATTGAACCACCTTGTTATTTTAGTTTGAACTTCTAACTTTTTTAAGAAACAGGGAAAATCTATTTAAACATTTTAGTTGTTCCTTTATTTTAATTTGAACTTTTTCATTTTAGAAAATAAATGTTTTTTAAGTAATCATAAAAAAATGAACTTACTTTTTTTCCTAGAAACGAAAATAATTCTAGTTTTCCATATACATCGAACCACTTCGTTTTTTTATGTTGAACTTCTAGATTTTTATCTTTTTGTTAGCAAGGTAAATCCGATTTTTTTTATTTGAACTTCTTGCTTTTTAAAACCTGAACTTCTTGGGTTTTATTAAAGCGGTGAAAATCAACTACTCTACTATTCTAAATTGAACTTCTGGGTTTTTCTTTTTATTATGACTGAACTACTTTGTTAGTTTAAGTCGAACTTCTTGGTTTCTTTTAGAAAGAGGGAAAATCTAAATTTTTATCAGGAAAATCTAAATTTTCATCACATTTCTTAGTTTCTTTGTTACCCATTCGTTGAATTTATTTTAATTATAATTATGTTACATGTGAGCTGTGTGTGTTTGTACTCATGGGGGACAACCATGCAAACTTCGGGAATTAGAGAACATATACTTTTGAGTACAACCTTTTCGAGAAATTCACCATTCTTACTATATGCGAACTACATTTTTTTTAATATATGAACTTCTGTGGGTTTTTACATTTTTTATTTTCTGCACGTGAATTTGTACATGAAACTTTCTATCATGTTATATATTTTTGAACTTTTTCATTTCTTGTATTTGAATTTCTTTCTTTTTATACACAAAAGGAAAATAAAATCACCCTCTTTTCACGCACGTAGGAAGAGGAACACACATGATTTTTTTGAACTTCTTTTGTTTATTTAGAATGTTTTAAATTAACTTTTATGATGTTTTTTTTTCTTTGAAACTATAACCAGATTTGTTCTGACATATCAAAGTATTTTTGAGCTGTAAGAAATACTCGGTTGTTTTCTTAGACTCTAGGAATTAAAAACGAAGCATTTCTTTGCTGTAAGAAATGCTCGCTTGTTTTAATTTGAACTTTGACATTTTCTATGCGTTGAATTTGAAGGAGGGAGCTGAAAACCATGGTGAGATAATTGAAATGCATCATCCTTGTTTACCTAGAGAGGGTGCTTCTTGTTTTTGTTTCAACGAGTTCTAATTCAGTAGGCTGTTCAGACTAACGAGACAACAAAAACGTAGGCGCACCCATTTTTGATGACACCACATATTTTTTTATATAGACAGAATGAATTCACAGAACCAAAGGATCGGTTATAGATCTCAAAGACACACAGGTCAGTCACAACAAAACAAACATGTGAAATCATCAATTGAAAAACATATAGAAAAGATGGGACACGCAGATGTGAACACTGCAAACCAATTTTTGCTCTGCACGGGCGCCCGAGAAAGAGTGGTAGCAGGGCGCCGCCGGTGCTTGGTGGCTGGAGCAACTTAGAAGAAGCTAACAGGGGATGAAGGTCTCTTGTTAGGCCTCGGGAGGGGCGGCCGCCGAGCAGCTGAGTACGCCGGGGCGAGGGGAGGCGAGTTTTTCTAATCTCGCCCCGTGTCCCCGAAGTGATGTTTGTACTGCCGCTGAAGTCCAGATACACCTCACCCTGAAGGAGGGGCCGGCCTCGCGCCGGAAGATGGTGGGGGCGGCGGTGCGCCAGGAGGAGGCGGAGCCGGCCTCGCGCGGGAAGTAGGCAGGGGCGGAGGCGCGTCGAGTTCGAGGGAGGGGCCGGGTGGGGATCTGACCCGCCGGGGGCACTGAGTGGAGGTGCGTGGCTGCTGTAGCGGTTGGGGCGGCGGCCGAGTCACGGGAACCGGAGGTTAGGCAGGATCTGGTGCGGCTCTGGCAGATCTGGGTGGGGGAAGACCGGCGGCGGGACCACTGGTACCATGGGCGGGGGCGGTG
>NC_057805.1:471552454-471558929 GCF_018294505.1 Triticum aestivum | reverse complement strand
GTGGCGCGTGGGGGGAGGGGATCCCGGTCGGAGGTTTCCTGGGGGAGACGGGTGGGTCAGGATCGAGGGGAGAGTGAGAGGTGCGGGAGGTGGGAGATCGAGGGGATTTTTTTTCTTTCAGAGATCTCGTGAACACCTAATGGGGGCGTGGCGTGATCCAAATAACTATTTTAATTCTGAAATTAGAATGGTGTTATTCTATATATATATATATAGATTCACAAACCAGCGCACACCCCTTTGACCGCTTCAACGAATGAAGGGCAGCGATCTGCGCCGGCGCACCGGCCCAACAGTTGGGCCGGTCGAGGCCCAGCCGTCCGATGCGGTTTGCATGGACCGTTAGATCTGCGCGCATACACGGACCGAAGCAACCGTTGTAGCAAAAAAGAACAGTTTTGTTGCGACCGTGTACGAACAGCCACAGCAAGGAAAACAGGGGAGCTGGATCCCCCGCGACTGCCCGTCCCCGATCCGCGGCGGCGGCGGGTAGATCCGCCTGTTATTCGTTCCCCGCGGCCGAATCACATCGACGAGGGGCTCCCCCACCTATCAAGCCGCCTTGGGATTGCTTCAATCATGTCTTACATACGTCATGACCTCCTTGCCGCCATGGATTTGGGCTCGAGCTCCGTTACGGCCGGTCGAGGTTGCAGCTCGCCGCGAGCCCGTAGCAGCTCGCCGGCGACCGGTTGCAGCATCCGCCCCTGCCCCCCGTGCTGGATCTCGCCGCCGGAATTCACAGAAACCCGTGCTGGGTCGCAGCTCGGCCGTGATGGATGTAGCAAAACATTATGCCGGTTGTAGCAAAAAACGATGCTAGTTGTAGCAAAACCGCGACGCCGGCTGTGTGTTGTAGCAAAACGTGACGCTAGTTGTAGCAAAATGCTATGCCAGTTGTAGCAAAAATCTATGCCGGTTGAAGCATGTAGCAAAACTGCAGCATTTTATCATCTTCTTCCACCTCCAGCCGTCGCTGGTTGAAGCTTTCTTATTTTCATAGTGTCTAGTTGTAGCTTTCTCTCTCAATGGTTGGAGCTTTTTCCAACGACCGTTGAAGCTTTTCTACCAAAAGTTGTAGCTATTTTCTTTTTAGCAGCACTTGGTCAAGGCTTTTTGTGTTGTTTCGGTTGAACCTTTTTTTAATCGAAGGATGTAGCATTTCATGTCAACGGTTGTAGCTTTCCGGCGATGGCGCTGACCGCTTGTAGCTTTCTCTACATCCGGTTGAAGCTTTTCATCTAGGGGGATGAAGCTTTTTTTAAAACGCTTGCAACATGAGGGGATGCGACGATTCTGCAGAAGCCTCCGGTGTCGACCATCGCCGCCCGGCTCGTCGGCGGCGAGGCAGAAGCACGAGACATGTGGGAGTTGCAACCGCCGGGGATGGGGATTGGTCAACGGGCTGCATCCAATGGCGAAACGGGCTGTAAAGCATGGCGGGGTGAGATCTACATCCATGGACGCGTGGGGGATTCGACCTTCCATGGCCGACGGCGAGATGTGGGCGCCGGCGCTGCAGGAGATGAGGATGGGGGCGAGATCCGCGGAGCTACGAGACAGGAATGAGGCGAGATTCGCGAGATCCGCAGCGCCACGTGGTTGCTCGCGACTAGGTCGCGGCGTGCGCGCGTGGACTGGACCGGCCGAAGCTTCGGCCGGTGCCCCGGCCCCAAACGTTTCCCTTCGTTAAAAGTCCGACCCATCTAGCTTACCATGCGATTTCGTTGGAGGATCCTCCTGCCGATTTTGGCGAGCTTCGAGAAGATTCGAGGCCCGGCTCCTGGAAGCTTCCAGGCCAGTTTTTTTCTTTTCTACTGTTTTAGCTTTTCCGATTTTGTATTCCTTTTGTGTATTCTTTTTTACCTTTTTTTTCGTTTTCCTTTTTATTTCCTTCCTAGAATACATGAACATGTCAAATTCATGACTTCTTTCGAGAACTTCTTGTCAAATTCGCTTTAAAAATTATTTTTGTGAACTATTTTCCTTCAATTCATGATTTTTTTCCATCAAACATGTGAACATTTTTCAAATCCATGTTTTTTTATTCCATCAACTTTTCTTTCAAAATCAGTGAAATTTCTTCAAATTCGTGAACATTGTTTTTTCCAAATCAATGAACTTTTTCCCATTTCATGAAATTTTTGTCAGTTTTTATGAACTTTTCCAAATGAGAATTTTTTTCCAGATTCATGATTTTTTTTCAAATTCATGAACTTGTTTCAGATTCATGAATTTTTTTCAAAATTATGAAGTCTTTCTTTTATGTGCTTTTTGTATTGCAATAACTTTTTTCAAATTCTTGAATTTTTATTTTCTGAACCTTTATAAAAATGAATAGTCAATGTGGGCCCTAGTCAACTGTCAACAGCGGTTGTTCATCTGGAAACCGATCAAACCGAGTGAACCAGGGAAATAAAAAACCGAGAGAACCAGGCACTATTTTGAGCGAGCGTGTTCTCCCAACAACATTTCACAAGTTTGAGCGTCAGTTCTCCTAACCAATGCAGTAGGTGCCAATTAGAAGCACTCGTCGACAACAATCGACCAAAAGCGTACCCCCTCCACCCCTCCTCGTTATGTGATTGGACCGGCACAAGTACGTGGAATCACACTACAAAAAAACAGCCTACCGCAACATTAATGCTGGGGACCTAGGATTCAAACTCAACACCACAACTTAGACAGCCAACCGCTCTGTTATTCACTACAAGAAAACAGTGCTAGTTAACCTTTATTTTATTGAAACGTTAACGTATACCCAAAATAAATTATTTAAATAAAGAAAACAAAAACTTGAAAAAAAGTTCATCAGTTTTTAAAAAGGTTCATTAATATTTAAGATAAGTTCACACAAACGAAAAAATCAATTTGAAGAAAGGATCATCGACTTTGGAAAAATATCGCAACTACGAAAAATTTCGACAAAATTCAAAAAATGTTCATAGATTTTAAAAATAGTTAAAAAACTGGAAAAAGTTCAAAGAAAACCATCAATTTTTAAAACAAAGTTCATCAACTCTGAAAAGAAAATCATTAATTTTGTACAAAAAAACTATTTTGGAGAAAAAAATCACAAATTTTGAGAAAATTCATCGATTTTTTTAAAAATTTCACTATATTGAAACAATATTCATCATTCTTGAATAAAAGTTCATTAATGTTGTAAATTTTTTGATGAATTTCCCAAAAATTTATCGATTTTTCCAAACAAATCACGATTTTGACAAGCTAGCGCATTTAAGAAAATCAAAAAGAAAAAAAACAGGAAAAGAGTTGTATTTTTACGGTTTGCATTTTAAGGACATACAAGAAGGAAACTAGCATGTCAAGTGTGGTGGGCGAGCTGGTGAGTGCATTCGGTGTTTAGTCGGGAGCTCCTCTTGCCGAGATGCCAAGCCCGGATTTGCGAACCTACTCAAAGCTTCAGGGATGTTTTTTTCTACAATTTTACCTGTGTTTTAGCTTTTTCGATTTTGTATTCCTCTTGTCCATTCATTTTTCTTTGTCTTTTTTATTTTTCCTTTTTATTTCCTTTTTAAAATACATGAACTCTTCAAATTCATGACTTTTTTCGAGAATTTTCTGTCAAATTCGCTTAAAAAATGTTTTTGTGAACTTTTTTCCTTAATTTCGTGACTTTTTCCATTAAACATTGCAACTTTTATCAAATCCATGTTTCTCTGTTGTATCATTTTTTTAAATCGATGATATTTATTCAAATTCGTGAAAAATGTTTTTTCCAAATCCAAGAACTTTTTCTAATATCATGAAATTTTCTCTTAGTTTTTGTGAACTTTTCCAAATTAGAAAACTTTTCGGATTGATGAACTTTTTGCAAAATAATGAAATTTCTTGTTTTCTGAACTTTTTATTGCATTAACTTTTTTCAAATTCTTGAACTTTTTGTTTTTATTTTTTATTTTCATAACTTTTCTGAAAAGTCAATAGTCAACATAAGCCCTGGTCAGCGGTCAATAGTGGCTGGCCATCTAGAAACCGATCGAACCGAGTGAACCAGGGAAATGGAAACCGGGCGAACCTGGCCCATTTTTGAGCGAGCGAGTTCGCCTAACAACGCTCGCAACTTTTTACTTGGGCCAGCCGATGAGCGGAGGTACATGAGCACCAGCTCTCCTAACAGGCGCAGTAGGCGCCGATTACAATCACTCCTCAACAACAATCGACCAAAAGCGTACCCCTTCAACCACTCCTCGTTATGTGATTTAGACTGGCATAAATACGCGGAATCACACTTCCTGTTTTGCGAATGTTGTAGAAATGTTAATTTTATTTTTCTTTAGGATTTTATTTATTTTCCTTATCTTTTCTTTTCATCTTTTAGCTTTCTCCTTATTCGTTTTTCTTTTGTTTTTGTTTTTGTTTTTTTCTTTTGCTTCTTTTCTTTTTTGTTTTTTCATTCTTTGTTGTTTATTTTCTTTTTCACTTCACGAACATTTTTTTCAAATCATTAATATTTTTTGTTTCCATAAATGTTATCATGGTAAAAATTTGTTCATCAAATACAAAATTATTAATCGTTTTCTGAAAAATGCTCAAGAATTTCAAAATAGGTTCGTTGAATTCAAAAACTAGTGAACATTTGTTTTAGTCATGAACATTTGTTTTACATATTCGCAAACATTTTTTAAAGTAGTGAACATTTTGTTGAATAAACAGTCTTTTTAAATCATGAATCTTTTTTGAACTTGCTAACAATTTTTTAAATCGTGAATTTTTGTTGAAAATCACGAACATATCTTTTTAGGATTTGTGTTTTTTTTTATTTCACGATTTTTTTAAAAACTGGGAACTTTTTTTAATTCGTTAAATTTTTGCAAATCGACGAACAAATTTTCAAAATCAAGAAGCTTTTTTTTATTCATGAACATTTTTCAAATTGAAGAAGTTTTTTTTTAACTTGGGAACTTTTTGAATTCAACAATATTTTTTAATTCATGAATTTATCCAAATTTCATTTTTATTTGAAATCCAGAGCATTTTCAGTTAATTAAAAAACTGGAAATGAAAGGGAAAAAACAGTTGTGCCCTGTCCCTACATGGGTCGGCCCAATGTCTCCCCTGGGCGAGCGAGGGGGTGTGCGTTACCTCGCTCCCCACCGCGTGGGTCGAGGAATAAGACCTCCCACCGATAACGGGCGATCAGCAGCTAGGGAGGACTCAACGAATGATTCCTTCACCACATTCGTTATGGGATGATAGAGCGAACGAGATCCAGCTAACCTAGTTGTGTAACATTCGGCCCAAGTAGCAGGTTTTTTGGAAAAATAATTCCCCTTGTATATGTGGAGTCTCTAGGTAAATTTTCAAGAACTTTGGAAAGACAAATAACACACTTGTAGTTCGAACCTCTATTTGAATTTAAATTAGGTTTATGTTTCTAGGAAAACAATCTACAAATATGCTGAAAAATCACGGAGATAATTTACGTAGACTTGAAATAATCCCATGAAGCTACATAAGAAGTTTCATAGGATTTGGATCAAGTTTGAGCCTTCAAGCAATATATAAGTTGTTTGAATGTTTATACAAAAACAAATAAGAATAAAATAGAATCTCTCTCTCTCTCTCTCTCTCTCACACACACACACACACACACACACACACACACACACACACACACACACACACACACACACACCTTTTAGGCCGAGCCCAACATAGCATCGCAACATCCCTTCTGGCCCAACCTTTCTCTTCTCGCTCTCTGGCCTAGCCGGCAGCCCAATCGTCTTCTACCACTAGCTAGTATCATGAAATTCTCGAGAAAAAAACTAGCTAGTTCCATGCACTATCGCTACCTCCACAAACGCCAAGCCCATCTAGGCTCACCTTTAATATCAATTGCCCCCCCATTCTTTGCCTTAATATCCATGCTAAGAAGTTGTTGGAATCATCCTTCGGATCCCCAACCGCCTCCTGTCATCATGATTCCTATAGCTGCCTTGCCCTTTCTCTCATGAATAAGAGCAACGCCGACTTTTCCTCACACTAGTAAAAAAAGACACATCCGTGAAATTTTGGGCCGAACGAAATTTTTTTCTGTCATACATATGACACTTCTATGATGATAATTGTGACAAAATCCGGTATCATCATAGATGTGGTGGGCTCCTACTTCTATGACAAAAAATCATGACAGAAAATGGGCTTTTCGTCCTGGGCGGGCCGGAGACGCAGCTGCATGACATTCTTTGGGCCGTACATGACGGAAAAAACCGTGGTAGAAGCGAGGGAGAGGAAAATTTCGGGGAGTTCCCGGTTACGGTGGGAGGTCGGGGGCCGAGCGATGCGCGTTTCTCTCGTACACGTACGCGCGTGTGTGCGAGGCATTGCCTCTAACTGAACCCGAGCGAGGCGTTGGGCTCTAACTGAACCCAAGCGATTGCACTGCAGGCTATGCGTTACTGAACCCGAGTGATCGATCGATGGCTGTTAACTGAACCCGATCGAG
>NC_057805.1:471480333-471551090 GCF_018294505.1 Triticum aestivum | reverse complement strand
GTTTTCTCCATTTTGCGATACGCCAGGCCTCGTTTCCATCGCCTGTTCCATCCAAGCCCTCCCGATGAACACGACCATGCATTCCGTTCCGACCCAGCCGGTTAGCTCCCACACGTTCCGTTGCCTCCCGATGAACACGACGCATTCCGTTGCCTCCCCATGAACAGGACGCATTCCGTTGCCTCCCCGTGAACACGACGCATTCCGTTGCCTCCCCACGAACACGACGATGACGCTGTTTCTCCGTTCTGACCCAGCCATGTACACGAGCCCTGGCCGTACGTATGCGCGAGTAGGCGTTCGAGACCCCGCCCGTATGTACAGATACGTGGCCGTATTTTTTTTCTTGCACCCTGGCCGCTGTACGTACGTGTACATGCTACCTGCGCGCCTCTACTACGACACGTGCGCGCCTCTACTGCGACACGTGCGCGCCTCTACATCGACCAGTATGTACGTACACGTTCGCGACCAGAATGACAACGCTACGTACGCTTCGACCAGGTGGGTCCCGACTGTCAGGCAATTTCCTTGCCTGCGAAGATGTAGCTGGTGGGTCCCAGCAGTCAGGGGGGCGAATCGTTTTTTTTGCCCGGACACACTTCCTTGCATGCGAAGATGTAGCCGGTGGGTCCTAGCAGTCAGGGGGGCGAATCGTTTTTCTTTTGCCCGGACGCACTTCCTTGCGTGTGAAGATGAAGCTGGTGGGTCCCAGCAGTCAGGGGGAAACGTTTTTTCCGTGAAATATAGTGGCCCGTCCGGTGGGTCCCAGCTGTCAGGTGGAGGAATCATTATTTTCTGCGTAATAAGGAGGCACTTCCTTGCTGCGGCCGTGGACCCAACTGTCAGCCTCTCCACGTATAGTCCACGTCCGATGGAAGTCGTTCCTTGACCACGTTGACCAGGCCGCGCCGAGAGCGCCACGGCGGTGGACGACGGAGAGGCCTAGGAAGGGGACGACGCGGAGCCGGGGAAGACGCGGCAGTGGAAGCCCGCGCAGAGAGTACGAGGGTTCACTGGTTCGGCTGCGGTGTGAGGCTGCCGTCGCCGCAGGGCCTGGCCAGCGGTGGGAATAGTAGGGGACGGTGAGGCCTCCGCGGCAGCACAGCCGGCCACGGGAGGCAGGAGTATGCGGCACGACCGGCGCTGCTTTGGGCGGCTGGAGCAAGAAGACCAGAGGTTGAAGAAACACTACGGCCGTTGGATGGACATCGTAAGGTCACTGGAGCTAGAATCGTTCATATTGACTAAGTTGACAAAGCCCTCCGTCCCCGTCAACTTAGTTGGCCCACAAGTCATCCTCCCACTATGGTGGGTCCCAGCTAGCAGGGGGTATTCATTTTTTTGTGCGTAATAAGGAGGCACTTCCTTCCGTGCGAAGATATAGCTGGTGGGTCCGACATGTCAGCGGGGGAACGTTTTTTTCGCGAAATATAGAGGCCCTTCCGGTGGGTCCCAGCTGTCAGGTGGAGGAATCACTATTTTGCGCGTATAGTCCACGGCCGATGGATGTCGTTCGTTGACCACGTTGATCAGGCCGCGCCGAGACCACCATGGCGGTGGACGACGGCGAGGCCTAGGAAGGGAACGACACGGAGCCGGGGAAGACTCGACAATGGTTGCCCACGCGGTGGGGAGTACGAGGGTTTACTGGTCCGGCTGCCATCGCCGGAAAATAACAGAAGGTGTGGGTGAGTAGAGGAATGGCCTGGCCAGCAATGAAGTAGGGTGGGGCGGTGCGGCCTGTGCGGCAGCACAGCCGGCCACGGGAGGCGGGAGCAGGCAGTCCCACCGGAGCTGGTTTGGGCGGCTGGAGCAAGAAGATCAGATATTGAAGAAGCAGCACAGCCGTTGGATTAACATCCAACGATCACTGCTGCTAGAATCGTTTGTGGACTAAGTTGACAAAGCCAAAGTACACGTCAACCTAGTAGACCCACAAGTCAGCCTCCAAATCTGTCCCAAACAGCATACAGCCCGAAATTTCTAGCCAGATTCAAATTAATTTTAAATCTAAATATACCTTAATTTAAATTCAATGAAATTTTACCCGCACAAAAACAATGAAATTTAAAATATCAAAATCCGAAAGAAAACAGTATTTTGGAACTAATTGCCTGTTTGTTGTATTTTTTCATTTTACAGCACATTTATTATTACTTATAGCCCATTTCTAATTACTTATAGCCCATTTTCTAGGCAAAATGCATCCCTCCTCCTCTTGAAAGATTTTCGGCCCAGCAGGGCGTAGAAAAGCAAGTAGGCCTACGTTGGTTATTCTGTAAAAAACAAAATAGCTGGCTAGCTATTTTCAGAAAGGAAAAAAACAAACTGGGCTGGTCATGTGCTAACATATGAAATAAAAGCCTGGGCTAGACGGGCCACAGGTCACGCACAACCCAGTTGATACCCTTCTCCGTCTCGAAAAAACAAAATTACTGCGCGCGCTGTTGGGTCCCTACTGTCATCCTCACCATGTACAGTCATCTCCTTATTCCTCTCGGTTGTTGACCATGTTGACAACACCGGAAGGCGGCGCCGCGGCGAGCGAACCAAGGCGGAGGACGATGGTGAGGCCTCGGACGGGAATGAATAGGAGCCGGGGAAGATCACAGCCAGCCATGGGTGGCGGGAGCAGGCGGTCCCGCCGGCGCTGGTTTGGCTTTGGCGGCTCGAGGAAGAAGAGACTGAAGAAACGCGACAGACGTTGAATGTCAATCCAACGGTAAAGGTTGGCACAATCGTTTGTTGACTAAGCGGACACCAAGTAGCATACTTTTTTATATATAGGAAGAAAACTGCGAGGAAAATGCGTTCGTCTGCCGTCCTCCACACAGGGAACGTTCGCCACATAAGTGACTAGCACCCTTGGTTTTCAACCGAGAGGTCTTGGGTTCGAGTCCCAGGAACTCTCAATTTTGTCCTCCTTCCTTCCTCGCAAAAAAAGGGAAAGAAAATCAAAGACTTGGGAAGGCGTACAGAACAAGCTAGTGTACCAGTAAAGAGACGTTGCCGAGTTTTAGAAAAAAGAAAGACGTGCTCCTGTAGCTGGTTCGAATCCAAACCTAGACTATGACTATATATGGTGCTATGCTACTCTGCAAGTAATGAAATTGACATATCCAACGTTCGCTTCTCCTCTTCTCTACTTACTCTGCCTAGCATCAGAAGCTCTGGCCGCAGCAACCATGTCCGCTGCTGCTCGTCCACCTGCTCTTCAGCAGGCAACAACCAGATATGCGCCAAGTCGCCACCCGTACCATCGCCTGTGGGTCTCATCACACCCCCGCCGGCACGCGCACCGCAGCCGATTGCTCATCGCAACCCGCTGCCGTTGGTGTGGTGCCACTGCTGCAAATCACGCAGAGTCATCCGTCGCGTCTCAACCACAATCCGTAACCCTGGTCGAGTCTTCTACAAATGCCCGACTCATGGGGTAATAATATGTTCAAGTGTTGTTCTGCTGCTTTCAGTTGCTGATTTTTTTAATAGTTTGGTTGATGATCTTCCAATTTGATTCGTGCAGAAAAGGGAAGATTCGCGTGATTTGTATTTCTAGGAAGTTGCTGATGTGGGGGAATGCAACTACGCTGATTATTTGGTTAGCCAAGGAATCCCAATACCAGCAGGTTGGGGTGTTGGACAAGTAACTGAAGGAACGGCAGAAGAGGAAGATGCAGAGCAGAAGGTTAAAGATGCAGTTCCTCTGATCATGGCCAAGCAACAGCTGCTGAACGGCCTTGACAGCAATGAGGAGATGAAAGAGCTTGTGAAGATAATGGGCAAAATCGATGTGCTATGTAGGATGATTGTCTCTTTATTTGCAGTGTATGTAGCACTCGTGATGTATTCAGTGGCTACGACATGAGCACTTTGCTGAAACTAGTAATGAATGAAACCTGTGTAGCAGGCTGGGCGTAGTGTTGTGAACATCTAATGATTTCTATTAACGGAAATCAGGGGGTATCCCCTTTTGCTCATATAAATAAATAAATAGCAGAGGCCCTGTCGGGTCAGCTTTGTTCTCATTCGAAGACGTCGAGCAAATTGCAGTCCAACAACAAACTATGTCATCAAATTCAAGTTTCACAGCCAAATATGAGTACAACTAAACCACAATGTCATCATGTTTTAGTTGTCATACAATCACCAAACACAAATCAGCATACATAACAAGTGATGTTCTCACAGCAAAATACTAAACAACATGTTCATCAGGTTTCAGTTGTCATAGCAAACACAATTTCACATAGTAGATAAAAAACGTCTTCTGACAGGTAAATACGACAAAAGCAATGTAATCATCATCTGCAACAGCAGCGTCAACATCTTCGCCATGTGTATCAATCTGAATCGTAATTCCCCACGGTGTCATCTTCTTCTTCGTCCTCAACGTCCTCGAACGTTGGCTTCTTCTTGATCAACTCTTGTATGTCCACAGCACGACAGGCAATCTTTTTGCCGGCGTCATTGATGTGATGGTTCTCAAAGATATTAGGAATATCTGTGTTATCTTGTACATCAGGAGCAGTGTAAGCATCATCTTGTTGTGCAACTTCGTTAAACGAATTCCTCTGCTCAAACCTTTGCAATACTCTCCAGTCATCGCTACGTGCAAATGTGTCTTCCAAGAAAATATCTGTGTTGCTTGATTTGCCAAAATAAAAGGCTCGTTGTTCTGGTACGCCGCCTTGACATTGACGGATTTGAAATAATCACCAGCTCTGGGTTTTCCGATCCTGGAAAACAGGTTATACCAACGACATCACAACAGAACCACACACCGATGATCCTCGAAACTGGAGATATACTGCAACTGAACAATGTCTGTTATGTTAGCATACATTTCAGTTGTCTCTTTGTCATACGTATCCGTGCTTATGATGGCACTGTTTTGTGTCTTCCTGCCTTCGTCTCGTGCAAGGGTGTTGTAGCGCACATCTCCAACAACGCAAGATTCATAATGTCTTACCCGAGTATCAGGACCCATTGCTAGTGAGTAAAGGGCATCATCAACTGCCTGCCCATCCTCCCGCATCTTCTTAACCTATGGTTAGAAAATAGACAAGCTGATCATCTTATGTACTCAATATATTAAAAAAAGTGACAATGCACTTCCAAAGCTTACATGGTTCTTGAACCATTTCGCAAATCCTGCCATAACCAGTTTGTCAATGTTTCTTGGATTTTGCGGCAGTAACTCCTCTTTGTAGATGCTGCACAACATAGTGATCGCGTCAAACATCTAAATATATAAGAATGTACTACAAGTTTAGTAGATTACGATGTATAAGCTGCAGTACTGCACTTACTTGATATAAGGTAGTATCTCAGGACAGTTATTCAACACATACCAAACCATTTTGTCCAAATCTTTAGGTTTGTCCTCTTGTCGACTCTTCCCTATAACTCGAACAGAATAATCAAAAACATTGAGCCCGGGATTGTCTTCACCCACCTCTTTGCTAAGCTGATCAGCTGTTTCAATGTATTTTGAGCAGAATGTCAACGCTTCTGTAGCAATGTAGGCCTCTGCAATGCAACCCTCGGGTCTAGCTCTGTTCCTAACATAGCCCTTGAAAGTGCCTAGCCGCCTTTCAATAGGGTACATCCAGCCATACTGTACTGGACCTCTAAGTAGTGCCTCATCAGGTAGATGAACAGCCAAATGCACCATCACATCAAAGAAGGCTGGAGGATATATCTTCTCAAGGTCGCATAGGATAGTTGGTATCTTGTCTCTATGTCGCTCCAAAGCATCTATCCTGATATTCCTACTGCAGAGTTCCCTGAAGAATTGTCCCAACTCTGCAACTGCTCTGTATAAGTCAGGGCGGCCCAATCCTCTAAGGATAACAGGTAAAACCCTTTGAAGTAGGATGTGGCAGTCATGAGTTTTCAACCCTTGTACCTTGTTTCCATCTGCACTGACTCTCCTTTCAGGGTTGGAAGCAAATCCATGTGGGAATCTCACACGTGACAGGACCTCGCAGAATTCTTTTCTTTTTACCTTGTCCAAGACGTACACAGCTGGTGCCATATCCCGTGGTTTACCTTCATCTTGCACCTGCAAATCCTTTCTGATACCCAGGTGTGTCAAATCAATCCTAGATTTTGAGGTATCTTTCGTCTTGCCTTCAATATTAAGAAGTGTGCCGATAATGCTGTCACATATATTTTTATCGATGTACATCACATCAAGATTATGCCGCAGATCCAAATCTTTCCAATACTCCAAGTCCCACAAAGTGGACCTGCGGGTAAACAATAATCTCTCTTCTACCCTGCCATGCTTCCTTTTCCCGCTACCATTACCAGGATGGTTTCCTGGTGTAATATGCCTGACCTTCTCTAATTCCACTTGCAACTCATCGACGGTGAGCCTCTTTGGCGCATCACGGTTTTCATGCTTTGCATTGAACACATGTCTTCGGTATTTTCTAGGATGCGGCTTGTCCTTGGCAAGGAAACGGCGGTGTCCAATGTAACAGATCTTGCTAAGTATTGCGTATGATAGCGGATTCCTGTCACAGCGAACACATGCATTGTAACCATGTGTCGTTCGCCCTGACATAGTGCCCAAAGCCGGATAATCATGGATGCACCAAATTATAACAGCACGCAGAAAGAAATCAGCTGGTGGGCTGCTATATAGGTCTCGAGTGAGAACACCCTTCCATAGCTGTTGAAGTTCCTCCACAAGAGGCTCCATGAACAAATCAAAATCCTTTCCAGGACTTTTTGGACCTGGGATGAGCAAGGCCATCATGTAGTTTGATTCTTTGGTGCAGACATTTGGAGGCATGTTGTAAGGGATAACAAGCACTGGCCACATGCTATATGTGGCGCTCTGGTGGCCAAATGGGTTAAATCCATCTGAAGCTAAGCCAAGTCTAATGTTTCTCGGGTCAGCAGCAAACTCTTTGTGTTTATCATTGAAGCTTTTCCACTCACTACCATCAGATGGATGGCTCATTACATTCTGATCTCTGTACTCCTGGTTCCTAGAATGCCACAGTACATCCTCTCTTGTTTCAGCACCATGAAACAACCTCTGCAATCTTGGTGTAATTGGAAAATGTCTCAGAATATTATGAGGAATCCTCTTCATAGCATCGCCATCTCTCCATCTTGATGATTTGCATTTCGGGCATTCACTTAAGTTGGCATAATCCTTCCGGAACAGAACACAATTATTCTTACAAACATGGATCATATCATATCCAATTCCAACTGCACGAAGGAAATTCTTCATTTTACTGTAGGTGTGTGGCAGCTCAGACGCATCTGGGAAAGATTTGCGGAAAGCAGCCAACATCGCATCGAATGATTTGTTGGGCATCCGCTCAGATGTCTTCACCTGAAGAAAGGTGACCATAGCTGAGAATACTGACAGCTTATTTCCTGGGCTGACAGCAACGTTGCATTGTTCCAACATGCGGGCCCACCATTTTTCTTCTGCAGGTGAAAGTTCATGGAATGCACGAGCATTTCGTTGCATTGTTTCAATGTTGGTCAAACTCACTGGCTCCGCCACCACCACCACCTCCTCCTCTTCCACCTGAGCATCAGGCAGATCAAGATGGTGATCTGCTGCTTCCACGTAGTCAATAACATTGACTTTCACAGCTTCACCATGATGAACCCACCTAGTATATGTGACCGACATCCCATACAAGTGTAGATGATTTTGCACAGTTGACTGAGGTCTTGTAACTGAATTCATACAACTGCTACATGGGCAGAGCACATCTGATTTCGGACCACCATACTCAGCTCTGATAAAGTTCATGAAGTTTTCAACCCCCTCGACATATGCAGCGGAGAATCTTCGAGCAGAAGTTATCCAAGTCCTGTCCATCTATTAGACATACAAATTAGTTCTTCTACTAGATATTACAGGAAAAACATATATGCTTTTTTATGAAGTCCAGAAAAAAATACCTAGGTCGATGTCTAAAGCTATGGCAAGATATTTGGACGAGCAGATCTAAGTAACGAAATATATGTAAAGCTAATTCAGCAAATAGATTTGAGTGCCAAATTATGGCAGGCTGTTTCAGCAGTCAATGACGCCGAGCACACAGCCATCGAACTATCGAAGGCCGTCGCAGCAACAAAGATTGAGTATAAAACGGTGTAGAGCTATTTCACCTAACTGATTGGCTACTAGACCATGGCAATCTACGTCACAATAAATATATGGCAGGATATTTTAGCAACTAATCGGCCTTGGCATGCCATCTCAGCTAAGCAGATTGAGTGTAGAACAGGGCAAGGAAGCTTCTTAAGCAGAGCATATTGACAGTAAACTACTTTGGCAAACAGTGAGATTAACAGCATCTATCTGCTAACATTCAGCGCTACACCGACATGAACGGGGCCTCAGTCTAGAATGCGCGTACCATGGGAGAAGCTGACCGCCGTGCGTCTCCACACGAACGTCGCCAGCGGTGGCGACGCTGAACGCTGTGCGCCTCCACAAGAACGTAGCCAGAGGTGGCGGCGCGGCTAGAGGACGGCAGTCTACGAGAGCGTACTGTGGGAGCGAGAGGATCGCCGAACCGCGGCGCCAACGTATCGGCGCGGCGGGGAGGGCGGCTTTGGCGGAGCGAATGGAGTGGAGGGGGACAGGGGGGAGGGGGTTTGGGGAATATTATTGGCTAGTTGGCCGAAGGGCGGTTGAATCGGATTTGGGGGGAATTTTTGCGTGTGTGCGGGGGAGGATTTTCGCGCAGTGGGCGGGGGGAGTTTGGCGCATGGTCGATTTCTCCAAGTGCAGTCCCACGTGTCAGTGAAGAGGCAAGCCGAAGCGCGTTCCGTTTGCGTGAGCCATGTGCAGGACCGAACATGTGTGGGGTGCAATGCGACCGCGACAGGAGTGCTGTGAGTGTATCGCCTTTTTGCCTTTTAAACTAGGTGCTTCGCCCTGTAACATCCCAAATTTCCAATTTGGTTTCCAATTTGGAATGTTATACATTAGATCATCATTGCATAGCATATTTTATTGCATTTTGGCAAATCCTCAATAAATCCTAAGCAACTCAAGGACCCTCGGAGAGAGTTGGGGATTTAATCGGTTTTTCATATTTGATTTTTATCAACTAATAAAACGAGGATTTTGGTTTTAATTATTTTCTCTCCGAAAAATATTTCATATTAAAATAAATGAGAGGAGAAAATATGACTTCTCCAAAACAATTGAAATATTGGAGGAAAAATATTAAAATCATATATTGGATTTTATTCGGATTTTATTTGCAATTTTACTTGCATTAAAAAAAATTCACGTTTTCAAAACTGCATTTTTGTGTCAAAACAATGTTCACCTTGTTCTAATTATTTTAATTAGACGGGGAAAATTTGTTTTATCATTTTTGGATTTTAATTTATTTTTCCGCGATTTTTTTATTTCGGCGGAATATTTAAAAAAAAAACCACTGCGCTCGACCGGGTCGAGGCCCAGCCGAGCCGGCCGGCCCATCCCGCGCCCGTCTCCCTCGCGCGCACGCCTGCGCCGCCGCCTGAGTCCGAGGCGAGCACGCCATCGCCGCCGCCTTGGCCCTTCCTCCAAGCAGCCCCCCTCTCTTATATACCCGCCGCCGCTGCCCCCTCCCTCACCCCGAGCCCCGCCCAAGCCGCCCCGCCGGAGCCCGTCCCGACGAGGTACCGAGCCGCCGCCGCCCTTGCCGGTTTTCTAAAAGAAAAAAAAACCGTTCGTTTTTTCTCTAAACCCTAGATCGGTTTATTTTTCTTCGGTTTTATTATTTAGTGAACGTTCACCGACCCGTTCGTTAAAACGAACGTGTTCGTCGGATTTTCGCTGTTAACGAACGTCCGTTCTTTAACCGTTCGTCGGTTTTTCTTTTTCGTCGGATTTTTCTGCGATTTTTTTCTAGATCTCGATTTCAGATCAGATCTTCGCTTTCGTTTAACTTTTCGCTCGTTTATCGGAATCAGGCGATTCAAGTGCCTAAAGTTTCGTCTCGAAATTCTCTTTCCGTTTAACCTACTCAAACAAGTTTTTGCTACTGTAAAATTTGACCTAGATCCAGATTAGTAAACGAAGCTTGTTTCTTTCGCCGTTTGACTTTCGTTGCTTCGTTCGATTTGATTCTTTTTGCAAACCGGAGTTCTTAAGTTGACTTTCTGGTTGGATCTTTTAATTGAGTTTTACCTGTGCATTAGATGAGTACTTATTGTTTGCTTGTTTGTTTGCGATAGAGTACCCGGAGTGCGCCGCTTGTTACTTCGAATCTCTAGGTTTCGCGGATCATCAGCAAGGCAAGTAACACTTTGATCATACTTTTCCATACCCAGTTTTATTGCATTAGATCAATCCTCAAACATTGCATGATTAGGATCTAATTAAATTGTGGGTATTGGGAAGTAGCTGAGGTAGTACCTATTACCTGTTCTATTATCAAACCCTTGGGAGTTACTTCTACGTTGCTATTATATTGCCATGCTATGCTCGTAGACGTGGATTGGGTTTGAGAGATATTCATGATAGATGTGAGATTGTTAATTAATGGTTTACTTAAGGTGGCAACTTAAACTCACATCTGGGTGGATTGAGGTACCTGGGTATTCCAGGATTGCCTGTTTTTCTTTTGGACCGCCACCCAGGTTCAAAGGGATCATGAGATTTTTCATGCTAGAAACTTCCGTGTGCAGCCGCAAGCTATTATGGGCTCTAGCATAGTTGATTAAGTTGTGTGAACTCTTACAGTGGTAGACTAGCAGATGTAGGTGGTACGGTCTATCACATCGTAAGGTGCAAACACTTCTGAAAGACTCTGTCTCGGTCATCCGTTTCTCAAACATCATGTAGTGCGAGAACCAAGCGGAGGCGATCGAGTCTTGTGGGAAAAGTGCACAAACCTCTGCAGAGTGTATAAACTAATCATGGTTAGCCGTGTCCCCGGTTATGGACAACTTGAGTATCTAGTACTTGGATTATCATGTGAATCTCATCATGTTACTTTAATTAATATTGTTGGGTTAATGATGATACTTAATTGGGATTGAGATGCTGTCAACCATCTCAATGTTTAACAACCACCATGATAGTTAAATAAAATTTATTCCTTTGCAGTAGGGAAAAATTGGCTTTTTCGCAAAACTGTAACCATAGAGCTTTCCACCAGCCATATATGCATGTAGTATAGCATTGTTATTGTTCATTATTCTCTATGTGTTACATTGCCAGCATATTCCATGTGCTGACCCGTTTTCGGGCTGCAACGTTTCATGTTGCAGACTTTTCAGACGACGAGTAAGGTGCCTTAGGTCGTGGTCTTATACTCAGTGATGCCGTTGGAGTTGATGGACTCACTTATCTTCCAAGCCTTCCGCTGTTATCGTATTTAGATGGCCTTAAGCCATATTTATCATACTTATTCTCTTTTGAGATATTCGATGTAATAAGTGTGTGATTGCTACTCTGTTATAAATCCTCTATTTGTACTATGCGTGTCAGCATTACTGATCCAGGGATGACACTGGTGCACAGCAGCACAGACTATTTGAGGTCTGGTCGCTACAAAGGTGGTATCAGAGCACACATTGACTGTAGGACACGACCACTAAGCTTAAACCCTAGAACACTTCTCTCTTCTCATTTCTGACCCCTCTCCACCTTCTACTCTTTTAGGAATGACGGATGCAAGGAGCAAGTTCATGCAACCAGATGAGGATACGCCTTTTGGACGTCACTTGAAGGAAGTCACTAAGTACTTGAACATAGGAATACCAAGCATCACCGGAACCTACAATGCCACATTACCTGAAGAGGAGAGCTGGAAGATTCAAATTCAAGTTCCAGGAAGGACGTTTGCGCCAGTCACTGAGCCTATAAAATTGGCTTTTGAAGCACCAACCTGGAGTTTAGGGAAGAGCATGGCAGCCCACATCGCTATGGGACGCATTGGAGAAGTCTACCACAGGGAGCTTAAGGATACTATTTATCAGATTTGTGGACGCCGAGACGAGCAATGGGAGATGATCAGCACCAAGAAGGATGGATCAATTGCAGCTTTCATCCAGGAGCAAAACCAACACATTCGTCGCCAGGAGAACCAGATGTGCTCAGACAAGGTAGATCTGAAGAAGGCATTGACGAAGATCAAGGAGCTGGAGGAAGAACTCAAGGCTACACGCGAGGATTATTTGGAGGAAATCGTCGCGCTATTAGGAAAGAATGACGACCTGGAGAAGAAGATTGGAATATTCATGGGAAATCCAGTGCCAAAAGCAGAAGATGATGAATGCACTTGCCCGGATAACTACATCATCATCGACGACACCGACTCGGACCCCAGTGAAGATGACTTTGTTGATGAAGCTGGAGCAGATATCATGGAGTCTTCGTCTGATCAGAATTTCTAGTAGACCACCATATCAGTAGTAGATTTTCCCCCATTTATATAGTATAATTCGAGCACTTTTGTAACGCTAGTTAGATCGATTGTATGCCTTGTTTGGATTGATTGAGTGATATTGATTGTGTTTGACTCATGAGCTTATGGGTAGTGTTTTCTCTCTAGACCTCATTCTATTCTAAACTCTCATCTTTTCTAACCTATCAGATGCCTCCGAGACGCGACACCGGATTTGTTTTCCCACCGGAGATCACTCAGTTGATTCAGCAACAGAATGCCCTGATGCAAGTGTTAGTACAGAACCAAGGCAACAACAACAACAACAACCCACCACCACCACCTGTTGATCATTTAGCCCGTTTCTTGAGGCTAAATCTGCCGGTGTTTTCCAGCAGCACCGAGCCGATTGTTGCAGATGATTGGCTCCGCAAAGTTGGAAGGGATTTGACCACTGCAGGATGCACAGATGCGGAAAGAGTGCGTTTTGCCGCACATCAGCTTGATGGACCCGCAACATCATGGTGGGAGAATTACACAGCCACACACCCTATTGACACTGTCACATGGGACCAGTTTCAGCAAGCTTTCTGTACAGCCCATGTTTCAGCAGGAGCTATGGCTATGAAGAAGCGTGAGTTCCGCAACCTACGCCAAGGAGGACGCACCGTAGGCCAGTATGTGGAGGATTTCAGTAAGTTAGCACGTTATGCACCAGATGACGTTGCTACAGATGCAGCCAAGCAGGAGAAGTTTCTCGAAGGATTGAATGATGAGCTGAGCATGCAGCTAATGGTAGCAACCTTCAACAACTACCAGGAGTTGGTAGATAGAGCACTCATGATTGAAGGAAAGCAACAACAGATTGAAAACCGTAAAAGGAAGTATGGACAAGGGAAGTACAATTCTGGAGCTCAGCAGAAGCCACGTTTTGCCCCGAAATCGGGAGGACAGTTTCAGCATACCCATGGAGGAGGTAGTTCGCACAACCATAATGGCTCCAAGAATGGTAATGGGAACGGAGGAAGCAACGGACAGAACCGTACCAACCCTTCAACCCCAGCTAAGAGAGACCTGAGCCAAGTCACTTGCTTTAAGTGCCAGAAGACTGGACATTATGCCAATGAATGTCCTGAAGCCCAGAGTGGTAACGGAAATGGAAGCTCTGGGAAGAAGCCGAACCCTTTCAATAAAGGACATGTGAACCACGTGAGCGTGGAGGAGGTTGAAGCACAACCTGATGCAGTAATAGGTAAGTTTATGGTTAAGTCATTTACTGCACTCGTTCTTTTTGATACTGGCGCATCGCATTCATACATATCAAGGGGATTTTTGGATAAGTATAAACTGCCAACCCAAGCCCTTAGGTCACCCATGTTAGTAACCTCGCCAGGAGCAGAGTATATGGCTAGTTTATGGTGTGATCGGTTACCATTAAGGATTGGTAACTATCTGTTTCCCTCAGACCTAATAATATTGGAATCGCAAGGATTGGATGTGATATTAGGCATGGATTGGTTATCGAAGTATGGAGGGAACATCGATTGTGCCAGTAAGTCAATTATGATTACCACCCCAGAAGGAAGAAGGATTAAATATGTATCCCGGCATGTGCCGAAGAGGACTCAAGTGAATTCCTTATCAGGAGTTGTATAGGAGGAAGTACCAGTGGTGACGGATTACCCGGATGTATTTCCAGAAGAGTTGCCAGGCATGCCACCAGATAGAGACATTGAATTTCTGATTGAACTTTTGCCAGGCACAGGGCCAATATCTAAGAGACCGTACAGGATGCCCGCAAAAGATTTGGAGGAAATTAAGAAGCAGATTAAGGAGTTATTGGATAAAGGCTATATTCGCCCAAGTTCGTCACCTTGGGGATCGCCCGTACTTCTAGTGGAGAAGAAAGATGGTTCGTTGAGGATGGTTGTTGATTACCGTGGATTGAATGAAGTGACCATCAAGAACAAGTACCCACTGCCGATGATCAATGATTTGTTTGACCGCTTACAAGGAGCCAAGGTATTTCCAAGATCGATCTACGATCAGGATACCATCAGTTAAAGATTCGAGAGCAGGATATACCTAAGACGGCTTTTACCACCAGGTATGGGCTGTATGAGTATACCGTTATGTCATTTGGTCTGACTAACGCACCTGCCTATTTCATGAACCTGATGAACAAAGTGTTTATGGAGTTTTTGGATAAGTTCGTCGTGGTGTTCATTGACGATATTTTAGTCTACTCCAAGAATGAAGAGGAGCATAAGGAGCATTTGCGTTTGGTACTTGAGAAGCTCAGAGAGCATCAGTTATACGCCAAGTTCAGCAAATGTGAATTTTGGCTGAAGGAAGTTGGATTCCTCGGACATGTCATATCCGGAGAAGGAATAGCAGTAGACCCCGCCAAAGTTGACACAGTAACAAGTTGGGAATCACCCACGTCAGTTGGAGAGATCCGGAGTTTCCTTGGACTTGCAGGATACTACCGGAGGTTCATCGAGAATTTCTCAAAGATTGCAAAGCCCATGACTGAGCTATTGAAGAAGGACACCAAATTCAATTGGACTGAGGAATGTGAAGCTAGTTTCCAAGAATTGAAGAAACGATTGGTTACATCACCAGTGTTGATTCTGCCAGATCAACGCAAGGATTATGAAGTTTATTGCGACGCTTCTCGTCGAGGACTTGGAGCAGTGCTTATGCAGGAAGGAAGAGTTGTTTCATATGCTTCACGACAACTTAAACCCCATGAGAAGAATTATGCCACGCATGATTTGGGATTAGCAGCCGTAGTGCATGCATTGAAGACATGGAGACATTTTCTCATCGGAAACCATTGTGAGGTGTACACGGATCACAAAAGTTTGAAGTACATTTTCACGCAGAAGGAGTTGAATCTCAGGCAGAGGAGATGGTTGGAGCTTATTAAGGACTATGATATGAGATTGCATTATCACCCAGGGAAGGCTAACATAGTAGCAGACGCGTTGAGCCGCAAGAGCCATGTCAACACACTCATGACAGGAGAATTACCTCAGGAGTTAGCCGAGGACCTTCGCGAGCTATGTTTGGAGATAGTCCCAAGAGGCTACTTAGCAACATTGGAGATTTAGTCTACCTTGATGGAAAAGATCAGAGAAGCTCAGAAGACAGACAAGGAGATTGACGAGATAAAGGAAAAGATGAGCAAAGGAAAAGCCAAGGGATTTCTTGAGGATGAGCACGATACCTTATGGTTTGAGGACCGCGTTTATGTGCCCAATGATCCGGAGATCAGGAAGTTGATTTTGCAAGAGGCCCATGATTCACCGTATTCGATTCACCCAGGAAATACCAAGATGTATTTGGATTTGAAGGATACTTTCTGGTGGACCGGAATGAAGAAGGATATTGCGGAGTATGTAGCAGTTTGTGATGTATGTAAGAGAGTGAAGGCAGAACATCAGAAGCCAGCAGGATTGCTACAACCATTGCCGATACCCGAATGGAAGTGGGATAAAATAGGCATGGATTTTATCACGGGATTGCCCAGGACTCGTTCAGGCTATGACTCAATATGGGTTGTAGTCGACCGTTTGACGAAAGTAGCTCATTTCATCCCAGTGAAGACCACTTACACCAGTGCTAAGTTGGCAAAGATATACATGACCAGGATCGTATGTTTGCATGGAGTTCCGAGGACCATTGTATCAGATAGAGGAACCCAGTTTACCTCGAAGTTTTGGAAGCAGTTACATGAAACTTTGGGAACCAGGCTAGAATTCAGTACAGCCTTTCACCCACAGACAGATGGACAGACCGAGAGAGTCAATCAGATTTTGGAAGACATGTTGAGAGCTTGTGCACTAGATTATGGATCTAGTTGGGATGACAATTTTCCATATGCAGAGTTTTCTTACAACAACAGTTATCAGACTAGTTTGAATATGGCCCCTTTCGAAGCGTTGTACGGAAGGAGGTGTAGAACACCATTGCTATGGGACGAAGTTGGAGACCGTCAGTTGTTTGGACCAGATTTGATTAAGGAGTCTGAACAGAAAGTGAGGTTGATTCGCGATAGGCTCAAGGTAGCCCAGTCCAGGCAGAAGAGTTATGCGGATTCTAAATGAAAGGAGACAGTTCATGAAGTCGGAGACAGAGTTTATCTTCGAGTATCACCACTTCGAGGAGTGAAGCGCTTTGGAGTTAAGGGAAAGTTAGCGCCTCGTTTTATCGGACCATACAGAGTTTTGGAACGTATGGGAGAAGTTGCCTACAAGCTGGAATTGCCTGAAGGATTGGAAGGAGTTCATGATGTATTTCACGTTTCCCAGTTGAAAAAGTGCCACACAGAGATGGCTGAGATACCACTGAGAGATACCGTGCCACTAGAAGCGATTCAGCTGGAAAGTGATTTGACCTACGAGGAGAAACCAGTTAAGATTCTTGAGTATGCCAGCCGAGTTACCTGCAGTAAGGTTATCAAGGTTTGCAAAGTCCAGTGGAGTCACCATACGGAAGTTGAAGCCACCTGGGAGCGAGAGGAAGATCTACGGAAGGACCACTCTCACCTATTTTCTAGCCAACCCGAATCTCGAGGGCGAGATTCATCTTAAGGGGGGTAGGTTCGTAACATCCCAAATTTCCAATTTGGAATGTTATACATTAGATCATCATTGCATAGCATATTTTATTGCATTTTGGCAAATCCTCGATAAATCCTAAGCAACTCAAGGACCCTCGGAGAGAGTTGGGGATTTAATCGGTTTTTCATATTTGATTTTTATCAAATAATAAAACGAGGATTTTGGTTTTAATTATTTTCTCTCCGAAAAATATTTCATATTAAAATAAATGAGAGGAGAAAATATGACTTCTCCAAAACAATTGAAATATTGGAGGAAAAATATTAAAATCATATATTGGATTTTATTCGGATTTTATTTGCAATTTTACTTACATTAAAAAATTCACGTTTTCAAAACTGCATTTTTGTATCAAAAAAATGTTCACCTTGTTCTAATTATTTTAATTAGACGGGGAAAATTTGTTTTATCGTTTTTGGATTTTTATTTATTTTTCCGCGATTTTTTTTGATTTCGGCGGAATATTTAAAAAAAAACACCGCGCCCGACCGGGCCGAGGCCCAGCCGAGCCGGCCGGCCCATCCCGCGCCCGTCTCCCTCACGCGCACGCCTGCGCTGCTGCCCGAGTCCGAGGCGAGCACGCCATCGCCGCCGCCTTGGCCCCTCCTCCAAGCAGCCCCCTCTCTCTTATATACCCGCCGCCGCCCCCTCCCTCACCCCGAGCCCCGCCCAAGCTGCCCCGCCGGAGCCCGTCCCGACGAGGTACCGAGCCGCCGCCGCCCTTGCCGGTTTTCTAAAAGAAAAAAAAACTGTTCGTTTTTTTCTCTAAACCCTAGATCGGTTTATTTTTCTTTGGTTTTATTATTTAGTGAACGTTCACCGACCTGTTCGTCAAAACGAACGTGTTCGTCGGATTTTTTCTGTTAACGAACGTCCGTTCTTTAACCGTTCGTCGGTTTTTCTTTTTCGTCGGATTTTTCCGCGATTTTTTTCTAGATCTCGATTTCAGATCAGATCTTCGTTTTCGTTTAACTTTTCGATCGTTTATTGGAATCAGGCGATTCAAGTGCCTAGAGTTTCGTCTCGAAATTCTCTTTCCGTTTAACCTACTCAAACAAGTTTTTGCTACTGTAAAATTTGACCTAGATCCAGATTAGTAAACGAAGCTTGTTTCTTTCGCCGTTTGACTTTCGTTGCTTCGTTCGATTTGATTCTTTTTGCAAACCGGAGTTCTAAAGTTGAACTTTCTGGTTGGATCTTTTAATTGAGTTTTACCTGTGCATTAGATGAGTACTTATTGTTTGCTTGTTTGTTTGCGATAGAGTACCCGGAGTGCGCCGCTTGTTACTTCGAATCTCTAGGTTTCGCGGATCATCAGCAAGGCAAGTAACACTTTGATCATACTTTTCCATACCCAGTTTTATTGCATTAGATCAATCCTCAAACATTGCATGATTAGGATCTAATTAAATTATGGGTATTGGGAAGTAGCTGAGGTAGTACCTATTACCTGTTCTATTATCAAACCCTTGGGAGTTACTTCTACGTTGCTATTATATTGCCATGCTATGCTCGTAGACGTGGATTGGGTTTGAGAGATATTCATGACAGATGTGAGATTGTTAATTAATGGTTTACTTAAGGTGGCAACTTAAACTCACATCTGGGTGGATTGAGGTACCTGGGTATTCCAGGATTGCCTGTTTTTCTTTTGGACCGCCACCCAGGTTCAAAGGGATCATGAGATTTTTCATGCTAGAAACTTCCGTGTGCAGCCGCAAGCTATTATGGGCTCTAGCATAGTTGATTAAGTTGTGTGAACTCTTACAGTGGTAGACTAGCAGATGTAGGTGGTACGGTCTATCACATCGTAAGGTGCAAACACTTCTGAAAGACTGTGTCTCGGTCATCCGTTTCTCAAACATCATGTAGTGCGAGAACCAAGCGGAGGCGATCGAGTCTTGTGGGAAAAGTGCACAAACCTCTGCAGAGTGTATAAACTAATCATGGTTAGCCGTGTCCCCGGTTATGGACAACCTGAGTATCTAGTACTTGGATTATCATGTGAATCTCATCATGTTACTTTAATTAATATTGTTGAGTTAATGATGATACTTAATTGGGATTGAGATGCTGTCAACCATCTCAATGTTTAACAACCACCATGATAGTTAAATAAAATTTATTCCTTTGCAGTAGGGAAAAATTGGCTTTTTCGCAAAACTGTAACCATAGAGCTTTCCACCAGCCATATATGCATGTAGTATAGCATTGTTATTGTTCATTATTCTCTATGTGTTACATTGCCAGCATATTCCATGTGCTGACCCATTTTCGGGCTGCAACGTTTCATGTTGCAGACTTTTCAGACGACGAGTAAGGTGCCTTAGGTCGTGGTCTTATACTCAGTGATGCCGTTGGAGTTGATGGACTCACTTATCTTCCAAGCCTTCCGCTGTTATCGTATTTAGATGGCCTTAAGCCATATTTATCATACTTATTCTCTTTTGAGATATTCGATGTAATAAGTGTGTGATTTCTACTCTGTTATAAATCCTCTATTTGTACTGTGCGTGTCAGCATTACTGATCCAGGGATGACACTGGTGCACAGCAGCACAGACTGTTTGAGGTCTGGTCGCTACACGCCCCCTCAAAAAACATTTTTGTTGCTTCGCGCGATCCATCGTTACTACTACTAGTAATCCGGTAATCCCGACTAAAACGGCGTGGCCGGGTCTTTTCCCGCGCGATATGCTGGGAGGTTGGCTTAGTTGGATTTTTTTAGGACGAGTAATGCTACACCTACGTAATCCCAGTTACGTAATTAACGTAATGTGAAACGTGTGAGCTGTTGATTGTAGATTGGGGGGAGGGAGGGGGCCACCACCATGAAAATCAGGGGAGGAGAGAGAGAGGCAATTTACGTTAACCCTTTCGTAGGTTACCGTAGATGTAGAAAGTTGTGAAATGCGTGAATGTGTAGTGGACGTACTATTGGAGTGCCTAAGATAATTTGTGTATGTATAGACCCTATGTGTTTATTTTACTTCGCATGTTAGATTTGTCTCGGTTCAATAAAAAGCAGAGTTGGTGATGATGGTGTGCCTGTCATTCTGCAATATAGGCCATCCGATCTATATCTAGCGGATAGGAAGGAAACTATGACAATTTACCCGCACTCCTCTCCACATTTGCAGATAAGGCTTTCCCTCGTTCATCATTTTCTCCCACAAGATCTTGATCTTCCGTGCAACGCACGGGCATCTTGCTAGTACTCCTACAATATGTATATTATTGTGAAAGTTCATATACACCGGCCGAGATTAATGCAAACACGGCAGATTTTCATTACATTTCGAACTTTTATAGGACAGAAAAATAAAAGAAACCCGACCCTAAACCTATTCTACGGTGGCGACCGACGTCCTCCATCTGCGATCTCTATGTACGGGGGCGGGGTTCAAGACCCGTGAAGTGAAGGTGCGGTCTTCGGCGAGGAAGAGTAGAACACGGGATACGGACCGGCCAGTTGGCACACCATGCCCTGCCGCCTCCCATGGCCTACTCATCCTCGGAGGAGTCCCCGACCTCGGCGGTGCCGGACGTTGGACGGCGGCAAGTAGGACGCGTTGCTAACGGTGCTCCCGTCGTCGGCCGCCAGCGTGGCCACCGCTTGTGCGGTCGCGTCCGCGTCCGGCTACGCTGCTATTGTATCGCGAGAGGCGACTTGAGCGAGGGCGGCGACCTCGAGCTTCATCCCCGAAGACAAGCTCTCCCGCAGAACGTTCGCACTTGCGGTCATGGCGGATGTGGTGCCAGGTAGGAGGACGATGCGCTATGGTGTGGAGGTTAGCTAGGCGTTGCCGCTTTAAGTAGCGCATTCCGGTGAGGCCAAGCGTCCGGGTGCGTCATTAAGTCACCGGAGTTGGTTCCTCGGGCACCGAGCCTCTTAACGACGACATACGAACGGACGACATGAATGCGGGCAGCTGGCACCGGCTGGGAACGCACCGCGCGACGGCGCGAGGGACGAGAGTTTTGGTGTGCCAGGGTACTCAGCTGTGGTCGTGGCAACGTTGGAGATGCCCTTTGCTCACATGCGATCCCCACATGTCATTGAAAAAGCAAGACGACCCGGCATGGTCTCAGGTCCAGAGGATGCAGTTGGCCGCGCTACACCACTCCAGGGACGCGTCGCGGCGCCCCGTGCATCCTCGACGAGCCGTGTGTTGGGGTGTGTTTGGATTGTGGCCAAAGTGCACCTTACCAAAATTTTGGTCATGACCCAAAGATTGGTCTTTGCTTGGATGGTTGCCATTTTTTTGGCATGCCAATGAACTCTAGCCAACTCTAGTTCATTTTTCTTGCCAATGTCGGCCAAATCATGGGCAACCAATACCTCAACCAAAATTTTGGTCATGACCCAAAGATTGGTCTTTGTTTGGATGGTTGCCATTTCTTTGGCATGCCAATGAACTCTAGCCAACTCTAGTTCATTTTTCTTGCCAATGTCGGCCAAATCATGGGCAACCAATACCTCAACCAAAATTTTGGCTACCCAATGCTTTGCTGGGGCAACCTTGGGCACAAACCAAACATATCGTTGGTCGTGCCACAGCACTAACGCCACCCTCGGCACACTGAAACCGACCGTGTCTAGCGATGATATGAGCGTGTCGCTCACCGCGGTCGCCGTGTCCAGAGGCGGTGCTGGAGCTGCGCCCCGTTGTTGGCCCCAACGACCCACATGAACGGCTGTCGGTGGCGAGGAGGTCGTGGGCCAGCTCCTCCATTGGACTAGTCTGCGCTACGTCGTCCCGACGGGTGTGCCCCACATGTCGGTTTCCCTGTTTTCCCGGCCATATTCGAGCGTCAGTGCTCCGCGTTGCGCATTAGGCCTTTCACTATGTAGGCCAAGCGAGACAACTTATTGTTTATTTGAGCCGTTCAAGTATAATCATGTGGCGTTTGCTTATTTCTCATTCCTCTCCAACCCTCTTCTCCATCGATCATGTCACCCTCCAGTCGAGTCCATCCTCCCGCATGCCTCATTTGAACATTCCGCCGAGTATCATTCGCATGTACCCACCCTAGTCCTCTTTCAATAGATCTCCGGACCCCGAGATGAAATCGAGAGGGAACGAGTGGGGGCACATGATACCTATCCGCAAATCATATATAAAGGGTATTCAATGTTCGTTTCGTTTTTGAACGTACAATATACCCCCCTATCCTTTCTAGTTTACATATAAGTTTTATGTGTAGTCAAAGTATCTCTACTTTGATCAAAAAGGTATCAACATTCAACAACGCCCACTCAATATTGTTAGATTCGTACGTACTCCTAGATTTGTACTCAAGATGGTTTCCAATTTGACTATTGACAAGATTAATAGTACATGAGATGTATAATGTGGAAATTATATCATTGGAAACTCCTTTCACATACGAATTTGACCGTATGCTTTGTGTAAGTTGCATGCCATATATTATTACTCTAACATTTGGTCAAAATTAGCCTCGAAAAACGCATTAGACCCTGTATGCTTTGTGTAAGTTGCATGTCATATATTATTACTCTAACATTTGTGTAAGTTGCATGTCATATATTATTACTCTAACATTTGGTCAAAGTAGTATAGTGGAAGTGGATCCTCTGACGTAGGTATCCCTGCCTTACCCCCCCCTTTCGGTCACTTACTGGCGGACCCCATGCTTGCTAGGCCCCGCATGTCAGTTACTCAATGGGTTCGACCATGTCAGGGGATCCTCATCCGTAGTATACTCCCTCTGTTTTTATTTACTCTGCATAAAATGGAGGGAGTGGTGGTATAATAAATGACGCGGGCGGGGGAGGGGGAGGGACGTCGGTTTGCTCTCAACTGCGGTCCCACAAGCGAGCGAAAACGCAAGACGAAGCACGTTCCATTCGGTGAGCGACATGGAGGGTCCAGCGTGCCGGGCTGCAATGCGAACGCGACAAGAGCGATGTACAGTCAAAACCGATTGACCGGTCATCACCGGAACCACTATTCACACCAGAACCTTCGCTGCTCGGCCTACGCCAGCCACTACCCTAAAACCACACCAAATCTCCAGCCCATTCCCCCACCTTTCGATCCCCTAGCCCGCATCAAGCGTCCCCTAGTTCGCCAGAAAGCCATGGTGTGCCGCAAGATCACTTACTACAAGATGCTGACGCCGGAGCGCCGCGCAGAAATTGCGGCGGCGGTCGGCGCCACAGACCTCCGTTCCTAAGCTCGCTTTGTGGCGGGCCAATCCCCGAGTTCTCTGGAGCCAAGCTACGAGGAGGAGGAAGCCGATCCAATGTTCATGGCGGAGGTCGCGGCGCAGAAGGCCCCCGATGGGTATGAGACGATGGCGTCGACTTCGTGCCGGCGTCCGAGTCCCCCATGGTGCAGGCGGACCAGCGGTTCAACATGGTGATACTAAAGGAGGACCGGGAGGCAGAGGCTCAACTGAACGCGGAGCGCGCGCATGCCGCTGCCATCGAGGCTCTCCTGCAGGCGGAACTGGATGTCGTGGATGTGAACCGGGCGGCGGAGGCTCAACTTGAGGCGGAGCGCGTGGATGCCGCTGCCATCGAGGCCCTCCTGCAGGCGGAACCGGACGTCCTGAACTTGAACCGGACGGCAGAGGCTCGACTCGACGCAGAGCGCGCGGATGCCGCTCTCATCGACGCCCTCCTGCAGGCGGAACCGGACATCCTGGACTTGAACCGGGTGGCGGAGGCACGACTCGACGCGGAGCGCGCGGATGCCGCTGCCATCGAGGCCCTCCTACAAGCGGAACCGGACGTCCTCGACTTGAACCGGGCTGTGCTCTCATCCATGCAGAGCGCCCGCACGCTCCGCTTGAACGAGTAGCTGGAGGCCGAGGACAACCACGGTGCGGAGACACACATCGGCAGCGACGGCTGGTTCGCGCCGGCAGCCAAAGACGACGAGGCCGTCTCTTTCCGCGAGCAGTGATAGTTTTTCTTTATGTTGTTGTTTTTATGGATCTTTTGCTGTGTAAAAACATATATTTGTTATGCAAGTCGCCTGACTTGGGTCAGTCTACCATTTCAGGCGGTTGGATGAATATCCTACGTCTCCTAACCCTTCTTTCCTTCTTCCTCACCTCTTCTTCTTCCCCAACAGACCACAGCACGGGCCGTACGGATACTCCCCAACATGCGGTTGGATAAACATACTCTATGAACGAAAAATATGTGTCAGCGACAGGATGGCTGAGTTTGGTTTGTTCACATGCGACATCACGTGTAAGTGAGGGTGCGTTCCCTTGGTTGGGTTTGCAGCGTGCAGGAGCGACTGTGTGAGGGTGCGGTGCGACCGCGGCGTGCAGGAGCGACCGTGTGAGGGTGCGGTGCGACCGCGACAGCCATGCGCAAGTGTACCTCCTTCGCGTCACCTTGTGTCCAGATCTAAGATGCCACGTGTACCAGATGAATGACTCCAAGTTCGACCACCGTGATGCTAGGTGCGAGCCAAGGAACACTGTTGGAGAGACCTCCCTCATAATTTTCCTACATTGGTCGTTTGATTCATAGGATAGAATGCTATAGGATTTTTTTCCTATGTAATCATGTTTTAATTGGCAATCTAGCATCCACTCCAACTTTTGTTTCACTTCCTTTGTTCCTACGAAGAGAGTACTTGCTCTAAATGATGTGCCGCTGCAAGAGCCGCATATATTAATTAACCATGCTCTAAAAAGGTGGACCAGCTTTGGCTATAGTAGTACTGTACTAGGTTAGTAGGTGACCTTGCGCTTGGCTCTTCTCCTCTTCCAGAAGTCGAACAATAATTATGGTACTACCGTAATACTTTTGGCAATCTGACACCAAATGAACTGCTGCATGTCCACCGCTTGTAAGCAAAAGTTTCTCCTCGTGCTGCGAGCCACCGTGCACGCGTTGGCGAGGGAGAAGGCGTAGTAAGCAAGCTTCTCGTCGTTCTGCGAGTTGACGGGACACATCAAAGTTATTTATTAGTACTCTCTTCAAAAAGGGCCGACCATGTCCATGGCTACCATCCCGTGCTCTGTTATTGAGTACGTGCACTATTCACGTGCCATCGAGGAGAAAAAATATTGCGTAGTACTAGGTGCCATCGAAGTGCACGACTCACTTACGCACTACATGTCTCCATTTTCTTGCATCACACGCCACCTTGATGCTAGATGTCCCGCGTGTCATGGACGCATATAGTATGATTTTGTAAAATGGAGGCATATAGATGTCCCGCGTGTCGGCAACAGGATGAACAAAGCTCATGTCTTAAACGAAAGAGTGGAAGAACATAGATTCGCGACAGCCGGGAAGGAGCTACAAACCACGGGGTGGAGCGTGTGCACTCATAATATTTTATATTATTCAGCGATATAAAATCAACCAAATCTCTCCACGTTCCTATACCATTCTATAGAATGAGAATAACTTTGAACGTAAGCCATTGATCCACTCTATCCAATGGTCATAGTTGGAAAATCCAAACAAAACCAAGCATTGGATCAACTTTTTTTTCCAGACCAACTCTTTTAGCACTTAGATTGTTGCCGCCTGCCCACCTAGCCCACCTATATATCCGCTCACGTGTGATGACCACCGGAGCTATCCACTCAGATTGTATGTTAAAAAATAAAGGTCGATAACTAATGCAGCAGGAAGTCTTATTTGCATCCAGGAAGTCCTTTACTAGTACTACTAGGAGTACTAGTGCGGTGAGATGGTTTCTCGAAGAAGACGATGGAGAAGCAGAGTCAGCGAAGAGTGAAATGATGGTTGCTTCGTCCGTGCTTTTGTGATTTGACGCCTCACTGCTTTGTGATTTGTGATAGAAGGGACAGGGGAGTAGACCCTGTGCTCTATACTATACTACATGCGTCCAAGCATGGGAGAAAGAGGAGAGACGTTGCATTTTTCTATTCCTTCAATCAATCAATCAGGGAGCTTCGGTTCCATCTTTTTGGCTTTGGCAACACCGTCCACAATGGTTCCCACGATGCCAAAAGCTATTTTCACATTTGGCTACACATTGTGGATGCCCTTAACCGTACCACTTGGTTTTGCTCCTGTGTGCTATCTATACAAATCTCAATATTATTGATCTAAAAAATTATAGAATCAAGATTAGTAAAAAGGAGGTGATTTTGCCGCGCGGATGGCGGGGGAGGTTTCTTATTTGAGCAATGCTACATCCACGTAATGGTTTACGTAAAGTTACAAACTGATGTGATGTGGGACTATTTGATTGGATTAAAGGAGAGGATTAGGCCCACCCCACCTGAAAATCGGGGGGGGGGGCATATATAGATTAGATGGAAAGTATACGTAGCAGCTACGTAGCCCTTTGTAAGTATAGGATTAGGCTTCTTATTTTCGGAGGACGTTGTCCTGGTGGTTTGCTAACATGCGGTCCCACGTGTCAGTGCTTTACCAAGCCGATCCGCGTCCCACATGAGGCAGAACAACGGCAGAAGCAACACGTGGTTTAGTTGAAGAAGATGAGGGAGAAGCTGATTCAGCAACGAGTGAAATGATGGTTGCTTCGTCCCTCCAACTTAACCGCGGGAAAGGTGCAGCTTTGTGATTTGACGCCTCACTTCTCATTACTACGCCGGCGCCATGACTGGGGTGCTTCACCCCGGCTGCTCTGCACTGTATTCCGGTATGGCACGTGGACCCGGTAGCTTGATGTCCCACATGTCGGCGAAAGGGACTAGAAGATTTATGAAAGCGAGCGCTCCACTCTTACGACGGAGGAGTAGACGACACGACGGCCCAGTGAACTGTCACTTGTAGTACTGTATAGTATTATAGTTTTGCTGTTTCGCACGATCCATTGATACAAACCCGATTAAACAGGAAAGGGCGGGATTTTTCCCGCGCGGTAGATGATACTGGCCATACATTTCAAAGGCAATTTTAATGTATGCAAACTGAATAATTATAAGTAACAATATGATATCTAGTAAAACTAAAAACACATATGATTTATTGTGTTAGAGTGTAGTAGTAGTGCTGTATTGCATAGTTGTTAGATGTAACATGCGAGAACATGTAGAGATGTAGTTTTGGAGGGCCTACAGAGAGAAAAGCGTAATACGGTCACCGAACTTCAGAATAAGCTGATTACGGTCACTATATACGTTTTGCGGTGATTATACGATCACTTGCTCACTATTCAGCATCGGATTGCCCTCTGTTGACCGGCCAAATAGTCTGCGTGGCGCCATGTTGACTAGTTAAATTGACCATGTTCCTTGTGGGTCCCACCTGTCAGTTCGCATAGGCAAAAGGTCAGATAAACACATATTTACGCAGGCGCGACAAGGCTCCAACCCGTGCGCGGGAATCACTTGGTTGTGTATGTGTCTGTCAGGGCCTGATGTGTGCGCATGCACGTGTAGGTTGAGCACTTGAGCGTGAGAGTGTGTGTTGGTCGTGTGGTGTACTGGTGTGTGCATACATGCGTGCGTGTGTGCGTGTGAGTGTTGCGTGCGTGCGTGTGAGTGTTGCGTGCGTGTGTGGCTGCGTGTGTACGTGTGAGTGTTGCGTGCGTGCGTGGGTGCATGTGTTTGTGTGTGTGTTGCGTGGATGCAGTTCGTGTGCATGCGTGCGTGTGTGTATAATCACCACACCAGCTCCTGTGTGTTAAAACAGACGGCTCAGCATACCAATACAAGGCCACCTTGCCCGCTGTGCCCGCAGTCATGACTTCGAACCACCGTCCAAATATTTTTTTGTCGTTTGTTTTCATTCTTACTAGCAAGATGCCCGTGCGTTGCACGTAACATCAAGATGCATTTGTATGACTTGTTTATCTTGTGAGTGAAAAGGATGAACGAGGGAAGGCCTTATTTGCAAATGTGGAGAGGTGTGTGGGTACCTTTTTTGCAAAATTGCCATAGTTTCTTTCCTATCCGTCAGATATAAATCGGACGGCCTATATTGCAGGATGGCAGGCACACCATCATCACCAACTCTGTTTTTTATAAGAGTGTATTTTATGTATTTTATAAGAGTGTAGTTGTAGAGTATATACAAGTCGACAGGTGGGCACGATGGTAGTGAGATAATGTGATGCAACACTAGAGGTGCCACGTGGAGCGTTTAACTGGTCAACTAGTCATGTCATGAGCAAATACAGAGTTGTACGGTGAGCCCGTGACTATATAATAACCACTAAACATAAATGGTGACCGTAATGAGTGGATTCTGAAGTCCAATGTACGTATCGTGCTTTCGCTTCAAATACAATGATCGTCATTGCATATATCGCGAGAGAAAGATGAAACATGCGTGAATTTTCTGGGGGCTTACTTTTAGAGGACCTGGAGATAGTTTTGTGTGCATACGTGAAAGGGGCGTACATGGGGGGTATGCGATGTAGAGAGAGATGCTCTTCATTTCTCTTTATTATGACTAACTTTGTATATAGTATAAAAATATACAAATTCACAGTGCGGAATAAATATCATTGTGGGCACCATGCAATGCAAATTAGCGTTCGTACTCCTCCATATAACTTTGTAATGTTGTATATATGTAGAAACTCTAAAATAATTTTTTGGCCACACTTTATTCAAAAGGAATGTTGTATGCGAAATAAACGTGAAGAGAGGGCTTTTTAGATCAATGGGGTACGTGATGTAACATGTGTGAATGTGTAGTTGATGCATTTGGCGGGGCCTAGAGAGGTATGTGTGTGTATTACGTATTCGAGAGAGGCATGGATAGAGGGGCCGACCGGGGGGGGGGCGTGGGAGAGATAGCACGAGAAATGAGAGTGGTCTACAGAGAGAGAGACGAATATGACGTCACGACAAGAGATTCCATTCCCTTGAGTGTGTATATGCAAGGGGGGAGGGAATAGAGGCACCAGGAGAAATTTTCTGTGTGTGTGGTGTTTGTGTTGGTATGTGTGGGTGTGAAAAGATAATGAGACGTGGGGGCAGAGGGTGTGTCACCACGTGAGGTCCGGTGAGTCGAGGTGAGGCCCTTCGTTCGGTTCCGTCCTGCGCCACATTGGTCGGCCCGTGACGCATTTAGGAAGACCCATGGATGACTAGTCGTACAAGACAAAGATAGCAGAATTGTGAAGGACTCTGTGTCCACTGACAAAGCCGGCTAGGATTTGTAACCCTAGGTTCTCGGACTAAGGTAACCCCTTTATCTCTGATATTACTATTCATCCAACCTAACTTTAAGGGGCATCCTACAGAATGCTCTGCTAGAATCATACTCGTCGATTAGGAAGAGAGGTGTGAGACAATGCGTGAGAGACAGGCGTAAAGATAATGTGCGTACATGAGACACGTAGGCAGGTCCATGTATATAGAAAGGGTCGATGAGGATTGTGCGTGTGTATGTTTGCGAGAGGAAGAGTGCTTGTGATAAAGGTTAGTGAAAACAGTTGTAAATGGTTACGAGAGGGAGGGAGGGTTATATCTAGAGCATGTGTGCGAGAAAGACACCTTGGGAGAGAGAGTGTGATCATGTGTGAGAGACCACCGATGGAGAGTGAAACTACACGTAAAGGACTGCTCTACACATTGATTAAAGATATAAATTGTATCCAAATATTAGGATGGGATCATGATATTTGCAATTCGCGTAAGGAGCGGTCATTGATCCATCAGACATCTAGATTCTATCGAATTTGAGCATGTCTATGTTATTATTCGACACAATTGATCCACATAGTTAGTATTTTGAACTCCAGACAATGCATCACTTTAGCAATCGAATATAAACGTGAGTATAGTTCATGTTGTGTGTGTAAAGCACATTATACATACGAAAGTTACACAATGGACATTATAAATAGCTACCTATGAACTAGCATACATTTGAATTCAACTTAAGGTGGTTTAAAAAAATCAGATTCAACATGAAGTCCATTCAATTATTTGAATTTGATATCATGGCATTTGTAAACCATACCTAAATTATGGGGGCACCAATCTTTGCTCTGATTTTGTACATAATAGCATATGTAGTCGTGTACAAAATAGATTCAAATTTATCTCCTCCATTCCAAAATAATCGTAGTTATAGGATTTTCAAGTGTCAAAATTTCAAAAAGAAGCGGATAATTTAATGAGGTTTTCAAACGTACAAGGTCAAATATAACGTTGTCTATTTAGGTCAATCCTCATAGTTCAAGAGTACTCTAAACGTGAATGCTTGTGTTTCAAAATTTCGAACGAAGCGCCAAATGAGCCTCTACTAGCCCGAAACCGCGTGAGACCAATGTTTGGTAGTACAAGGAAATTACTTTTCTAATAACTCCGACCCGTGAAACCTACCGGCCCGACGTCCAAAGGTCTAAACCGGGGTAGGTTTGTAGCTTCATCTAGACGCCACGCAACCGCATCCGAAAAACATTCATACACAATGGTCGCCTAAGCACACATGCGCGCGGCCGAAATCGCTCCCGCCCACTATTTGGGACACCTGGGATTACCATCCTACCCCTGACCCGCAGTAGGTCCGAAATTTAAGAGGGGGGCAAAGTTTGTACTTTCCCCAAATTTCAAACAAGCGCGTCCCATCTTCTGTTCAAAAAAGCCAAAAACAAACGCATCCCAGACCCAAACATGGTTCCCCCCACCCGTCCGATTCCCCATTCGTACTCCGTGGGTGCCAAAACTACCTCTCTACCAGCCGCAAAACCCCGGCGTCCTCCGTCCGCCACCCCATCCCACCCATCAACCGCCGCCCTCCTCCATCACGCCGGAGCCGATACCCCGACGTCGTCGTCCACCGCAACCTCAACCGCAACGCCCTCCACGGCTAGTAGTTGAAGCCGAGGCCGAGCCGTCCGTACCCGAGCCAGTTCAACCACGCCGTCCTGCGCCTCACCGCTGCCGCTCCAACTTCGCCACCCTCCACCGCACCGGAGTTGTTCCTGCTACGCCGTCCTTCGCCGCCTCGGATCTGCTTCCCCTCTGCCGACATACGGCCACGGCAACACAGTCAACAATTTGGCCATGGGTTCGTCCAAGCCTGCACCCTCCAGAACATCGGCTTCCCCGGTAAAAAGAAGAAGATCGGCGCGACATGTGGAGGTGACCACACCGGCAACCGAAAAAGGTACTCCTCTTCCCTTATTCGTGCAAATCTTACGTCTCTGCTTGCACGGTATTCATCCCACAGAAGACACTAGTTGACCGCTTCTTCTTGATACTTGATGTTTCTAGTAACTCGCGATGCACAAGGTTTCTCCTCATATACTATTTCACCTTAGCTAGAGGTCCGTCGCCCCCCTGAATTTCAATTTCTGGCCAGTTGATTCCCAATTAACGGAAGCATTCCCCGGCGTAACAGGCGCTAGTACGCCTATTACACCGGGGAAGCAGCGCCTTGGTGTTTATCTTAGGGGCGTGTGCGGCCTAGAGCTACTGGCGCCCGATCTGGAGGTCGGCCGGGATTAAAGGGATGGCCTGGGGGCGCTGCCAAGCACGGCGGTGGTGTGAGGTTGATGGGAGGGCGGGGCGGCGGAGGCAAGGGTCTAGGCCGGTGGTCGCTGGCAGTTCGAGAAAGATCGTCAACAGTGACTGGCAGGAGGTAGACGAAGGCCATCTGCCCGTTCCTTAAAGATCAGACGGTTCATTAAAAAATGACTGACCTATTTATTTTCAGTTGACTGTTATCTTAGATATGACCACATGTGGTGGTGTGCTGGAGGAGTACCTGCATTTCCTGTGCTCATATATTACAAAATCATACAGAGTAGAATCTAATTTTGTTTGCCATGCAATGTTGTAGAGCTATCATAGGTCTCCTGTCATTTATTTTTCAGCCACCTGCTATCTGCTACTTTTACAGTGCACTAGTTCTGCACACACTTCACCCTTACTCTCACTATTGTGTTTTTATGCAAGGGTATTTCAGACTGCTGCCATGAGAGAAGCCAAAAAGAAAAGAGAGAAGTCGCTCCAACTTCGTATGCGGGTAGGCAAGACACGTTACAGCGCTATAAAGGGTCCAGTGTCAGCAGATGGAGACGGTAAACGTAGCTCTGGAGTTGATGACCTCGCTCGCAATGAGCCACCATCCCAGGTGCTTGCTTTGACTTCGCGGTGTCATATGTGGTTGCATGTTCCATATGGTGTCTAGCTTGTATTTGAAAGGCCGAAGTTGGTAAGATAAGGAAAGATATTTTTTACATGAACCACCATCCCGTGAGCACCAGAAGACAAATAGCTAGTCAGGGCACTGGCCGAGCCAGTGACAAGCCCAGTAAAGATAGGCATCACCTGGAAGCCAACTAAAAAGCTGCGATGGTGGCGAAGCAGCCCGCCTCCCACCAGGCTCTCAGGTCCTAGGATGATCATGCTCACCACTCCAGCCGGATGTCTAGCTTGTATTGCTTCCAATTTGGTTAAATTGCATCTGCTTAGCTTACACATTATACCTTTGAATATGACATGCCTTTTTGTTTTTGGTACATACTAGTACATCTGTGTATTAATTGCATCAAACTAATGTTCTTGTGTATCCCTCATCAATCACTTATGACGAGGCAGGCAGGCAAGGGGACTACTCCTCATTTAAAGAATGCAGCGTCAGCCTCCCGACATGATTCTCAAGAAACAGAAATGCTAGATGAAGATAGTGAACACAGCTCTGTAGTTGATTACAGCATTTCCCCTACACTAGCATCGCAAGTGCTTGCTCTAACTTGGCAGCGTGATACGTGGTTGCATGTTGCATATGGTGTCTAGATTGTAATTCTTCCAATCTGGTTAACCTGCATGTGCTAGTCTTCTTAGCTTATACATTATACCTGTTAATGTGACATGCCTTCCTGTATTTAGTACATAGTACATCTGTCTATTAAGCATGTCCTTACATAAAACTATTGTTTTTTTGTATCCCGCATCAATCAACATGATGAGACACCTTTAGTATATGCAGTGCGATATTAGTTGCATCTTTCATATGATTTATAGCATGCGCTGCTTCTAATTTGTTGAAATTCCATTTATGATGGGACGCTTTTAACTTGGCAGAGTCATATCGGTTGCATATTTCATGTGGTGTCTAGCTTGCATTGCTTCTTATTTGCTGGAATGGTTTCTGCTTAGTTTACACAAATAGTTGTGAACATGCCATGCCGTCCTATTTTTCGTACATATTCCATCCTGGTATCATGTGTTTGCCTTACATCAAAGTAGTGATTGTCAGTATCATGCATGAATGAGTTCTGAAGAGAGAATTTTATTGCTTTTTCTTGTCAGTTTTACTTGACAATTCAAAATCAATAAAGCGGAAGGAAGTTAGCAAGGCAGCGGATAAAGGTGCTCCTTCCGAACGGAGGGCCTCTACAGTTTCTACTTCTCCACACCCCCAAGATGATTTCCAAGACAACACATGCATAGACACTCAACAAAGCTGTGTTTATGATGAGCACGTCTCCCCTAGTGCAGCATCACCGGTGCTCCCTCTAACTTGGCACTGTTATATGTGGTTGCATGTTATGTGTGATGTCTAGCTTGTATTGCTTCTAATTTTGTAATTCCATCTGCTTACTTTACACATTATACTTGAATAAGACACGTGTTCCTGTTTCTAGAACATACAATATCTGTCTATCACACCATGTTCTTACATCAAATTACTACTGTTGTGTAACCTGCAACAATCACTTATCATAAGACATGTTTGACTTCGGAGTGTGATATAGGTCGCATCTCACATTCTTTTCTAGCTTGTACTACTAATTTGTTGAAATGGCACTTATGACGAGACAGTTTTAACTTGGTAGAGTGATATTTGTTGCATCTTTCATATGGTGTCTAGCTTTCATTGCTTCTAATTTGTTGAAATGCCTTCTCCTTAGTTTACACATCATAAGCTGTGAATATGCAATGCTGTGAATATGCAATGGCACTAATGACGAGAGACCTCTAACATGGTAGTGTGATGTTGTTTGCATCTTGCATATGATTTATTTCTTGTACTGCTTCACATTTGTTTAAACGGCATTTATGATGAGACACTGTTAACTTGGCAGAGCGATATTTGTAGCATCTTTCATATGGTGTCTACCTTCCATTGCATTGCTTCTAATTTGGTGAAATGTCTTCTTCTTAGTTTACACATCATAGTTCTGGTTATCTCTTCCGTCCTATTTTTCATACATATTACATCCTCCTATCATGTGGTTGTCTAACATCAAAGCAGTTCGTCTGCATCACGCATCAATTTGTTCTGAAGAACTAAATTGTTATTCGTTTTTCTTGTCGGCTTGACTTAACATGGCACAGAGAAAGAGGAAGAAACACAGAATGGCAGGGAATGAGAAGCGGATGAATCCTGCAGATTCTGCTCGTACTGATGGTGCAATAGAAGGTCAAAGTCTAGCGGAAAATTCTACAAACACGGCATCCCATGCTACACGAGTTCCAAAAAAGTCAAATAGAAACAAATAGCTGCCACCAAACAAGCAGAGACAGCCCTAGTTCTTGCAACACCTACCACAGTACTACCAGCTGCACGACTTACTCGTGCGTCAACTGAGCTAGCAGCACGTTCCCAAGCTCCCTGGCCACCTGACACTACTTCCCAAGCACTCTTTACACAAGACGAGTTGGCAATATCAGATGAACCTTGTGAGCTTCAACAGCAAGAAGGTAGTTGCTGGAGTCAAGTTACAGTTGCATGCTTCTTTATATGTAGTCTCACAGTTTGATGTACACTAACACTTCCTATGTTCGCTGTTGGACTAGCACCTAGGCGCAAGAGGAAACAAACATCAGGGATAATGCTCGATAGGTTAACTAAATCTAGAGGAGGAAGAATGGAGATCCGTTTTGAGGCAGGTTTAAAAAGGCCACGTGATGCTACAGAGTCAGCCAAGTTAGTATCAGAGGCAACGGTTGCCGTTAAGTGTCATGTACGTATCATCCCAACATGGATTCAGTACAGGAATGACAAAGACGAAACCCAGTTCAACACCTTCCTCGACCATTTATCTGTAAGTATGGTTATGTATGGAAACTAGTAATATCGTCTTGCTCTGTCCCATACTTTCTAGGTTGCTGATAATGAGACTCCCATAATTTTCAACAGATGAGGTTCAAGTTGGATAGCCAAGATGATGCAACCAGACAAGCTTGCACTCATGTTTTCAAGTCTGCTCTGCGATAGTATCGGTATAACTTGAGGAAAACTCACTTTGAAGGCAAGGCTAACAGTGAACTTTCCCAAACATCTCCAGTGGAAAATATATCGGATGAAGACTGGAGGGGCCTTGTTAAACACTGGTCTGATCCGAAGTATCAGGTACATTATATATATGTGATCAGATCACATGTTGAAGTCCTATTTACGCATGTGCCACACAAATCTATCTTCTTGTAGGTGAACTGTTCAAAGAACAAGGCCAACCGTACGAAAGTGAAATTCCAACAGACGACAGGATCTCGTAGCTATATTGCACACTGCGAGGCTCTTGTAATTAGCTGCTATTTCACTCTTTTTGCTGTACCATATTATCATATCTATATTGACTTGTTCGAAATGCAGAGGAAAGCCCGCAAGGACCAAAAAGTACCTGAACCAAATGCTATGGAAATCTTCAAGGACTATCACACCAGCAAGAAGAAGGGCATGACTACACCAGTCAAAGCTGCTGTTGTAAGTCCTTAATCCTCATGCCTTTTAACTACTACTTACTCTGACTTGTGCCTTGAACTGCATGGTGGGTTGTGCTCCCCTCGGAGCCCCCCTTCTGGTACTTATTTGGCCCAACAGGTGTCTTCTGGTCCAGAAAAATTCTCCAAAAAGTTTTGCTGCGTTTGGACTCCGTTTGGTATTGATTTTCTATGAAGTAAAAAACAAGCAAAAATAGCAACTAGCACTGGGCATTGTGTCAATAGGTTAGTCCCAAAAATGATATAAAGTTGCTATAAAATGATTGTAAAACATCCAAGAATGATAATATAATAGCATGGAACAAGCAAAAATTATAAATACGTCGGAGACGTATCCGCATCCCCAAGCTTAATTCCTACTCATCCTCGAGTAGGTAAATGATAAAAACATAATTTTTGATGTAGAATGCTGCCTAACATGTTCATCACATATTCTTTTCTTTTATAGCATGGACATTTGGACTTTATATGATTCAAAGCAATAGTATAGTTTTGACATGAAGATTTCAATACTCAAGCATATCAATAAGCAACCATGTCTTTCAAAATATCAAAACTAAAGCAAGTTATCCCTAGCCCATCATGCTCAATCATTGATCCATTCATGAAACACACTTGCATATTAGCTACATCCAATGCTCAAGTATGATCATAGTGCCCCTTAGTTGGTTCTTTATAAGAGAAGATGGAGACTCAAATAAAAATTAAAATTGCATAAAGTAAACAGATAGGCCCTTCGCAGAGGCAAGTAGGGATTTGTAGAGGTGCCAGATCTCAAAGCTTAAATTGAGAGATAATTTTTTTGAGAGGTATACTTTTCTCGTCAACAAAAACAACCGAGTAATTCCCAACACTTTCCATGCTAAATATATCATAGGCGGTTCCCAAACAGAAAATAAGGTTTATTCCTTTTTCCACCATTCTTTCACACTCCACGACTAGCCGTATCCACAGGTGCCGTCCATACCAACACTTTCCAAGGAATTTATTATTTGACAACATAAAGTAAATTTCTTTTTTCATTTTGGGACTAGGCAACCCTATTACCGCCGCACTCTCGTGCAATGACAAGTGAATAAACACACATCTTGAGAATAACACATCTAACATGGAAAATATTGGACACCCCCTGCCGCTTCATGAGCGGTACGAGCACGCAAAAAGGAAATTTATTTTAAAAATTAGAGATGGCACATACAAATTTGCTTAGAACGGCATGGAAATACCGCATATAGGTAGGTATGGTGGACTCATATTGCAAAACTGGGTTTAAAGATTTTGGATGCACAAGTAGTATTTCTACTTAGTACAAGTGGCGGCTAGCAAATAGATTGAGAAGCAACCAACCAAGAAACAAAAAATCACATAAGCGAGCATTAAGCATAACTAACACCGAATAATGCACCACAAGTAGGATGTAATTTCATTGCATAACTCACATATCACTATCATCATATCTCAAAACTATTACAAAGAATCAAGTTATTTTGTCCAATGATCTTCATGCAAGTTTTTATTATATCCCTCTTGAATATCTATCACTTAGGGACTAATTTCATATGTTGCTTTTGATAGCTCAAACAAATTTAAGTGAAGAACATGAGCATAAAACTATTCATCTCTCAAAATAATATAAGTGAAGCATGAGAGAACTTCTTCAAAAATTTACTAACCCTAAAATAAACCTAAGTGAAGCATGAGAGCAATTATTCAAAAAATTAAAGCACACCATGCTCAAAAAGATATAAGTGAAGCACTAGAGTAATTCCATAGCTAAAAAAATTAAGTGAAGCATAGAGAGCAATTCTAACAAATCATAGCATAATTTTGGATCTCTCAAATAGGTGTGTCCAGCAAGGATAGATGACACAAACTAAAAAGCAAAACATCAAAGACTCATATAATACAAGACGCTCCAAGAAAAACTCATGATATGTGACGAATAAAAATATAGCTCCAAGTAAAATACCGATGGTAGTTAGAAGAAAGAGGGGATGCCTTCCGGGGCATCCCCAAGCTTACTTGCTTGTTTCTCTTTGGATAACAACTTGGGGTCCCATGGGGCATCCGCAAGCTTAGGCTCTTCTTACTCCTGATTCCTTCATCCATCGGGATCTCACCCAAAACTTGAAAACTTCAATCACAGAAAACTCAACAAAACCTTTGTGAGATCCATTAGTATAAGAAAGCGAATCACCACTCTAAGTACTATTGTAAACACATTCATATTTTATTTTTGCATTATATCTACTGTATTCCAACTTTACCATGGCTTATACCCCCCGATACAATCCATAGATTCATCAAAATAAGCACACAACACAAAGAAAACATAATCTGTCCAAAACAGAACAGTCTGTAGAAATCTGAAAACTTTGTATACTTCTGTAACTCAAAAAATTCTGAAAAATTTGGACGATGCAGAAAATTTGTATATCAATCTTGTGTAAAAAATTAATGAACTTTCGTTACTTCTGTGATGTATGAAAATTGTTTTACTGGACGCAGAAGTTTCTGTTTTCCAACAAGATGAAATCAACTATCACCAAACATAATCCCAAAGACTTTACTAGGCACAAACTTAAATTAAGACACAAAAAACACAATCATAACAGAAGCATAATTTTGTAAACACTCAAGAATAGAAAAGAAAAAAAGGCAAAAATAAAATTTATTCATTGGGTTGCCTCCCAACAAGCACTATCGTTTTACGCCCCTAGCTAGGCATAATGCATAGATTCAAGTATTGTCATTCGTAGTTTTTGCAACTTTTGTAATGGCCTTTTCAAACCTGGGAGGCTCTTTATGCTCTTCCCAAGATTTTCTGGTAAAGAGGCCATCTTGACATCCAAAATATCCAAATGCTTATTGCAAAGAGTAATCAAAGTATTCATGCAATTGAGATTCCCACTGATACGTTTACGAGGTTCGTTATATTTTTGCAACTCAACCAAATGTTTATGCAAATCGCTTAACTTGTCTAAACTTTGAGCCCCTTCTTGAGTAAAAGAAATCCCCTTTTTGGTTGTGGAATTCCCAAAATTCCCTCTAGGATCTCATAAGCGGTATTAGCATCAAGCTTAATAAAGTTCCCTTTAGCGGCAAAATCCAAAAGTTGTCTATGATGCAAAGCGAATCCCATATAAAAATTTCGAAGCAAAACCTTTGTATCCTCTTTTAGATTGCAAATGCGATAGGATTCCATTAGTCTATAACAAGCATCTTTCAAATTTTCTTCTTGTTTTTGCTTGAGTATAAAACTTCAAAATCTGGTGAAAAAGGAGGAGTAGTCATGCTGGCTGATACATCCATTTTGCATCATGTTTTCCTACTGTTATTTATGATGTTTTTATCCATAATAATGCTTTTTGGAGTAATTCTAATGCCTTTCTCTCATAATATGCAAGGTACACACAAAGAGGGGGAATTCCGGCAGCTGAAAATCTGGACCTGAAAAAGCTACGTCAGGCTACCTATTCTGCACAACTCCAAATGAGCTAAAACTTCACGGAGATTTTTTATAGAATATTTGAAGAATATTGGAGAAAATAACTACCAGAGGGGGGCCACCAGGTGGGCACAACCTGCCTGGGCGCGCCAGGGAGCCCAGGCGCGCCCTAGTGGGTTATGCTCACCCAGGCCCACCTCCGGTGCCCATCTTCTGGTATATAGGTCATTTTGACCTAGAAAAAAAGAGTACTTTTGGGATGGAGCGCCGCCGTCTCGAGGCGGAACTTGGGCAGGAGCACTTTTGCCCTTCGGCGGAGCGATTCCGCCGGGGGAACTTCCCTCCCGGAGGGGGAAATCATCGTCATCATCATCACCAACAACTCTCCCATCTTGGGGAGGGCTATCTTCATCAACATCTTCAATAGCACCATCTCATCTCAAACCCTAGTTCATCTCTTGCGTTCAATCTTGTTACCAGAACTATAGATTGGTGCTTCTGGGTGACTAGTAGTGTTGATTACATCTTGTAGTTGATTACTATATGGTTTATTTGGTGGAAGATTATATGTTCAAATCCAATATTCTAGTTAATACCCTTCTGTTCTTGAGCATGATTATCATTTGTGAGTTTTTACTTTTCTTCTTGAGGTCACGGGAGAAATCGTGTTGCAAGTAATCATGTGAACTTGATACGTGTTCGATATTTTGATAGTATGTATGTTGTGATTCCCTTAGTGGTGTCATGTGAACGTCGACTACATGGCACTTCAGCATATTTGGGCCTAAGGGAATGCATTGTGGAGTAGCAATTAGATGATGGGTTGCGAGAGTGACATAAGCTTAAACCTCAGTTTATGCGCTATTCCGTAAGGGACCGATTGGATCCAAAAGTTTAATGCTATGGTTAGAATTTATTCTTAATACTTCTCTCGTAGTTGCGGATGCTTGCGGGAGGGTTAATCATAAGTATGAGGTTTGTTCAAGTAATAAAAACACCTAATCACCGGTCCACCCACATATCAAATTATCAAAGTAGCGAACACAAATCAAACCAACATGGTGAAAGTGACTAGATGAAATTCCCGTGTACCCTCAAGAACGCTTTGCTTATCATAAGAGACCGTTTTGGCCTGTCCTTTGCCTCAAAAGGATTGGGCTACCTTGCTGCACTTTTGTTACTACTATCATTACTTGCTCGTTACAAATTATCTTGCTATCAAACTACTCTGCTACTTACAATTTCAGCACTTGCAGACATTACCTTGCTGAAAACCACTTGTCATTTCCTTCTGCTCCTCGTTGGGTTTGACACTCTTACTTATCGAAAAGAGCTACAATTGATCCCCTATACTTGTGGGTCATCAAGGCTATTTTCTGGCGCCGTTGCCGGGGAGTGAATCGCCTTTGGTAAGTGGAGTTTGGTAAGGAAACATTTATATAATGTGCTAAAATTTATTGTCACTTGTTACTATGGAAAACAATCCTTTGAGGGGTTTGTTCGGGGTATCTTCACCTCGACCAGAACCACAATTAGCTTCCCCTCAACCTACTGCACCTACTTACAATATTGGATATGAAATTCCTTCGGGTATGGTACAACAACTGCTAGCTAATCCTTATGCAGGAGATGGAATTGAACATCCCGATATGCACTTGATATATGTGGAACAAATTTGTGGATTGCTTAAGCTTGCAGGTTTACCCGGAGATGAAGTTATGAAGAAGGTTTTCTTTTTATCTTTGAAGGGAAAATCATTGGCATGGTATAGGCTATGCGATGATATTGGATCCTGGAATTGGAATCGATTGAAATTGGAGTTCCATCAAAAAATTATCGTATGCATCTAGTTCATCGTGATCGGAATTACATATATAATCTTTGGCCTCATGAAGGAGAAAGTATCTCTCTAGCTTGGGGGAGGCTTAAGTCAATGTTATATTCATGCCCCAATCATGAGCTCTCAAGAGAAATTATCATCCAGAATTTTTATGCTCGGCTTTCTTGTAGTGATCAAACCATGCTTGATACTTCTTGTGTTGGTTCTTTTATGAAGAAGACTATTGAATTCCGGTGGGATCTTTTGGAAATAATTAAACGCAACTCTGAAGATTGGGAACTCAACGAAGGTAAAGAGTCAGGTATTAAACTTAAGTATGATTGTGTTAAATCTTTTATGAATACCGATGTTTTTCAAAAGTTTAGCACTGAATATGGACTTGACTCTGAGATATTAGCCTCCTTTTGTGAATCATTTGCTACTCATGTTGATCTCCCTAAAGAGAAGTGGTTTAAATATCACCCACCTATTAAAGAAGAAATTAAAGAACCGGTACCAATTAAAGAAGAAACCATAATTTATAATGTTGATGCAGTTGTTCCTTCTGCTTATATTGAGAAACCACCTTTCCCTGTTAGGATAAAGGAACATGCTAAAGTTTCAACTGTGGTTAACAAAAGCTATATTAGAACACCTAAACCTGATGAACAAATCAAAGTAGAACCTATTATTGCTATGGTTAAAGATCTCTTGGAAGAAGATATGCATGGGCATGTTATTTACTTCTGCGAAGAAGCTGCTAGAATTGCCAAACCTGATAAAAAGGATAAACATAGACCTGTTGTTGGCATGCCCGTTGTCTCAGTTAAAATAGGAGATCACTATAATCATGGTTTATGTGACATAGGTGCTAGTGTGAGTGCTATTTCTTACACCTTATATCAAGAAATTATGAATGACAAAGCACCCGCAGAGATAGAAGACACATATGTTACTATTAAACTTGCTAATAGAGATACTATATTACCAATTGGGATTGTTAGAGATGTTGAAGTCTTGTGTGGGAAAATAAAATACCCTACTGATTTTCTTGTTCTTCGTTCCCCACAAGATGACTTTTGTCCCATTATCTTTGGTAGACCTTTCTTGAACATCGTTAATGCTAAAATAGATTGTGAGAAACAAACTGTTGGTGTTAGTTTTGGTGATGAGTCTCATGAGTTTAATTTTTCCAAGTTTAGTAGAAAGCTTCATGAAAAAGAATTTCCTAGTAAGGATGAAATAATTGGTCTTGCTTCTATTGTTGTGCCACCTACTGACCCTTTAGAACAATATTTGCTAGACCATGAAAATGATTTACATATGCATGAAAGAAATGAAATAGATAAGATGTTCTTTGAACAACGTCCTCTGCTTAAACACAATTTTCCTATTGAAACTCTAGGAGGTCCTCCTCCACCTAAAGGTGATCCTGTGTTTGAATTAAAACAATTGCCAGACACTTTGAAATATGCTTATCTTGATGAAAAGAAGATATATCCTGTTATTATTAGTGCTAACCTTTCAGAACATGAAGAAGAAAGATTATTGAAATTCTAATGAAGCACCGAGCCGCTATTGGATATACTCTTGATGATTTAAAGGGCATTAGTCCCACTCTATGTCAGCACAAAATTAATATGGAACCTGATGCTAAACCCGTTGTTGATCACCAACGTCGGTTAAATCTGAAGATGAAAGAAGTGGTAAGAACGGAGATATTAAAACTTCTGGAAGCATGTATAATCTATCCCATAGCTCATAGTAGATGTGTAAGTCTTGTTCATTGTGTACCTAAGAAAGGAGGTATTACTGTTGTTCCTAATGATAAGAATGAACTCATTCCACAAAGAATTGTTACAGGCTATAGAATGGTAATTGATTTTAGAAAATTAAACAAAGCAACTAGAAAAGATCATTACCCTCTGCCTTTTATTGATCAAATGCTAGAAAGATTATCTAAGCACACACATTTTTGCTTCCTTGATGGATATTCTGTTTTTTCACAAATACATGTTTCTCAGCCTGATCAAGAAAAGACCACTTTTACTTGTCCCTTTGGAACTTATGCTTATAGACGTATGCCTTTTGGTTTATGCAATGCACCTGCTACCTTTCAAAGATGTATGACTGCTATATTCTCTGGCTTTTGTGAAAAGATTGTTGAGGTTTTCATGGATGACTTCTCTGTTTACGAGAAGTCTTTTGATGATTGTTTAAGCAATCTTGATTGAGTTTTGCAGAGATGCGAGCAAACAAATCTTGTCTTTAATTGGGAGAAGTGCCACTTTATGGTTAATGAATGTATTGTATTTGGTCATAAAATTTCGGAAAGATGTATTGAAGTGGACAAAGCTAAGGTTGGTGCAATTGAGAAAATGCCATGTCCTAAAGATATCAAAGGTATTCGTAGTTTCCTAGGTCATGCTGTTTTCTATAGGAGATTTATCAAAGACTTTTCTAAAATTTCTAGGCCTCTTACGAGTCTTTTGCAAAAGGATATTCCATTTGTTTTTTATGATGATTGTTTAGAAGCTTTTGAAACACTCAAGAAAGCCTTAATTTTTGCACCTATTGTTCAACGACCTGATTGGAACTTGCCTTTTGAAATTATGTGTGATGCTAGCAATTATGCTGTTGGTGCTGTTCTAGGACAAAGAGTTGATAAGAAACTAAATGTTATTCATTATGCTAGTAAAACTCTAGATAGTGCTCAAAGAAATTATGCAACTACTGAAAAAGAATTCTTAGCAGTGGTGTTTGCTTGTGATAATTTTGGACCTTATTTTGTTGAATTAAAAGTAATTGTTCACACCGATCATGTTGCTATTAAATATCTTATGGAAAAGAAGGATGCTAAACCTAGACTTATTCGATGGGTCTCTTGTTACAAGAATTTGATTTACATATCACTGATAGAAAAGGAGCTGAGAACCCCGTAGCTGATAACTTGTCTAGGCTTGAAAATGTGCCTGATGACCCACTACCTATTGATGATAGTTTTCCTAATGAGGAGTTAGCTACAATAAATGTTGCTCATAATACTCCTTGGTATGCTGACTATGCTAATTACATTGTTGCTAAATATTTACCACCTAGCTTTACTTACCAACAAAATAAAAAATTCTTCTATGATTTAAGACATTACTTTTTGGATGACCCACATCTTTATAAAGAAGGAGTAGATGTATTATTAGACATTGTGTACCTGAGCATGAACAGGGACAAATCCTACGGAAATGTCACTCCGAAGCTTACGGAGGGCATCATGCTGGAGATAGAACTGCTCACAAGGTATTGCAATCTGGATTTTATTGGCCTACTCTCTTCAAGGATGCCCGTAAGTTCGTCTTATCTTGTGATGAATGTCAAAGAATAGATAATATTGGTAAGCGTCAAGAAATGCCTATGAATTATTCACTTGCTGTTGAACCATTTGATGTTTGGGGATTTTATTACATGGTACCTTTACTTCCTATAATGGGTATACACATATTTTGGTTGATGTTGATTATGTTACTAAATGGGTAGACGGTATTCCAACCAGTAGTGTTGATCACAACACCTCTATTAAAATGCTTCAAGAAGTTATTTTCCCAAGGTTTGGAGTCCCTAGATATTTAATGACTGATGGTGGTTCACACTTTATTCATGGTGCTTTCCGTAAAATGCTTGATAAGTATGATGTTAACCATAGAATTGCATCACCTTATCATCCTCAGTCTAGTGGTCAAGTTGAACTTAGCAATAGAGAAATAAAATTAATCTTGCAAAAGACTGTCAATAGGTCTCGGAAGAATTGGTCTAAGAAATTAGATGACGCACTTTGGGCTTATAGAACAGCATATAAAAATCCTATGGGTATGTCTCCTTATAAAATGGTTTATAGAACAGTTCGCGTGCAAAATAAGTATCTCACTCGCGAAAATATTCTGCATCAAGAGCATATCATCCACCTCCGGAGCGTCATCTGTCGATTGGAGAATCTTTTGATCCTTAAGGATAGGATCGCTTCATCACCACCATCATCTTCTTCACCACCAAAGGAAAACTGAGTATCGGGTATGGGCACTCCCCTTGGCTTTCGCCAAGCTTGGGGGAGGTGCCCCGGTATCGTATCATTCCCACTATCTTTTTACCTTTAAATATTTACTTTGATATTTTGCTTTAGATGAATAAAAGTTTAGTTCGATCCTTTCTTCTTTGAGAGTTTGCTTAGTGATCTATCCTTGCAATCGTGTGCAAGATATATAATAAAGTTTAGTTTGAGTTTTTGCTTTCTTTACTTTCCTGTTGCAATCAAAAGAAAAAAATAAATAAAGGGAAAGGAAATAAACAAAAGAAAGGAAATAAATCAAGAAGATCACATACTAATCTTATGGTAGGTGATAGCACCACATAAGGAAAAGTATAAGTAGAAAAAAAAATTAGTTTGACAAACATAGCATTAGTCAATGATGCAACTCATGAAAGAATTAATAAGGGAAGAGAAGATTCACATATAAATATACTATCCTAGAAATATTTTGTGATTGTGAGCCCCCATCAAAATATTATATGCCAAAATTGTTGATGTTGGACAAGGAAGACAACTTAATGATTTATGTTCGTTCATATTCACATAGAAGTCATATTGTCATGGATCCTTCAACATGTGGTGCTTGCCCCCTATCTTTGCTAGCCAAAATTTCCGCACTAAGTAGAGATACTACTTGTGCATCCAAAAACCCTTAAACCCAAATCTTATTTTCAAGTGTCCACCATACCTACCTAGGGATTGAGCAAGATCCCTCAAGTAAGTTGTCATCGGTGCAAAAAGGCAATAAAAATTGCTTCTAAATGTGTGAGATCATTTAGTGTAAGAGAAAATTGAGTGTTGCACAAACTTGTGATGGTGAAGAATAAAAGCGACAGATTGCATAATAAAGGTCGCTATCACAAGGAGCAATGCAACTAGACGTTCTTTTGCACTAAGGGGTTGAGCATACAAACAAATAAGCACATGGCAACCTCTGCTTCCCTCTACGAAGGGCCTATCTTTTACTTTTATGTATTTACTTTTATGCAAAGAGTCAAAGTTTTCTCTCTATTCCTTTTTATTTTCTCCTTTGGCAAGCATCATGTGGTGAGGAAAGATCTAGGCACATATGTCCAGTTGAATGTGGGTGGCATGAGTTATTATTGTTGACATCACCCTTGAGGTGAATACGTTGGGAGGCGAAACTATAACCACTATCTTCTTATGTGTCCGGTTGAAATGTTTTGCTCATGTGTATGCGGTGAGTGTTAGCAATCATAGAAGACTATATGATGGTTGAGTATGTGGACTTGCCGAAAGGCTCCGATACGTGACCCTTCCTGAAAAGATGATGAATTGTAGTTGCAAAGTTGACTGAGAACATAGTTTGTTGGTTTCTTATAGAGTTTTTGATTTATACTTCGATTGTGTGATGAACTGTTACTTATTCATGAGAAGTATATGATAAAAGTTCTATGACAAAAGCCTTATATTTAATTTTGTTGCTGTTATAATAATGAACATGATGCTTCTATGTCCGTATTTTGTTCTTATCGACACCTCTCTCTCTAAGCATGTGGACATGTTTTTCAATTTCGGTTTTCGCTCGAGGACAAGCGAGGTCTAAGCTTGGGGGAGTTGATACGTTCATTTTGCATCATGTTTTCCTACTATTATTTATGATGTTTTTATCCATAATAATGATTTCTGGAGTAATTATAAGGCCTTTTCTCTCATAATATGCAAGGTATACACAAAGCGGGAGAATTCCGGCAGCTGGAAATCTGGACCTGAAAAAGCTACGTCAGGCTACCTATTCTGCACAACTCCAAATGAGCTGAAACTTCACGGAGATTTTTTATGGAATATTTGAAGAATATTGGAGCAAATAACTACCAGAGGGGGCCCACCAGGTGGCCACAACCCACCTAGGCGCGCCAGGGAGCCCAGGCGCGCCCTGGTGGGTTGTGCTCACGCAGGCCCACCTCCGGTGCCCATCTTCTGGTATATAGGTCATTTTGACCTAGAAAACAAAGTGGACTTTCGGGACAGAGCGCCGCTGTCTCGAGGCGGAACTTGGGCAGGAGCACTTTTGCCCTCCGGTGGAGCGACTCCGCCGTGGGAACTTCTCTCCCGGAGGGGGAAATCATCGTCATCATCATCACCAACAACTCTCCCATCTTGGGGAGGGCTATCTTCATCAACATTTCAACAGCACCATCTCATCTCAAACCCTAGTTCATCTCTTGTGTTCAATCTTGTTACCAGAACTATAGATTGGTGCCTGTGGGTGACTAGTAGTGTTGATTACATCTTGTAGTTGATTACTATATGGTTTATTTGGTGGAAGATTATATGTTCAAATCCAATATGCTATTTAATAGCCCTCTGGTCTTGAGCATGATTATCATTTGTGAGTAGTTACTTTTGTTCTAGAGGTCACGTGAGAAATCATGTTGCAAGTAATCATGTGAACTTGATATGTGTTCGATATTTTGATAGTATGTATGTTGTGATTCCCTTAGTGGTGTCATGTGAACGTCGACTACATGACACTTCACCATATTTGGGCCTAAGGGAATGCATTGTGGAGTAGCAATTAGATGATGGGCTGCGAGAGTGACAGAAGCTTAAACCCCAGTTTATGCGCTATTCCGTAAGGGACCGATTGGATCCAAAAGTTTAATGCTATGGTCAGAATTTATTCTTAATACTTTTATCGTAGTTGCGGATGCTTGCGGGAGGATTAATCATATGTAGGAGGTTTGCTCAAGTAAGAACAGCACCTAAGCACCGGTCCACCCACATATCAAATTATCAAAGTAGCGAACACAAATCAAACCAACATGGTGAAAGTGACTAGATGAAATTCCCGTGTACCCTCAAGAATGCTTTGCTTATCATAAGATACTGTTTTGGCATGTCCGTTGCCTCAAAAGGATTGGGATACCTTGCTGCACTTTTGTTACTACTATCGTTACTTGCTCGTTAGAAATTATCTTGCTATCAAACTACTCTGCTACTTACAATTTCAGCACTTGCAGACATTACCTTGTTGAAAACCACTTGTCATTTCCTTCTGCTCCTCTTTGGGTTCGACACTCTTACTTATCAAAAAGAGCTACAATTGATCCCCTATACTTGTGGGTCATGACTGGCCATAGTGACAAAGTAGGCAAACAAGATCACACACAAAAAGATAGATCTGGCGAGAAGAAGCGGACGAAAAAGAGGGCGAATAAAACGACAAATTTTTGTGAAGTGGGGGAGATGAAAATGAGAGGCAAATGGCAAATAATGTAAATTGCAAGGAGATGAGATTTGTGATTAGGAACCTGATAGATGTTGATGATCTCTCCACGGCAACGGCGCTAGAAATTCCTTTTGATGTTGCTTGAACTACGTCGGTATTTCCCCAGAGAGAAAGGGATGATGCAGCACAGCTACGGTAGGTATTTCCCTCGGTTATGAAACCAAGGTATCAATCCAGTAGGAGAACCAAGCAACACTATATAAACGGTACCTGCACACAAAGAACAAATACTTGCAACCCGACGCTTATGAGGGGTTGTCAATCCCTCTTATTGGTAACGGTGCCAGAAATTGTCAAGTTGACGGGATAAAATTATGAGAGATTGGATAAATAGATCTTGATAAAACGCGAAATAAAAGATGCAAACAAAAAGTGCAGCAAGGTATTTTTTGGGTTTTTGGAATAATAGATCTGAAAATAAAAGTGGCAAATAATACATCAGAAAGCAAATATGATGAAGAATAGACCCGGGGGTGTAGATTTCACTAGTGGCTTCTGTCAAGAAAATAGCACATGGTGGGTAAACAAATTACTGTTGGGTAATTATGACGATATCCAGGCAATGATCGATATATAGGCATCACACGTCCAAGATTATTAGACCGACTCCTGCCTGCATCCACAACTATTACTCCACACATCGGCCGCTATCCAGCATGCATCTAGTGTATTAAGTTCATGGAGAAACCGAGTAATGCAATAAGAACGATAACATGGTGTAGACGAGATCTATTCATGTACGAATAGCCACCATCTTCTTATGATACATATGTGTCTTGCTGCCGCTTCTGTCACTGGGAAAGAACACTGCATGATCGAACCCATCACAAAGCACCTCTTCCCATGGCAAGAAAAATCGATCAAGTGGCCTAACTAAACCAAAGATTTGAAGAAGAAATACGAGGCTATAAATAATCATGCATATAATAGATCAAAGAAGACTCAAATAATATAGATGGATAAAAGATCTGATCATAAACTCAAAGTTCATCGGATCCCAACAAACACACCGCGAAAGAGGTACATCCAATAGATCTCCAAGAGACCATTGTATTGAGAATCAAAAGAGAGAGAGGAAGCCATCTAGCTACTGCCTACGGACCCATAGGTCTATGATGAACTACTCACGCATCATCGGAGAGGCACCAGTGAGGATGATCAACCCCTCCATGATGGTGTCTAGAATGGATCTCTTGGTTCTAGAACTTGCGGCGGTTGGAATTGTGTTTCGTCGACTCCCCTAGGGTTTATAGAATATTTTGGGATTTATATAGTGAAGAGGCGGTGCGGGAGGCCACCGACGGGGGCACAACCCACCTGGGCGCGCCTGGGCCCCCAGGCACGCCCTGGTGGGTTGTGCTCCTCTCGGAGCGCCCCTCTGGTACTTCTTTGGCCCAACAGGTGTATTTTGGTCCAGAAAAATTCTCCAAAAAGTTTCGCTGTGTTTGGACTCTGTTTGGTATTGGCTTTATGCGAAGTAAAAACTAACCAAAAAACAGCAACTGGCACTGGGCACTATGTCAATTGGTTAGTCCCAAAAAATGATATAAAGTTGCTATAAAATGATTTTAAAACATCCAAAATGCTAATATAACAGCATGGAACAATAAAAAATTATAGATACGTTGGAGTCGTATCAGCATCCCCAAGCTTAATTCCTGCTCGTCCTCGAGTAGGTAAATGATAAAAAGATAATTTTTTTATGTAGAATGATGCCTAACATATTCATCACATATTCTTTTCTTTTGTAGGATGGACATTTGGACTTTTAGATGGTTCAAAGCAATAGTCTAATTTTGACATGAAGACTTCAATACTCAAGCATATCAACAAGCAACCATGCCTTTCAAAATATCAACACTAAAGAAAGTTATCCCTAGCCCATCATGCTCAATCATTAATCCATTCATGAAACACACTCGAATATTAGCTACACCCAATGCTAAGGTACGATCATAGTGCCCCCTAGTGCTTTACAAGAGAAGATGGAAACTCAAATAAAATAAAAATTGCATAAAGTAAATAGATAGGCCCTTCGTAGAGGGAAGTAGAGATTTGTAGAGGTGGCAGAGCTCAAAGCTTAAATTGAGAGATAAAAATATTTTGAGAGGCATTCTTTTCTCGTCAACGAAAACGACCGAGTAGTTCCCAATACTTTCCATTCTAGATACATCATAGGCGGTTCCCAAACAGAAAATAAAGTTCATTCCTTTTTCCACCATACTTGCACACTCCACGACTAGTCGTATCCACGGGTACCGTCCATACCATAACTTTCCAAGGAATTTATTATTTGACAACGTAAAGTAAATTTCTTTTTCATTTCAAGACTAGGCATCCCTATTACTGCCATACTCTCATGTAATGACAAGTGAATAAGCACTCATCTTAAGAATAACACATCTAGCTTGGAAAAATATCGGCCACCCCATGCCGCTTCATGAGTGGTACGGGCACACAAAAAGGAAATTCATTTTGGAAGTTAGAGTTGGCACATACAAATTTTCTTAGAACAACACGGAAATACCGCATATAGGTAGGTATGGTGGACTCATGTGGCAAAACTGGGTTTAAGGATTTTGGATGCACAAGTAGTATTTATACTTAGTACAAGTGGATGCTAGCAAATAGATTGAGAAGCAACCAACCAAGAAACAAAAATTCACATAAATGAGCATTAAGCATAACTAACACCAAATAATGCACCACAAGTAGGATGTAATTTCATTGCATAACTATTGACTTTTGTGCTTGCATAGGGAATCACAAACCTTAACACCAATATTCTTACTAAAGCATAATCACTCATCAACATGACTCATATATTACTATCATCATGTCTCAAAACTATTACAAATAATCAAGTTTATTTTGTCCAGTGATCTTCATGAAAGTTTTCATTATATCCCTCTTGAATATCTATAACTTTGGGACTAGTTTCATATGTTGCAATTGCTTTTGACAAGCTCAAACTAATTTAAGTGAAGAACATGAGCATAAAAAATTTCTTCTCTCAAAATAATATAAGTGAAGCAAGAGAGAATTTCTTCAAAAAATTACTAACTCTCAAATAAATCTAAGTTAATCATGAGAGTATTTCTTCAAAAATAATAAAGCACACCGTGCTCAAAAAGATATAAGTGAAGCACTAGAGCAATTGCATAACTTAAAAAATTTAAGTGAAGCACTAGAGCAATTCTAATAAATCATAACATAATTTTGGCTCTGTCAAATAGGTGTGTCCAGCAAGGATACTTGTGACAAACTGAAAAGCAAAATAAGAAAAGACTCATATAATACAAGGCGCTCCAAGCAAAACTCATGATATGAAACGAATAAAAATATAGCTCCAAGTAAAATTACCGATAGTTGTTAGAAGAAAGAGGGGATGCCTTCCGGGGCATCCCCAAGCTTAGTTGCTTGGTTCTCCTTGAATATTAACTTGGAGTGCCATGGGAATCCCCAAGCTTAGGCTCTTTTCTCTCCTTATTCCTTCATCCATCGTGACCTCACCCAAAACTTGAAAACTTCAATCACAGAAAACTTAAGAAAACCTTCGTGAGATCCGTTAGTATAGTGTAGCAAATCACCGCTCTAAGTACTGTTGCAAACCCATTCATATTTTATTATTGCAGTATACCTACTGTATTCCAACTTTATCATGGCTTATAACCCCTCATACAATCCATAGAATCATCAAAATAAGCACACAAAGCAACAAAAGCAAAATCTGTCAAAACTAAAATAGTCTGTAGTAATCTGGACTTTGACCATGCTTCTGTCACTCAAAAAATTCTGAAATATTAGGACGATGTAGACAATTTGTATATCAACATTTTTTAAGAAATTCAGAAAATTTTGTTACCTCTGTGATTTTTCAAAATTGTTTTACTGAATGCAAAAGTTTCTGTTTTCCAACAAGATCAAATCAAGTATCACCCAACATGATCCCAAAGGCTTTACTTGGCACAAAAACTAACTAAAATATAAAAAACACAATCATAACAGTAGCATAATTATGTAAACACTCAAGAACATAAATAAAAAGGCAAAAATAAATTTTCTTCATTGGGTTGCCTCCCAACAAGCGCTATCGTTTTACGCCCCTAGCTAGCTAGGCATAATATTTTCATTTCATGCTCACATGAAAGATAATAATTTAAACACAATGTGAGCATCATAAAACATGTGACAAACACATTTAAGTCTAACATACTTCCTATGCATAGGAATTTTATAAGAAAACAAATTATCAAGACAAGAAATATCTAGCATATGCATAGGAGAGGAATAAAACATTGAAAATCTCAACATAACGAGAGGTAATGTAGTAACATGAAAATTTCTACAACCATATTTTCCTCTCTCGTAATAAATACAGGTAGGATCATACTCAAATTCAACAATATAGCAAGCATATCAAATTTTATTTTCATGATCCACATACATAAAAGTCTTATAATCATCCAAGATTGTGGGATTAACATCAACTAAAGTCATGACCTCTCCGAACCCACTTTTGTCAGAATTTCCATAAGATTGAACACTCTCCGAGTATGTGGGTTTCATGTTTCCTAAAGTTGACACTCTTCCAAACCTACTTTCAATATTATTGCAATCATCATTATCAATAGCATATTCATCATGAGAAATAAATAAATTTTCAAGATCATAAGAAGCATTATCACCCCAGTCATGATCATTAAATTAAGTAGTGGACATATCAAAATTAGCATCCCCAAGCCTGGGGTTTTGCATATTATTACCACAATAGACACTATTAGAATTTATAATAACACCATTGCAATCATGATTTTCATTCAAGGAGCTATCGTGAATCACTTCATAAATTTACTCTTTAGCACTTCATCACAATTTCAGATTCATAAATTTCAAGCAAAACTTCATAAAGATAATCTAGTGCACTCAACTCACTAGAAATTGGTAAATCATAATTGGATCTTTTAAAAATATTAGCAAGAGGGTGAGGATCCATATCAATAGAATTTTAGAAAGCGAAGATGCAAGCAAATAGGAGACACATGGCACACAAGCAAAGATAGCAAACAAACAAAAAGGCAAACGGAAAGAAGGCAAATAAAAGGCAATTTTTTTGTGAAGTGGGGAAGATGAAAACGAGTGGCAAATGGAAAATAATGTAAATTGCAAGGAGATGAGATTTTTGATTAGGAACCTGATAGATGTTGATGATTTCTCCCCGGCAACGGCGCCCGAAATTCCTTTGACGTGGCTTGAAACTGCGTCGGTATTTCCCCAAAGAGGAAGGAATGATGCAACACAACTACGTAAGTATTTCCCTCAGTTATGAAACCAAGGTATCAATCCAGTAGGAAAACCAAGCAACGCTATGTAAACGGTACCTGCACACGAAAAACAAAAACTTGCAACCCGACGCGTAAGAAAGGTTGTCAATCTCTCCACGGTAAAAAAATAGATTGGTTTGTGTAAGATTGGATAAATAGATCGCTCAAGAACACAAAATAAAAGATGCAAATAAAAGGTGCAGCAAGGTTTTTTAGGGTTTTTGGAATAATAGATCTGAAAATAAACGCGCAAAAACTAGATCGGAAAGCAATATGATAAAAGGTAGACCCGGGGGCCGTAGATTTCACTAGTGGCTTATCTCAAGAAAATAGCGCATGGTGGGTAAACAAATTACTGTTGGGAAATTGATAGAAGAACAAATAATTATGATGATATCCAAGGTGATGATCAATATATAGGCATCACATCCAAGATTAGTAGACCGAAACGATTCTGCATCTACTACTATTACTCCACACATCGACTGCTATCCAGCATGCATCTAGTGTATTAAGTTCGTGGAGAAATGGAGTAATGCAAGAAGAACGATAACATGATGTAGACAAGATCTATTCATGTAGGAATAGACCCCATCTTGTTATTCTTAATAGCAACGATACATATGTGCCTTGCTACCCCTTGTGTCACTAGGTGAGCACACCGTAAGATCGAACCCATCACAAAGTACCTCTTCCCATGGCAAGAAAAGTCGATCTAGTTGGCCTAACTAAACCAAAGATTCAAAGAATAAATACGAGGCAATAAATAATCATGCATATAAGAGATCAAAAGAAGACTCAAATAATATTCATGGATATAGATTTGATCATAAACTCGAACTTCATCGAATCCCAACAAACACACCGCAAAAAAGTCATTACATCAAATAGATCTCCAAGATTCCATTGTATTGAGAATGAAAAGAGAGAGAGAGAGTAAGCCATCTAACTACTGCCTACGGACCCATAGGTCTATGGTGGACTACTCACGCAACATCGGAGAGGCACGAATGAGGATGATGAACCCCTCCGTGATGGTGTTAGATTGGATCTCGTGGTTCTGGAACTTGCGGCATCTGGAATTGATACCTTGGTTTCATAACTTAGGGAAATACCTACCGTAGTTGTGTTGCATCATCCCTTCCTCATTAGGGAAATACGGACATAGTTCAAGCGACATCACCCCACAACCCATCAGGGCGTGCCAGGGGCCTCTGGCGCACCCTGGTGTCTTGTGGGCCACACGGGCCTGCCCCAGGTGCTTCCTTGCATCCCAAGTTGTCTTTTGGTCCAAAAAAATCACCAAAAAGTTTCGCTGCATTTGGACTCCATTTGGTATTGATATTCTGCAAAGTAATAAACAAGCAAAAAACTGCAACTGGCACTGGGCACTATGTCAATAGGTTAGTCCCAATAAATGATATAAAGTTGTTATAAAATGATTGTAAAACATCCAAGAATGATAATATAATAGCATGGAACAATAAAAAATTATAGATACGTTGGAGACATATCAGTGCTTTATAAGAGAAGATGGAGACTCAAAATAAAAATAAAAATTGCATAAAAGTAAAATAGATAGGCTCTTCATAGAGGGAAGCAGAGATTTGCAGAGGTGCTAGAGCTCAAAGCTTAAATTAGAGAGATATTTTTTTTGAAAGGCATGCTTTTCCTGTCAACGGTATGATCGAAAGTTCCCAATATCTTCCATGCTAGACACATTAGAGGTGGTTCCCATATAGAAAATAAAGTTTATTTCCTTTCCACCATTCTTTCACAAGCCATGGTGGTTGGGAAGAGCATGATGATGATGTTGGATTAGGGGTTAACGAAGTTGATGGAGAAGTTTACCCTCTTCGGAGTGATGTCCTACAAGTGCAGATGGCTGGTTGAAGCACTCTTGTGGAAGTATAACATGAGTTTAATATCGTTCCCAACAAAGAGTAGGAGTCGAATGTTAATGCAAGCATTTCTTTCGCACATGAGATGTCACAACTCCCGTGTGAATTGATTAGTTTAGTATTAGTGAGAACTATGGTGATGATGATAAACAAGTGTTTGCAGAGTAAAAAATAATGAGTGAAACTTAGTGTGTGAATAAAATAACATAAAAAAAGTAAAGAATGAAAAAAAACGGTGTTTTCCTACAATGAGAATTTAGGCGCGGACAACTTCTTCATGGTGAATAACAAGTGTGGTAGTGCAACGGTAACATGAGATAACCTTGGTATGTGATAATACCTTTCATATTGAGTGTATGGCAAGTGAGTCACCCTTGATGATCCAAACTCCTCCTAATGGTATTGTTTGACTCTTGTACTTCGTCCTGTTACCATTAGCAATGGTCGACCCATCAATTAAGGTCTTTAGATTGGACCAGCGCTTTAACCACTGTGGCTTCCCGTTCTCTCCATATTGTCTCCGCTCCTCATTGATACCAACACCTATCACCTCAAGGTCGCGAATTTGCTAACTAATATGTGTTTACATGTAGGTCATGGGATGATGTTGTATGGTCCCTTCAATTGGACAACGAGCATTATGCTCACCATAGATAATGAACATAATAATCAATCATAAAAGTAATCTCACCAAATATCAACATATGGATTAGGCATAGAAGAATCTCACAAATCCCCTGCATCTCCCGTGCCTTGGGGAATTACTCACGCATGAGAGATGAATAACAACCTAATGCAGAGACCACATGAAGTGAAACCATATCAATATTACTGTAGTTTGCCACAATAAGATGAATGACTGAACGAATCTTGATCATTGGATCAAAGTATGAACAGATTTTACAAACCGCCTTATAAGTCAAAATTTCTTTGTAATGGTAATGTTGTCAATGATGGAATGGAGGACCATGCCGCAGAGGGTGCCATAATGGATCTAAGTGAAGCAATTCTCCTCTAATCTCTCATCCTCTGTCTCTGCAATGGTTCTGGATATTCTGTGTGTCCTCTCCTCTTACCACAGTTATGAAAATTGTTTCTGTAGATGAGGGAAAGGCATATCGACTTGGTATGAGCATTGGTAAAAGCAGACACACTTGTACCAGACGCCGCCTCCGCTTCTATTAACGCCAACTCAAGATTTTGCCAAAGGTAAAGTGGTCAGTCATCTAAACATGGCTCCAAATTCTTCAGAAAGTGTTTGTCTCCGAATAGCATATAAAACACAAGGTTTATCTATTTTCTAGGATTAGTCATAAGTGAAAGGGTGACAACTGGTGAAACCTTAGGCAAAAACATGTAAAATACCCTCAAATAACTGTACACAAATAGGAGCCATCATGCTGCCAAAATCCTAGCCTCCAGCAGCTCTCTGGGGTGAACAACAATGGTGGAGGCACTTCCGCCTCGAGAAACAATCGTCGATAAATACGAGGGTGTATAGAGTCAATATATAGCCATGGGTCCCGAGGGAGAGAGAGAGAGAGAGAGAGAGAGAGAGAGAGAGAGAGAGAGCCAATAGAGGCTGGGGAGGCCAGATGCCCTATGTAGGTGCCCTAGGGCTCTCGACACCTAGGGTTCGCGTTTGGAGGCCCTGGGCACCCCATGGCTGATCCCTAGGTTCCCATGGGTCCTTGTGAGGCACATATACTCCTGATATTTCCATTTTATGTTTTACCCTCATATTTTCGCATGAATAGATAACACCATAGAAAGTTTGCTGAAAACAAAGTTATTCCTGATTAGTTTTTATTCACTCGAGCAAATTTGACGGTAAAAGCTATGCAAATGTGTTAATAAAAGTATATACTTTTGAGACATATCATAACCTCAGCTCGCTCATGTGTCTCGAGTAGCACCATCTTCGCCGCTCCCACGTAGTCCCGAGCCTTCAACGATGTGCCATTTGGTCACTGGCGTTCAAACACCAGCAGTGCCGCTAACACACGGCCATGGGTGTGGGTGGTTAGCCCTACCCCTTCCCTGTTAGTGAGAGTCTGGCCCATTAGTCCCTTTACTAAAAAACTATTAAAACAATAAGGAGAGAATGACATGTGGGCCTGCAAAGGCCGGTTTGACCATTTCCAGCTGACTTGCAAGCTTTGCCATCTGGCCCCGACTTATCATTGCATGTGGTATGTACACAGTGTGTGAAAAAAACCCGGGTCATTCTAAAATTAGAAATGATTTTAGGCAATTCTAGAACAACATTTAAACTAGAGACTTCATAACTATTTCGCCATGACATAAAAAAATATGTATAATATTTAGAAAATATCTTTTATATGTTCATGCCATTTTTATTTATGGCAAAGAAACGGAAATATCTTTTTAGGTTAAACATCATTAATGGCCTTTTAATAATTATTTGGTTTTGTTGGAAATGCTGTGAGTAGTGAATTTCAACTTCAATTAACATGTTAATTGTTGCATTAGGTCCTTTTCAAAGAACCTTGTGCCATGTCATACATTGCATACCATGATCATGTTGATGTCTTTGTCGTAGTGGTAAAATGTCATCTCTTGCTATTTCTAGTGTTTCTGCTTCTTTGCGATAGGATCCAGAGATGATATTAGCATGCAAGAACTGGGCAATGGCAAAGCACCGATAATAGGAAAGCAAACCCCCTTTGATCATGTTGAATGCCAATACTTTAAAAACTTACATTTGTGTCTCCTCTGCTATAACTGCATTCAATTTAGCTAGTAATATAACAATAGGTAATTGTTTAGCTTGTTCCTTTGCACAACCTAATCATTGTAATCCTTTATCTATTATCCTTACAATCCTAGCTAGCATGATTAGGAGTTGCTTTTTATTTATGCACTTCTCAGTCTTCCATATTGTGATATGCTTAGTCATGCTTGTTAGAGGTCGTATTTTGATTCATCGAATGGGTTTTATGAATCACAGTTTGTAGCGGAGATGGGTAGTGGGACGTGATTAAAGTTACTGGATTAATCAAGATAAACATGCTTAAAGGCCCATATGAGAGGCCATGTTGGAGAACATGGTGGGTTGTCTTATTTATGCCGCTCTTAGGACCCAACTTCTCATATCTTTGAACCCAAAAATGAGCGTACTACCACATGGGCCCTCATGAAGGACAACCCTCGACCTGCTAACTTGGGTCAGATTGATCTAGAAGTCGCACCTGGTTTGGGATTTCGTGACATACACCTGGAAAAGAATGGTAAGATGGTTGGATTGCATAATGTAGGGATGCATCATAGCTGCTAAGTGGGTGAAACACCCTTCAGGAGGGCTTAGGTTGTCCATACAACGTCTAGGTTTATATCATAGATTCGGCCGGACTCACTGTTACAGATTAAATTCAGTTGGCCGACTCCCTGGACTAGAGACGAGTGTAAGGTAAGAGTTGCGGTGGATCACCTTCTCCCATCGCATAATGTGAAGTGTGCTATTTGCACTAACGCTAAAAGACTGTCGACACCTGTGGGCAAAGAACTACACCAGTGCAGGGTTAAATCCATATGTTTGTGGTTATGTGACTACTTGGTGATTTATGCATGGACTAGACACTTCAATGGTTACCTAAAAACTACCAACATAAGTGTGGGATATAGCTCTGACAAAGTGACATGGATTGCTTCCTCATGGGTGAGTCGAGGGAGTATTCATGGTAGTGTATTGGTGTGGTGAGTTAAGTTAGATGGTACTCAATGTCAAGCTATCTATCTCGATACGAAATGCTCAGTAGTCGTTCCACTTTTACCTAAGTAGCATAGTTTGGACAAAACTGCCTTTCTTCTCAAATAATTAATCGACAAATAACCCATGTTGGTACTGTGTGCATCTATCATTGCTCTGGTGCAAGTCTTGCGAGTACTCGGTACTCATCTTGTTTTCTTTATATTTTTGATCTGCATGCTACAATCAGGTGGTAGCATTTGAAATAAGTGATAAATGATGAGGTTAGCTATGCTTGTCCCAGCCAATGGTTTGGGACGGGTATGGTCACCATCTACTCCTCTGTAGCCTTCTCAATGCATTTTTTAAAATTTACCCATGTAAGGTATATTTTTGTTTACATTGTGTGAGCTACAACTTAATCGTAAGACCATTGTTAAACTTTATCGCTTCAAATTTGTTGTATTATAGTCTCATCCCCTTCTCTCGCTTGGGCCACTCTCGTGGGCGGCACGGCAAAACCCTAGCCGCCACCCGCCAGCACCCCTTCCCCACCTCCCCTCCTCCTCGTCGCCGTCGGGCAAAGCTCGGCTAGCGTCGGTGGCGGCAGGGTTCCTTTCCCTCCTGCCCTGGTGTCTTGTGGCGCGAGACGGAGAGTTCGGGTGAGGAGCGCAGCGCTCGCGCAGGGCGGCACGACGGCGACCCGGGCGGCTGTGCAGCAAAGGGGCGGCGGTTGCGTGGAGTTGGCAGCGGGATGTGCTGGCACGCTAGGGGCAGCGGGACAGCAGGCTGCAGCTTCGTCCGGTCTGGCGGGAGGCAACGAGGGATGTGACGGCGTGGGTTGGGGGCGGCTGTCGGCTTAGTTGGGCCAGCCCATGGCGTGGTGGGGTGTGGGCGGCTGACACGCCACGACTTCGCTGGCCGTACGGCAGGGACGCGCTTGGCGGCCTTGGGCGCGGATCTGTCAGGTTGTGTACTGGACCTTGGCAGGGATTGCGTGCGCCTTGCCATGGTCCGGTTCGGCCATTGTGCGATGGTGGCGCTCGCCAACGAGGTAGCCTCTGCGGCTCTGGTGGAGATGGTTGGCGTTCGGCGGCGGCGTGCGGGTGGTGGTGCTCCTCTCTTCTCGTGCTCCGTGGAGATGGCCAGGAGTTGGGGCTCGTGCTCGGGCGGACCAGCCTGGGGCCCGGTGCGGGTGGGAGCTCCGGCTCCGGGTAGGCGATGGTGGGCGTGGTCCGGGTGGTGCCCGTGAGTAGTGGGAGTCCTCTCCTTGCGGGTATTGTGCTTGGTTGATTATGGTGGTCGGGACAATGTTCCTCTATCAGGCAGATCGAAGCCAGAGGCCATGGGCATGGCGTCGTGGGAGTCAGCTCGGCGACGGTCGTCGGTAGCCATGGGGTTTTATCTCCCCCGGTCCATCTGGACTGGGTGGGGACGCAGGCGTGGGCACCTCCGACACTAGAGGCACCGACCCAGACTCTGTGGCTAATGTCGGGGTAGTAGTGAAAGGAGTCACCATTCACTCTTCCTACCATGGTGAAGGAAATATGCCCTAGAGGCAATAATAAAGTTGTTATTTTATATTTCCTTATATCATGATAAATATTTATTATTCACGCTAGAATTGTATTAACCGGAAACTTGATACATGTGTGGATACATAGACAAAACACCGTGTCCCTAGTAAGCCTCTACTAGACTAGCTCGTTAATCAAAGATGGTTAAGTTTCCTAACCATAGACATGTGTTGTCATTTGATGAATGGGGTCACATCATTAGGAGAATGATGTGATGGACAAGACCCATCTGTTAGCTTAGCATATTGATTGTTTAGTTTTATTGCTATTGCTTTTTTCATATCAAATACATATTCCTTCGACTCTGAGATTATGCAACTCCCGAATACCGAAGGAAAACCTTGTATGCTATCAAACGTCACAACATAACTGGGTGATTATAACGATGCTCTACAAGTATCTCCGAAGGTGTTCTTTGGGTTGGCATAGATCGAGATTAGGATTTGTCACTCTGAGTATCGGAGAGGTATCTCTAGGCCCTCTCGGTAATGCACATCATAAGAAGCCTTGCAAGCAAAGTGACTAATGAGTTAGTTACAAGATGATGCATTACGGAACGAGTAAAGAGACTTTCTGGTAATGAGATTGAACTAGGTATGTCGATACCGATGATCGAATCTCGGGCAAGTAACATACTGATGGACAAAGGGAATAACGTATGTTATCATTATGGCTCGACCGATAAAGATCTTCGTAGAATATGTAGGAGCCAATATGAGCATCCAGGTTCCGTTATTGGTTATTGACCGGAGAGGTGTCTCGGTCATGTCTACATAGTTCTCGAACCCATAGGGTCTGCACGCTTAACGTTCGATGACGATTTAGTATTATATGAGTTATGTGATTTGGTGACCAAACGTTGTTCGGAGTCCCGAATGAGATCACGGACATAACGAGGAGTCTCAAAATGGTCGAGAGGTAAATATTGATATATAGGATGATAGTATTCGGACACCGAAAGTGTTCCGGACAGTATCGGGTATTTATCGGAGTACCGGGGGGGTTATCGGAACCCCCCGGGGGGAATAATGGGCCATATGGGCCATAGGAGGGGAGCCCACCATCCCACAAGGGGTGGCGCCCCCCCCTAAGGAAGGAGGCCGAGTGGGAGAAGGAAGAGGGGGTTCGGCCCCCGTTTCCTTCCTCCCTTCCCTCTTCCCTTTTCCCCCCTCCGGAAATATGGAAAGGGGGAGGCCGAATTGGGAGAGGACCCCAAGTAGGATTCCTCCTACTTGGGGCGCCCCATGGCTGCTCCCCTCCCCCTCCCACCTATATATACGTGGGGAGGGGCCCCCTAGAACACACAACAACAATCGTTAGCCGTGTGCGGCGCCCCCTCCTCAGTTTACGCCTCCTGTCATATCTTCGTAGTGCTTAGGCGAAGCCCTGCACGGATCACATCACCATCACCGTCACCATGCCGTCATGCTGACGGAACTCATCTACTTCCTCCACACCTTGCTGGATCAAGAGGGCGAGGGACGTCATCGCGCTGAACGTGTGCAGAACTCGGAGGTGCCGTACGTTCGACACTTGATCGGTCAGAGCTAGAAGAAGTTCGACTACATCAACCGTGTTGTCAACGCTTCCGCTTTCGGTCTACGAGGGTATGTGGACACACTCTTCCCACCTCGTTGCTATGCATCTCCTAGATAGATCTTGCGTGAGCGTAGGAATTTTTTTGAAATTGCATGCTACGTTTCCCAACAGTGGCATCTGAGCCAGGTCTATGCGTAGATGATATGCACAAGTAGAACACAAAGAGTTGTGGGCGGTGATCGTCATACTGCTTACCACAAATGTCTTATTTTGATTCGGCAGTATTGTTGGATGAAGTGACCCGGACCAACCTTACATGACCACGTTCATGAGACCGGTTCCACTGACACACATGCAACTAGTTTTGCATAAAGGTAGTTGGCGGGTGTCTGTTTCTCCTACTTTAGTTGAATCGAATTTGACTGCGGTCGATCCTTGTTGAAGTTTAAAACAGCAAACTTGATAAATCACCGTTATAGTTTTGATGCGTAGGTAAGAACAGTTCTTGCTAGAAGACCGTAGCAGTCACGTAAAACTTGCAACAACAAAGTAGAGGACGTCTAACTTGTTTTTGAAGGGCATGTTGTGATGTGATATGGTCAAGACATGATTTGATATACATTATTGTATGAGATGATCATGTTTTGTAAAAGTTATCGGCAACCGACAGGAGCCTTATGGTTGTCTCTTTATTGTATGAAATGCAAACACCATGTAATTGCTTTACTTTATCACTATGTGTTAGCGATAGTTGTAGAAGCAATAGTTGGCGAGATGACCACGATGCCACGATGGTGATCAAGGTGTCAAGCCGGTGACGATGGAGATCATGACGATGCTTTGGAGATGGAGATCAAAAGCACAAGATGGTGATGGCCATATCATATCACATATTTTGATTGCATGTGATGTTTATCTTTTATGCATCTTATTTTGCTTAGTACGGCTGTAGCATTATAAGATGATCCCTTAACTAAAATTTCAAGGTATAAGTGTTCTCCCTGAGTACGCACCGTTGCGAAAGTTCGTCGTGTTGAGACACCACGTGATGATCGGGTGTGATAGACTCTACGTTCACATATAACTGGTGCAAGACAGTTTTGCACATGCGGAAAACTCGGGTTAAACTTGACAAGCCTGGCTTGTACAGACATGGCCTCGGAACACTGGAGGCCAAAAGGTCGAACGTGAATCATATAGTAGATATGATCAACATAGAGATGTTCACCATTGATGACTACTCCATCTCACGTGATGATCGGACATGGTTTAGTTGATTTGGATCATGTATCATCTAGATAACCTGAGGGATGTCTATCTAAGTGGGAGTTCTTAAGTAATTTGATTAATTGAACTTAATTTATCATGAACTTAGACCTGATAGTATTTGCATATCTACGTTGTAGATCAATAGCTCGCAATTTAGCTCCCTTATTTTTTGATATGTTGCTAGAGAAAACTAAGTTGAAAGATGATAGTAGCAATGATGTGGACTGGGTCCATGATCTGAGGATTATCCTCATTGCTGCACAGAACAATTATGTCCTTCATGCAACGCTAGGTGACAAACCTGTTGCAGGAGCATATACAGACGTTATGAATGTTTTGCAAGCTCGATATGATTACTACTTGATAGTTTAGTGCACCATGCTTTACGGCTTAGAACCGGGACTTCAAAAATGTTTTGAATGCCACAGAGCATATGAGATGTTCCAAGAGCTGAAATTGGTATTTCAGACTCATGCCCGTGTCGAGAGGTATGAGACCTCTGACAAGTACTTTGCCTACAAGATGGAGGAGAATAGCTCAACCAGTGAGCATGTGCTCAGAATGTCTGGGTACTACAATCACTTGAATCAAGTGGGAGTTAATCTTCCGGATAAGATAGTGATTGACAGAGTTCTCTAGTCACTATCACCAAGCTACTAGAACTTCATGATGAACTATAATGTGCAAGGGATAAGGGAAAAGATTCCCGAGCTCTTCGCGATGCTGAAATCAGCGAAGGTAGAAATCAAGAAACAGCATCAAGTGTTGATGGTTAACAAGACCACTAGTTTCAAGAAAAAAGGGCAAAGGAAAAGAAAGGGAAATTCAAGAAGAATGACAAGCAAGTTGCCGCTCCCATGAAGAAGCCCAAAGCTAGACCTAAGCCTGAAACTGAGTGCTTGTACTGCAAAGGGAATGCTCACTGGAAGCAGAACTACCCCAAATACTTGGCGGATAAGAAGGATGGAAAGGTGAACAAATGTATATTTGATATACATGTTAATGATGTGTACTTTACTAGTGTTCATAGTAACCCTAAGGTATTTGATACTGGTTCAGTTGCTAAGATTGGTAACTCAAAACAGGAGTTGCAAAATGAACAGAGACTAGTTAAGGGCGAGGTGACGATGTGTGTTCGAAGTGATTCCAAGGTTGATAAGATCACCATCGCACACTCCCTCTACCTTAGGGATTAGTGTTGGACCTAAATAAATGTTATTTGGTGTTTGAGTTGAGCATGAATATGATTGGATCATGTTTATTGCGATACAGTTATTCATTTAAGTCAGAGTATAATTATTGTTCTGTTTACATGAATAAAACCTTCTATGGTCATACATCCAATGTAAATGGTTTATTGAATCTCGATCATAGTGATACACATATTCATAATATTAATGCCAAAAGATGCAAAGTTGATAATGATAGTGCAACATATTTGTGGCATTGCCATTTAGGTCATATTGGTGTAAAGCGCATGAAGAAACTCCATACGGATGGATTTTTGGAATCACATGATTATGAATCATTTGATACTTGCGAACCATGCATCATGGGCAAGATGACTAAAACTCCGTTCTCCAGAACAATGGAGCGAGCCAATGACTTATTGGAAATAATACATACTGATGTATGCGGTCCGGTGAGTGTTGAGGCACGCGGTGGGTATCGTTATTTTCTGACCTTCACAGATGATTTGAGCAGATATGGGTATATCTACTTAATGAAACACAAGTCTGAAACATTTGAAAAGTTCAAGGAATTTCGTAGTGAAGTGGAGAATCATTGTAAAGAAAATAAAGTTTCTACGATCTGATCGCGGAGGTGAATATTTGAGTTACGAGTTTGGCCTTACTTTATTAGATATAGTGCGATCTATGATGTCTCTTATCGATTTACCACTATCGTTTTGGGGTTATGCATTAGAGACATCTGCATTCACGTTAAATAGGGCACCGTCTAAATCCGTTGAGAGGACGCCGTATGAACTGTGGTTTGGCAAGAAACCTAAGCTGTCGTTTCTTAAAGTTTGGGGTTGCGACACTTATGTCAAAAGGCTTCAGCTTGATAAGCTCGAACCCAAATCGAAGAAGTGCGTCTTCATAGGATACCCTAAGGAAACAATTGGGTACACCTTCTACCATAGATCCGAAGGCAAGATCTTTGTTGCCAAGAATGGAAACTTTCTAGAGAAGGAGTTTCTCTCGAAAGAAGTGAGTGGGAGGAAAGTAGAACTTGATGAGGTAATTGTACCTTCTCTCGAATTGGAAAGTAGCACATAAGTGAAATCCATTCCCGTGATGACTGCACCAACTAGAGAGGAAGCTAATGATGATGATCATGAAACTTCGGATCAAGTTACTACTGGACCTCGTAGGTCGAATAGTGCATGTTACACACCAGAGTGGTATAGTAATCCTGTCCTAGAAGTCATGTTATTAGAACATGGAGAACCTACGAACTATGAAGAAGCTATGATGACCCAAATTCCGACAGATGGCTTGAGGCCATGAAATATGAGATAAGATCCATGTATGAGAACAAAGTGTGGACTTTGGTGGACTTGCCCAACGATCGGCAATCCATTGAGAATAAATGGATCTTCAAGAGGAAGACGGACACTGATGGTAGTGTTACTATCTACAAAGCTCGACTTGTCGCAAAAGGTTTTTGGCAAGTTCAAGGTGTTGACTACGATGAGATTTTCTCACTCGTAGCGATGCTTAAGTCTGTCCGAATCATGTTAGCAATTGCCGCATTTTATGAAATCTAGCAAATGCATGTCAAAACTGCATTCCTTAATGGATTTTATAAAGAAGACTTGTATATGATGCAACCAGAAGGTTTTTGTCGATCCTAAAGGTGCTAACATAGTGTGCAAGCTCCAGCGATCCATCTATGGACTGGTGCAAGCATCTCGGAGTTGGAATATATGCTTTGATCAGGTGATCAAAGCATATGGTTTTATACAGACTTTTGGTGAAGCCTGTATTTACAACAAAGTGAGTGGGAGCTCTGTAGCATTTCTGATAGTATATGTGGATGACATATTGTTGATCAGAAATGATATATAATTTCTGGATAGCATAAAAGGATACTTGAATAAGTATTTTTCAATGAAAGACCTCAGTGAAGCTACGTAAATATTGGGCATCAAGATCTATAGGGATAGATCGAGATGCTTAATAGGACTTTCACGAAGCACATACCTTGGCAATTTTTTTTGAAGAAGTTCAAAATAGATCAGTCAAAGAAAGGGTTTTTGTCTGTGTCGCAAGGTGTGAAGTTGACTAAGACTCAAAACCCGACCATGGCAGAAGATAGAGAGAGAATGAAAGTCATTCCCTATGCCTCAGCCATAGGTTCTATAAGGTATGCCATGCTGTGTACCAGACCTATTGTATACCTTGCCATGACTTTGGCAAGGGGGTACAATAGTGATCTAGGAGTAGATCACTAGACAGTGGTCAAAATTATCCTTAGGTACATAAAGATGACTAAGGAAATGTTTCTCGGTTATGGAGGTGATAAAGAGTTCGTCGTAAAGAGTTATGTCGATGCAAGCTTTGACACTGATTTAGATGACTCTAAGTCTCAATCTTGATACGTATTGAACGTGGGAGCAATTAGCTAGAGTAGATCCATGCAGAGTATTATAGACATAGAAATTTGCAAAATACATACGGATCTGAATGTGGCAGACCCATTGACTAAACTTCTCTCACAAGCAAAACATGATCACACCTTAGTACTCTTTGGGTGTTAATCACATAGTGATGTGAACTAGATTATTGACTCTAGTAAACCCTTTGGGTGTTGGTCACATAGCGATGTGAACTATGGGTGTTAATCACATAAAGATGTGAACTATTGGTGTTAAATCACATGGCGATGTGAACTAGATTATTGACTCTAGTGCAAGTGGGAGACTGGAGGAAATATGCCCTAGAGGCAATAATAAAGTTGTTATTTTATATTTCCTTATACCATGATAAATGTTTATTATTCATGATAGAATTGTATGAACTGCAAACTTGATACATGTGTGGATACATAGACAAAACACCGTGTCCCTAGTAAGCCTCTACTAGACTAGCTCGTTAATCAAAGATGGTTAAGTTTCCTAACCATAGACATGTGTTGTCATTTGATGAACGGGATCACATCATTAGGAGAATGATGTGATGGACAAGACCCATCCTTTAGCTTAGCATCTTGATTGCTCGGTTTTATTGCTATTGCTTTCTTCATGTCAAATACATATTCCTTCGACTATGAAATTATGCAACTCTCGGATACCGGAGGAATACCTTGTGTGCTATCAAACGTCACAACGTAACTGGGTGATTATAAAGATGCTCTACAGGTATCTCCGAAGGTGTTTTCTGGGTTGGCATAGATCAAGATTAGGATTTGTCGCTCCGAGTATCGGAGAGGTATCTCTTGGCCCTCTCGGTAATGCACATCATAAGAAACCTTACAAGCAAAGTGACTAATGAGTTATTTACAAGATGATGTATTACGGAACGAGTAAAGATACTTGCTGGTAGCGAGATTAAACTAGGTATGTGGATACCGACGATCGAATCTCGGGCAAGTAACATACCGATGGACAAAAGGAGTAACGTATGTTGTCATTACGGTTCGTCCGATAAATATATTCATAGAATATGTCAGAGCCAATATGAGCATCCACATTCCGCTATTGGTTATTGACCGGAGAGGTGTCTCGATCATGTCTACATAGTTCTCGAACCCGTAGGGTCCGCACGCTTAACGTTCGATGATGATTTAGTATTATATGAGTTATGTGATTTGGTGACTGAATGTTGTTCAGAGTCTCGGATGAGATCACGGACATGACGAGGAGTCTCGAAATGGTCGAGAGGTAAAGATTGATATATAGGATGATAGTATTCGAACACCGGAAGTGTTCTGGATAGTATCGGGTATTTATCGGAGTACCGGGGGGGTTACCGGAACCGCCGGGGGGAATAATGGGCCATATGGGCCATAGGAGGAGAGCACACCAGCCCACAAGGGGTGGCGCCCCCCTAAGGAAGGAGGCCGAGTGGGAGAAGGAAGAGGGGGTTCGGCCCCCCTTTCCTTCCTCCCTTCCCTCTTCCCTTTCCCCCCCTCCGGAAATATGGAAAGGGGGAGGCCGAATTGGGAGAGGACCCCAAGTAGGATTCCTCCTACTTGGGGCAGCCCATGGCTGCTCCCCTCCACTCCCACCTATATATACGTGGGGAGGGGGCACCTAGAACACACAACAACAATCGTCTCCACAGTTTACGCCTCCGGTCATATCTTTGTAGTGCTTAGGCGAAGCCCTGCGTGGATCACATCACCGTCACCACGCCGTCGTGCTGACGAAACTCATCTACTTCCTCGACACCTTGCTAGATCAAGAGGGCGAGGGACGTCATCGCGCTGAACGTGTGCAGAACTCGGAGGTGCCATACGTTCGACACTTGATCGGCCAGAGCTAGAAGAAGTTCGACTACATCAACCGCGTTGTCAAACGATTCCGCTTTCGGTCTAAGAGGGTACGTGGACACACTCTCCCCCCTCGTTGCTATGCATCTCCTAGATGGATCTTGCGTGAGCGTAGGAATTTTTTTGAAATTGCATGCTACGTTTGCCAACACATGGTGGGTGTACCATGATGTGGATGGCGGTGGTGTCTGCGACATGGATGCCGGGGTGGCGGCCTCGGATGGCGGCCCGCATGATTGGCTCTTCGGCGGGCTTCATGGCGGTGGTGGTGTTTTTCCTCTTTTTTGTGTGGGCGGCAAGAGGTGTAGCGGCGGGTAGCTCGAGTGTGCTCTCTGCCATTGGCAGTGGGGACGCCCCGATCCAGACATGGGGATCGGACCTCGTCGTGCGTGTCCCGGAGGCCTCATGGTGACACAGTGGAGCTGTCGAGTGAAAGTGCCGCTCTCTTCCTGAAGATGTCATCATGGTGCTCCTCTTCGTGTGTGGGTTCCGGGTGAAAACCCTTGTCCATGGTGGACTCGGCAGCGGAGTCGCTTCGCGTCGTTTTGCCTCCCAAGGGTGTTGTCATGGAGCTTAGGTGTTTAGGGCGTTGCGTGGCATTGTAGTATGATCTTCCTGTCCATTCTTTCGGTAGCGGTCGCCTCCAGGAATTCGGGGCCTTGTGACGAAATGAAAAATGGGGCCCTAAATTCTAAAAGGATCACATAACTATAACATACTCTTCCATAACTATATAACTTCAAATATGTTTATAATATCTATAAATAAATCAAATCTAAATGCTAAAAGAGTAGATGTGGTATTAAAGTCATAAAAGACCTTATGTTCTACCCAAAAAGAAATATCATGTACCTTCTAACAGCGATTCAAACAATACATGAATTCTAAGGTAAAAAAGATAGGAAAACATGAAAAAAAAATCTAAACCTTGATATTTTAATCAGCAACAATTGTGTATGACAAACTATCCACATAATATTTTTATAAATCTATCCGAACTCTCGGGGCATAGAGTAATGCATTAATTATCAATCAATCCAAAATAAAATGGTTAATGCCGTAATTTAATAATTACCAAACACTGCTACTTGTAATGCTCATTGCCAATAATGGCTAGAAACAACCAAAAAGCCTAGGTTCAAATATATCATATGAAAGATCACCCTTACCTAAATCAAATGAACACGAATTTAAACAAATCTACCCGCAAAAAAAGAGATCAAACAAATCTTGAGTTTAAGCAAATCTTCTTACCGGACAGACGGCAGCGAGTAGACTTCTCAATCGGCGGATAGGGCCAGGTCAACGCGAACATGAAGCTGCATTTCACCGAGGCAGAAAACACATATTTGACATGTGGACGAAAACAATTCAAATTTTGAACTACTTTCAAAAAAAATCACGCTGCTGACCCTTTCAAGTGGCGCCCGACAGCAAGGCGCCGCACCCTACTGTGCAGCGCCTTTGTCTAAGGCGTCGCATATTTGGCCAGCGTGGTAGCCCGAGGCCAGGCGCGGCCCCACAGACAGCAGTGCAGCACCTATCTCTTAGGCGCCACACTTGTAATGTGCATCGCCTGGCCCTTAGGCGCTGCACTGTCTGTTTGCCACTTTGGCTGGCCCCACCCCCTCACCCCACCCCACCCACAAGCTGAAGTAAAGCGCCCCCCTCTCTCCCCCTCCCCCCCTCTCTCCCCCTTCC
>NC_057805.1:471448749-471479986 GCF_018294505.1 Triticum aestivum | reverse complement strand
ATCCATAGGAATTGTCACATTTGCTCAAATCTTGCTAGTTTGGGGAAACTCCAGTTTTGGCTTGGATTTGGAAATTTGTCTTCAAACATGTGATGTTTCTTTGCTAATTTGGTAGGGTTAGGTTTCATACTATGCTAGGGTTAGGGTTATGTGTGTTTTTATGTTGGGGTTAGGGTTAGGGTTATGCTATTGTTAGGGTTGTTGTTATTGTTAAGTGGGGGCTAGGGTTGTTGTTTCATATCTATGTTAGGGCTTATGTATTTTGTGCAAATACTTGGTTAAGTACTTACTTGATATATGTGTGTTTTTATTATTGTAGGGATGGGAAGAACATGTGTTTATGTTCATCATGTGGATATCAAAGCCAACCCCTCCCTTAAGGTAATCTCCTCCGATCCCCTCGTTTTCATCCATAGGAATTGTCACATTTGATCAAATCTTGCTAGTTTGGGGAAACCCTAGTTTTGGCTTGGATTTGGAAATTTGTGTTGAATCATGTTATGTTTCTTTGCTAATTAGGTATGGTTAGGCTTCATAGTATGCTAGGTTAGGGTTATGTGTGTTTGATGTTGGTGTTAGGGTTATGCTATGGTTAGGGTTGTGGTTATTGTTAAGTGGGGGTTAGGGTTAACCAAGAATTTTCGGTTTTGTAGGCATGGCTTCATCCGGTTACATGATGAGGCCACTGTGTGCTAACTAAGAAGACATGCCGAACAAGTGGGAGGACGCATCTTTGGACAAGGTGAAGGAGAAATATGTAAGAAGACATGCCGAACAAGTGGGAGGACGCATCTTTGGACAAGGTGAAGGAGAAATATGTCAACATCCCGCCATGTTGGTGTGGATATGTTTGCAAGGTGAAGTTGTCCACCGACCGAAAGAAATCATGGACGGAAGGGCGGAGATATTTTGTATGCCCGAACTATGCTTATGATCGTACACTTCCAACCTGCATGGTACAAAACCAAACATTAGAAAAATCAAGAAGGAGTGGCGATGCTTAGTCAATACGGTTCATGCTCTCTTACCTATGAAGTGCTTTGTCCGTATCCACCCATTCCGGCGGGTGAGGCTGGAACAGACCAAACTGACGAAACACGCGATGTGGCAAATGAAACTCAACCGCCCAGTTGCATATTAGTGGGCACCGCATAAGCCAGAGATCCCTATCCCGCAAGCACATCGGGTTGATGGCAGACTCCTCGGTGTACCCAAGTCTGTCATTGGCGCCATATGGCTGCCATACCACCTATGAAATAGGGCAACAATGCAAAATTGATGACTATTTTTTAGGCAAGCATGAGAAATGATTGAAGTAATGACCTCGTTACCTGCTCAGGCGTTATCGTGTCCAACTTGGCAATGTACTTTTGGTACATGAGATTGACATCGTTCGTCATCTCGGATACCACATCCCACTTGTAAGACCAAGTGGGGTGCCGTAATTCGCCATCTTCATCCCAAGGATTAAACTTGACGCTCTTCGGGCGTCCAACAGGCAGACGCTCCCAGGTCCATACAGAAAGCAGAAGCATATTACCACCAATGCCTGCACTACCTATGATCCTGCAACACGCATCGTCTAGCTGCATATGAAAGAATACAATGTTAACTTGACAGCAAGGTTGCATTGCTAATGAATAAATGACTTGATAGCAAATCAAACCAACTACCTGTCGGTACAAGTAGGCAAGAGTCGTTGAACCCCAGCTCCATCCGCTATCGAAGACGGCCAATGCCTTCAGCCACATCCATGGAGCATTCTTGCCCGTGGAGTCAGGAAACAAAGTCCTCGAGACAACGTACCACATATAGACACGAGCATGTGTCTGGATCACATCATAAGTGGCATCCGCAGGGCAAGTGGCAAAGTTATTTTGAATCCACGTGAAAGCAGCTCTGGCTGCTTTCCTTTCCTTCTTCTTCTTCTCTTCTCCCTCCTCTACATCAGCCTCAGCCTCGGTAGGAGCCATAGCGATAAGAGCAATCATCTGCTCATGCCACCCATCAGAATCGGTGCTCATACATAGAGGCCTCCCGTCGATAGGAAGCCCGGTCATCAAGGCGACATCCTCAAGCGTCACGGTCATCTCCCCAGTCCGAAGTTGGAAACTGTGCATCTCTGGCCTCCACCGATCAGCAAGAGAGGTCACCAGTGGAGCGTTGAGGTTCGGCGTGGACCGGCTGACCAACTGAATCCACGGGAGGAGTCCTACCTGCTGGATGTAGGGTGTGTACCGCTCATCGTACGGCATGGCAGGACCAGAGACCCCGTGATACCGAATCTTCAGAGGTTCAAGCTTCTGCAAAAAACAAGTAATGAAAAATCTTAGGCATTTCAATTTCAACTAAAGGCAAATTTGCAAAATATTTAGATTACGCATTTTTACGATCTCCTTCTCGCGCATCATGAAGGCCCGGTGTTGTGTGTCGTAGACATCGTCGAGAAGCCAAACCATCCTTACAAAGTTCAAACAATAAACATATATGAGTTCATCTTCATCTCAAATATCGGTATACACTAAACATCTAATATGTGTTCAACTACAAGAATCTCAACATCTCCTTCTCACACAATCAATATGTCATATGTGTTCAACTACAAGAATCTCAACATCTCCTTCTCACACAATGAATATGTCATATGTGTTCAAATAAACTCAACATCTCATATTTCAAATAAACTCAACATCTAATATATATCTAAACAAAACTAAACATCTCATATATGTCTACAAAACTCAACATCTCATAGTTATCTATAAAAATAGGCATCTCATATATATCTAAAAGAACTAAACAATTTAGGGTTTCACTAACAAGAATCATATATTGTGAACTAATCAACAACACTAAGGTACTACCACTATGCCTACACATCCGAAATCAAGCAAATCAAGCAAATCAAGGGTTGCATCAAATCTTGGACAAATCTCTAAAATGGCAACAAATTTACGGAGGAAAAGAAAAGGAACAGAGGAGTTTACCTAGTAGGAGGGATTGGAGATCGAATCCACGGATCAAATCTTCAGATCTGAGAGGGATGTGGGGGGGATTCGATGGGGGCGCCGCCACTGCTCTCTGCCCAGAGAGCGGAGAGGGGGAAGAACTGCCTGGTCGGGCTGGGCCGATGCGCTTTAAGTCAGTGTGTAGCGCCTAAGGGCTAGGCGCTGCATATTACAAGTGTGGCGCCTAGCGCTTAGGCGTTGCACAACTGTTTGTGGGGTCACGCCTGGCCCCGGGCTGCCACGCTGGTAGGAGGTACGATGCCTAAGGCAAAGGTGCTGCACCATACGGTGCGGCGCCTAGCTGTCGGGCGCCACTCCAAAGGGTCAGCAACGTGAAATTTTTTCGGAGCCATGTCAGATCATGATTTGATATCGTCCTCAGGTCAAATATGTGATTTCTGCCTTTCACCGACCGGGATTTAAAGAGAAAATGAAACCAGCGATCGTGGTTGTAGTAAAAAAAAGGTAATCTAGGGCCTTAGAGATCCGGTGGAAGGTACGGATCAAAAAGCCTCTTTATCTTCAGGTAACGGTTGTTTTCCTGGGCACCTGCTCCTATACTTCCCTAGTGAAACATGTACATACACCTATTAGCTACTAATTTGGGGGTCCCAAATTAGCGGAGTCGCGTGCGTCTTGCGTGGACTGGTGATCTTGGGATTGGTGTTTGAGGGCTACCCATTACCTTGTATCGTGCGGCCGTGTACTATGTCGGTTGTTGCTTTATATATAAAGTGGGGCGAAAGTATGTTTCAAGACTCTATCATACAGTTATAATGTGTTACCTGTTGTTTCTCACACACTCCGTGCATGTATATAAAGTGCATATCGTGTGTATGGTGTTGGAATCTTTGGTGTGCATTTGCTAGTGCATATTGAGATTGAAGCCCCGTTTGGTTCAGAAAGCTTCTTTGGTGCACGGCGTTCAGTGATATGCATATCCTCACCAGTCGGTTGCATGTGGATCATCGTCTCACATTAATGGCACAATGTATAGGAGCGATGCGTTTGTTATTCAGCGGGCTGTATTGGCCGCGTAATGTACCCGGTTTGGTCCTGGATTCCTCCGCATGCGCAGTAGATGTCCCGCGACCCATCGCCTAGAGAGGACGCAATTTAGAACAGGTTGAAAATTGTACCAACTGGCCCCGAGCACAAGTTAGACCACTGTAAATTCTGCCAGCTCGCTCGGCTGGATTGTTTGGCTAGTTTAGCAAACTAACTATTCTGCACACAATTAGATGTCCATGTTGAAAATTCTTTATAGACGTTTAATGCAACAAATAGATGTTACTTAGCTCCGCTCTTTTAATCTAATCAAGTGAGCAAACTAACTATTCTGCGCACAATTAGATGTCCATGTTGACAATTCTTTATAGACGTTTAATGCAACAAATAGATGTTACCTAGCTCCGCTCTTTTAATCTAATCAAGTAAGTTTAATCGCGGATCGCGTGCAGTGTTAAACGAGACTCACAGTCACATTCATGCATTGACAATATGGATTACGCTGACATTTTTAGTTTATTAAACTAATTAATCTCGTCTACTAACGATTAGAGATTCTAATTGCCAAGACAAATGGCCTGGTACGTACCATTGTAAGCCACTGTTTTGATCAGACCAGACAGCATGTATCGTCTTAGCCCCACTCACAGGAAAACCATTTACCGTTCTCCCCCCACTACAAAAAAAAGACACATCCGTGACATTTTGGGCCGAACGAAAAAAAATTCTGTCATACTTATGACACTTCTATGACGATAATTGTGACAAAACCCGGTATCATCATAGATGTGGTGGGCTCCTACTTCTATGACAAAAAATCATGACAGAAAATGGGCTTTTCATCCTGGGCAGGCCGGAGACGCAGCTGCATGACATTCTTTGGGCCGTCCATGACGGAAAAAACCGTGGTAGAAGCGAGGGCAAGGAAAATATCAGGATGTACCCGGTTACGGTGGTTGGTCGGGGCCGAGCGATGCGCGTTTCTCTTGTACACGCACGCGCGTGGGTGCGATGCGTTGGGCTCTAACTGAACCCGAGTGAGGCGTTGGGCTCTAACTGAACCAGAGCGATTGCACTGCACGCTACGCATTACTGAACCCGAGTGATCGATCGATGGCTGTTAACTGAACCTGATCGAGCGATTCCTTCGCTACTGCTGCTAACTGAAACCGATCGATGCTGCCTCTGGATGAACAGTGAGCGTTGCTGGGGTGGTTTGGATGAACAGTTCCCGGTGGAGGTGGATGAACAGGACCCCGTGGTGTTGCCTCTGAATGAACAGGACCCCGATCGATTGAGCCGGTTGGGGCTGGATGAACAGGACCCCGTGGAGGGCTGGATGAACAGGACCACCCCGTGGAGGGCTGGATGAACAGTAGACGGTGGAGGGCTGGATGAACAGTAGCCCGTGGAAGGGTGGTTGACAGGAGCCCGTGGAGAGGGCTGGTTGAACAATAGCCGGTGGAGTAGCGCGCGGTGGAGGCTGGATGAATAGGAGCCCGTGGATGAACAGTCGCAGGTGGAGGCTGGAGGAGGTCAACGGTGGATGAATAGTAGCCCATGGAGGCTGGAGGGGGTCGACGGTGGAGATGAACAGTATCCCGTGGAGTACCGTTTTGCGGTACGCCACACCCCTCCCGATGAACAGGACCCCCGTTTCGACCGTAGCGCTCCAACACAAGTATGTTTCCTCCGTTTTGCGGTACGCCACACCCCTCCCGATCAACAGGACCCCTGTTTCGACCGTAGGAGGTCTGTTTCCTCCGTTTTGTGGTACGCGAGACCCCTCCCGATGAACAGGATCCTGTTTCGAATGTGGCCGGTCGAACACAAGGCTGTTTCCTCCGTTCTGCGGTATGCCAGGCCTCGTTTCCATCGGCTGTTCCATCCAAGCCCTCCCGATGAACACGACGACGCATTTCGTTCCGACCCAGCCGGTTGGCTCCCCATGAACACGACGACGACGTTGTTTCTCCGTTCCGACCCAGCCATGTATACGAGCCCTGGCCGTACGTATGTGCGAGTAGGCGTTTGAGACCCCACCCGTATGTACGTACGTGGCCGTATTTTCTTTCTTGCACCCTGGCCGCTGTATGTACGTGTACATGCTACGTGCGCGCCTCTACTATGACACATGCGCGCCTCTACATCGACCAGTATGTACATACACGTTCGCGTCCAGAATGACAACGCTACGTACGCTTCGACCAGGTGGGTCCCGACTGTCAGGCACTTCCTTGCGTGCGAAGATGTAGCTGGTGGGTCCCAGCAGTTAGGGGGCCGAATCATTTTTTTTTTGCCCGAACGCACTTCCTTGCGTGCGAAGATGTAGCTGGTAGGTCCCAGCAGTCAGGGGGAAACAATTTTTTTGTGAAATACAGTTGCCCGTCCGGTGGGTCCCTGCTGTCAGGTGGAGGAATAATTATTTTGCGCGTAATAAGGAGGCACTTCCTTGCGGCCGCCGTGGACCCAGCTGTCAGCCTCTCCACGTATAGTACTCTTCCGATGGAAGTCGTTCCTTGACCACGTTGACCACGCCGCGCCGAGAGCACCAGGGCGGTGGACGACGGCGAGGCCTAGGAAGGGGACGACGTGGAGCCGGGGAAGACACGGCAGTGGAAGCCCGCGCGGAGAGGAGTACGAGGGTTCACTGGCTCGGCTGCGGTGTGAGGCTGCCGTCGCCGCAGGGCCTGGCCAGCAGTGGGAATAGTACGGGGCGGTGAGGCCTCCGCGGCACCACAGCCGGCCACGGGAGGTAGGAGCATGCGGCACGACCAGCGCTGCTTTGGGCGGCTGGAGCAAGAAGACCAGAGGTTGAAGAAGCACTACGGCCGTTGGATGGACATCGTACGGTCACTGGAGCTAGAATCGTTCATATTGACTAAGTTGACAAAGCACTCCGTCCCCGTCAACTTAGTAGGCCCACAAGTCAGCCTCCCACCAAGGTGGGTCCCACTAGCAGGGGAGTATTCATTTTTTTGTGCATAATAAGGAAGCACTTCCGGTGGGTCCGAGCTGACAGCGGGGGGAACGTTCTTTTCGCGAAATACGGTGGCCCGTCCGGTGGGTCCCAGCAGTCAGGGGGGAAACATTTTTGACGCCAAATACGGTGGCCCGTCCGGTGGGTCCCTGCTGTCAGGTGGAGGAATAATTATTTTCCACGTAATAAGGAGGCACTTCCTTGCGGCTGCCGTGGACCCAGCTGTCAGCCTCTCCACGTACAGTACTCTTTCGATGGAAGTCGTTCCTTGACCACGTTGACCACGCCATGCCGAGAGCACCAGGGTGGTGGACGACGGCGAGGCCTAGGAAGGGGACGACGCGGAGCCGGGGAAGACGCGGCAGTGGATGCCCACGCAGAGAGGAGTACGAGGGTTCACTGGTTCGGCTACGGTGTGAGACTGCCGTCGCCGCAGAATAACAGGGGGTGTGGGTGAGTAGAGGGATGCCCTGGCCAGCGGTGGGAGTAGTAGGGGGCGGTGAGGCCTGCGCGGCAGCACAGCCGGCCACGAGAGGCAGGAGCAGGCGGAACGACCGGCGCTGCTTTGGGCGGCTGGAGCAAGAAGACCAGAGGTTGAAGAAGCACGACGACCGTTGGATGGACATCGTACGGTCACTGCAGCTAGAATCGTTTATATTGACTAAGTTGACAAAGCCCTTGGTACGCGTCAACTTAGTAGGCCCACAGGTCAGCTTCCGAAATGGTGCGCCCCAGATGTCAGGGGGAGGAATCATTTTTTGGGCGGGTGAAGCTAGAATATCCGACATTGAAGAAGAAGCACGACATCCGTTGGATGGACATCCAACGGCCACTGCTGCTAGAACCGTGTGTTGACTATAAGTTGACAAAGCCTTGCATACACGTCAATTCTCTTTTTTTAGGGGATGCATCAACTTAGTAAGGCCACAAGTGTGTGGCAGAGAACTTATAGCCCATTTGAGATTTGTAAGAATGTGCAACCAATTTTTGAATTCTAATGGAATTTACTACAGCCCATTTACAGTTTGTTAAAAGTACAGCCCATTTCACCCAACCGTTCAAAACAGAATTCAATAAAATTTCCCACATTTTGATGGGATCCGAAATATTTGTATCCCGAAATTTCTAGTCAGATTAAATACAATTTCAATATAAATTTATATTACGTAAAAATCCAACGAAACATTGCGCTCGCAACAATTAATGAAATTAAAAATTTCAATATCCAAAAATAATATTTTATAAAGTAATTACGTGTTTGGTGCATTTTTTTATAGTTACTGCCCAGTTTTTATAATTACATCCCATTTATTATTTCTTAAAGCCCATTTTCTTGTTAAGCCTAATGCATCCCTCCTAGGAAAGATTTACAGCCCAGCGGGGCGGAGAATAACAACTTGACCTTGCCTGGGTATTCCTAAAATAAGTATAGCTGGGCTAGCCATTTTCAGCTTGAAAAAATAATAATATCTGGGCTGGATATTTGGCCTGGGCTAGACGGGCCACAGCCCGCCTAGTTAATAGCTACAGCGATGTTTTCGTTGTTGTTCAGAGGAGAAAAATTAATATCTGGGCTAAACATCGCTCAAGAAAAACTCTGCAGTGCTCACACCTCAAAAACACAAATACTGCTCAAGCTGCTTGGTCCCAGCTGTCGGCCGCTTCTTGTGCAATTCTCTTGTTTATTGACTACATAGGTTGACAATGGTGAGGGACCGTGATATCAGGAAACCAGGAGGAAGCAAAAAAATTATAGTTTTATATACTAATAAGGAGGCACTTGCGTACTTGCGTACGTGCGGCTATGGCCCTGGTGGGCCCCCACTATCATCCTCTCCAAGTAAAGTCATCTCCTCATCCTCATGTCCGTTGACCATGTTGACAATGCGAGATGGCGGCGCCACGGCGAGCGCAACAACTTGAAGGACGACGGAGAGGGCCTCGCGGGCCCTACGGATGGTCTGATACAGCGCCCGCTGCTCATTTGGGAAGCCAGGATCATAGGGCTACATGTCCGCGACGGCATTGTCGTTCGCTTGTTCATCGGTGCTCGTTGAGGAGACAGAGGTTGCAGCACAGGTCCCCCTGCGCTGGTAGCTCTTCCGCCATTAGGGCGTTGAAGTGTGGCCGCACCTGCTCTATGGTGAACACGGCATGAACCGGCTTGGAATGTGGCGCCGGCTCCTGGTCGAAAGCTACGTCCATCGTCTGATTGTCGTCGCTCAGCTCGGTGAGCTAGCTGGCGAGCCAGCATGTCCGGCTGCTAGACCGACCCACTGCCAAGCACGAGTCTGACTGCCCTGGCCCACCCAGACCGCCTCCCTCGCCCGCGCGCGCTTTCTGCCCGAAACGGTCAGCGCCGCCTGCCCCGCTTCCCGGTGCAGGCGATTGCTCCGCCTTCAAATGACACAAGTGCCGCCCGTCCATCTTTCTACCGCCCGCATTAATGATACACGGTTGCCGAGGCGACTACTCCGGTGCCACACGTCCGTCCCTCCGTCGCCCACTATTGCTAAATAAACTGCTGCGCCGGCCATAGCCGCAGTCATCCGCATCCGTTCCCTTTCGCCTATCCACACCACTACTGCCCACCATGGCTTCCTCGTGCTCCAGTGCTCTTCGAGACGGGCGGACGACGGACCACAAGGAGATGGCAGCCATTGCTGCCGACTGGCTGGCTAACAGGCAGCAGGAGGCCGACAACGTCCCAATGGAGAACATGGTAGTCGATGATCGGGCGCCAACCCCCTCCTCCGCGCCATCCTCACCGGTGCATTGCACCATGACCATCGGTGAGGCCCGTGCCCAATATATGGACACGGTGAGGCAGAAGCATCAGGAGCAGTTTCGGGAGGCGCGGGCCGATGCCGCCTACAACCACCATCTCCTCCAGGAGCACCTGCAGGCAGAGGAGCGGATCACCGCGGAGCGGGCCGAGCAGGAGGCGCTGCTCGACTCGTACCGCTCTGCCCACGAAGGCCGCCTCGAGTGCTGGCGGTACCGCATGCGGGTGGCGGAGGCTGCGGCCGCCTACAAAGAGGGCGATGAAGCGGGCGAGGCGCCGTTTAGCGAGACCGAGGATGAGGCATAGGATAATGCCGGCTCCGACGAGTCCCCGCTCCACTGGCGTCGACGAGGCCCTGCTCGGCCGAGGCCCCGCGGCGCCAACAATGAGGCAGAGGACACCATCGGCTCCGCCGAGGCCCCACCCTGCCGGCAATAAGGGGGAGGATTTCCCCCGCTCCGCCGAGGCGCCGCCCGCCAGCAACGAGACAGAGGACATCGCCGGCTCCGATGAGGCCCCGCCCCACTGCTAGTGAGGCCGCGCCACACAGAAAACGAGGAAGAGGAACACGGTAGGTCGCCGCCGCTCGGGTCCAAGTAAGGCCACCACTGCTACCCTCCGGTTGAAGCAAAGCTAGGCGGGTTGACCACTAACGGCCGGTTAGCTTCTTGGCGGCGATGTGGAGTCGGAGAGCTATGTTGGAGAAGGGCGCTGCTTCTACTTAACTACTGGTGCAGTTGGCTGACTGACACGTGGGCCCAACAGGCATCTAGGCCACATGTCAGTTACGCAACTGCACCTGCAGTTAAGTCACTGAAGCTTCTGTTTGGCTCAGTCGGACACAGGTGGGTAGCTTCGGTTAATTAATTATACCTCCAGCGCACAGCTTTTTAGTTGAAGAATGTATGAAATGTAATGAAATCCGGCATGTTTATATGAAATCCGACCGTGTATGAATGAATTTATTTCGATTAGTTCGAATTCTTGTATCACTGGCATTGGATAAACATGCAAAACAATACGTACTAGCATTATTCCCAGGGTGATCACCTCGTTTGCAGCAGTTTCACATGTACTCCCTCCTGTCCTTTCTAGTCTGCATACAAGTTTTGTCTGCAGTCAAAGTATCTCTACTTTGACCAATCTTATAGAAAAAAGTATGCACTTTCATAATTTGCGAAGTAAAAAGGGACAGAAGGAGTACAAAGAGTTTGAGCAGCTTTTTAGCATTCCTGTACATTGCAATCAAACACACGGGCCTGGTAATTCATAGAGAACATTCAAAACAATCGATGATTATGCATCTCAGTGATTCACATGTCAGAGCAAATATTTACTTCACAACTAAAGAATAAAGAAAAAATGGATCGACGCTGCTGACAGCAAAGGGCGTCCCATTCGAAAATATCAAACGCATGTCTTCTTGCTAAAATCAATGAGCAAAATTTGACAAGGTTTTCCCATTCCAAAATATCAAATGCCTACGATTGTGGAATGGGCAGGGTTTGCCATCATTTCAGACATTGACATGGCACCTCGTGCTAAATTAACCAGCTGTTCTTTTTGTGCAGTTCCACCAAAATCAACCAAATTCGCGTGTAGCTTGTATGATTTCGCCCTTATATGTTGCAACGCCTTGAACTTATCGGCACCTCCTTTCTTGTGGTGGAAATGAATGATTCGATATGTTCATGAACATTTTGTGCAGTTCCCATTGAAATCAAGCTGAGCACCCCTATTTGCACAAATAAAAAAAGTGATTAGTATAAAGAAAATTGTACTATGAATTGATAGTTTAAACAGGCACCTACATGGTCCATGTAGAGCACACTTTTAGAAAAATGGAACTCACCGGAAAGAATCCCAGAACAACATTGTACTCGTGCATCACAACAAGAAAATGGAGATTTGTCAGTCCTTCTGAGCTGAAGTTAGTTTGGTCTCGTGGGGAGTAATGTAACCATCCTTCAACTGCTCCTTCTGATGAGAATATAGACGGGGCTTCTTCATCCTGGCATAATCGGAACTACTCACTTCACGTACTCCATATTCTTCTTCAGAGGAGGATGATCCTGTTGTGCAAAGACAAGAGGACAACTAAATGCTAGCATCCTTGTTTGCTCAAAAAAGGAAAAGGAAATATTTAAAATAGCACAGATGAAGCACTTCTCAAGGACAATACCACTTTTTCATGATAGTATCTAAACAGTAGCACAACACCAATAGAGATGACAAAGCTCAATCATATGGATGAAATCAGTGGGCGAGTACCAACCTTTGTCAGGAGGCTTATTGTGTAGAGCATACAAATGAAGCATGCTTACTATATACTCCTCGATTAGTTTAATGTTTCCAACATCTTCTTGTGCAGTTCCACTAAAATATATGGTATCTTCAAAGAAGATCCCTATTTGCACAAGTAGAGATAATTACATATTACATTAAGAGTGGCATCAAATCAGTGGCAAAACAATTGCTCATTCCATCCATAGCAATAAATTAAGATGCAAAACTATATCATTACTTGTGTCACCACAGTTCCAGTGCTTCATTACAGCACCGGGAGTTGAATTTTGTTTTTCTTCCGCTTGTTCTTCCCCTTCATCACTTGGTTCAATAACAGACAAGCTTCGCCTTCAATGTAAGATTTGGCATGTAAATTAGGTTGCACAAGTATAGCACTAAACAATGACATTAATTTTCTGATGAAAGTGGCAAAATACAGGCCAACAATTGTGAAATGTCGTTATCTTACCTCAATGGGATATTACGGTGCACATACAGATTAGAGGTCTTGTCTCCATTTGTGCAGTTCACTAAAATCAAGCAACTATACCGTACAAGTAGCACAACATATGAAAGCACACTGCAGAATCATGTGAAAGAAGGCTAGTACTAACCTCTCATGACGCGGAATTCAAACAACTCACAAGAAGAAGATCTGAACCAAATTTGCCAACACTGATAGGAAGTAAGATCTCCTCTTGTGCAGTTCCACTAAGATCAAGCAATCAAGCAACGTTGTTGGTGTGACATTTTGGTTGAACTGCACAAAACACTCTTAAAACAAAAGTGTTTTGTGCAGTGCAACAAAAGGTCACAATGGCAACGAGGTGAAGCAGATAACCCTGTTTACACAGAGGTGCAAAGGAAACAACTAGTGGTCAATAACGGTGGATGACACAGAAGCCAACAAAAAGAAGCATCTACCTTATCTAAATGGGAAAGAAAGCAAGACAGTAGCATTTCTCAAACGGTGGCATTGATTCATATTAACAGAGAGAATATATTAACAATAAAATTCGTTAAACATGTAATTTGCTTTTAACTGTGCCATTGCATCAATTTTCCAGCGGCATTATTAGAGGGTGTTTGTTTACAGGGACCTTTTGGTGGAGGGACTAAAAAAACTCCGTGTCAGTCCCATCTAAACCAAACAGGAGGGACTTTTAGGGACTAAAAGTGGGCATTTGGGACTAAAGAAAGAAGACCCCGAGGGAGAGTCTTTTTGGGACTTTTTCCAACAATTGCCCCTGCCATGCATCGCACCTTGTCTATATTAGTTCATTACTAGGGGTAACATGGTCTTTTAGCATGTCATTTAATAACCTCTACTCCATGTTTAGTCCCTGGAACCAAGCAGGTAGGGACTAGGGAGTTTTTGACCAAACAGGGCCTTAGATTAACAACAGCTAAAGAGTTGCACGGGACAGTGGACGCACCAGCACCATGTGCATCTACCGACGTACTGGGGTGACGCACAGTCTGTTGCAACAAAGAACAAACAACCAAGGAGCATATTTGTGTTGGTCCCAGTTTTGTTATCTTTAGACACCTTTCCCTATGTGAGCGCAGCAAATCTAGTCCTGCTCAAACTCTACAGCCTTGTCCCCCAAAACAAAAGATCAGTTTGTTACTGATGTGCGTACTGCGTTTGTCATTGTTTTCCCTTTTTGACCAACATAGGTGCTAGATAGCCAGTCTGTACTAGTACTTTCCCCACTTCCTTTCCTCTTTGAACCACGTCCTAGATTTATACTATACAACTTTCCCCACTACTTTCCCCCATTCCTGTCCTCTTTGAACCACGTCTTAGATTCATGCGATACAACTTTCCCCACTACTATCCCCCTTCCTTTCCTCTTTGAACCACATCCTAGATTCATGGAATACAACTTTCCCCACTACTTTCCTGTTTGATCCAACACCTAGATTCGAGTGCAGAAGCAGAAAAAGCCCACATGCATCTAGAGCAATGCATGTGGAATAAGTAAATTATACCTTAAGGTTCTTGGGGTGTGGTTCGGTGGGCGACCGGAGGCCGTTCGACCCACACTATGTACGGCGGCGAAGAAAAAGGGTCGGAGGCCCTCCCGCGCTGCCGCTGGGTGAAAGTGAACAGCTGCGCCGGTAGTGGATTCCCTCCCTCGCCGACGGCGACAGCGTTAAGCCTCCTTCCCTTCCCGGTGGACGGATCCTGTCGGCTCTTTGACCAGCAGTGAGGGGAGAGAGAGGGCAACATAGTCTTGTTTAGATCTGGAGAGGGTGAGAGAATGTGAAGAGAGCAACTACAAGCAGACCAGCAGTGAGGGGAGAGAGAGGCCAACGAAGTCTTGTTTAGATCTAGAGAGGGTGAGAGAGTGTGAAGAGAGCAACTACAAGCGCTGAGGCTCCAGCGTGTATATATATACTGGAGAGAGTGTGAAGAGTGCAAACCCTAGAAAACAAGCGCCGAGGCTGCAGCTTATACGTGATGAGGTGATTATACGGTCACTACGAGATCGTATAGCTCCGTATCCATCCATTTTGACCAGTCAAAGAATCCTCCTGGCACCGCCCCAGATCACTTTCTCTCTGTCATGCGGGGCCTACCTGTCATTGGGTGGAGAAAGAAGTCGAACAAAAACAAAATTATGCTCAAGTGTAGTTATCGAACCCGAGACCTTAAGTTTGATGAGCGAACATGCTACCCAGCTACACCACCCCCATGTTATGTTTAACGAGAGGAAAATAACCTTTAATACATTCATGCATTCGTGTGACAAGCATGCCGTGTTTTTTTGCGTGGGGGTCATTGGGATTTAAAGCGGTGTATCTTACCTCACACATCTCGCTACTGCTCGTGAACACTGTCCATCCCTATGTTCGCTCACGTACTATTTTGAGTGAATCCGTATTATAACATGCACACAATTTTGGGCACTTGTATTCGACCTAAGTCAGTGTGCCACCATATCTCGTACTACTCCCTCCGTCTAGGTGTGATAATTCACGTTAGAAGGTGCAGCGGGACAAAGGTGCAAGCAGATTTTTTTGTTTTTTGAAACGAGGTGCAAGCAGATTCGAGGAGAAGGAGAAACTTGACCGGTCCTTCCTCCAATCAAAGCCCTGATTTCTGTCTCCAAATGCAACAATTAATCACAACAACTAAGAGAGGCCATTTTAGCTACCATGCAGGGCCACATATTAACTCGCATGCATCAACGCGTAGTTGCGCTCCATGCATTGGGTTTCCGGGGGAGATAACAAGACAGAGTAAGGAGCGTTTGGTTACATTGCTAGGCTGGTCATAGTGGTGAGTAATTTGGACTAGTAACATGCATATCTTACTAGTCTATGTTACTACTTTCATAGTAGGTAGTAACATATGGATGGTAACATGTAAGTCTTCATTAATTGAGATATAGACTCATTTTACCTCGGCTTGTGCATGTGTGTTTAACAGCATGTGTGTGTTAGAGAGAGCGACACATCGACCTACTCCTACAGAGAGATGGTGTGTACTGTATGATTTAGCCGCGAGAGTCGGTGCATCCTCTCATTTCCGGGCGTCCGGTCGGGACAGGCGGGACAGCTGCCACGCCCGCTCCTGACCAGCCTGGCCCACCCAAAGCCCCTCCATCGCCCGCGCGCGCTTCCCGCCCGAAACGGTCAGCGCCGCTCCAAAGAATCGGTGCCGCATTCATGCCCGGGCAGAACGGACGCGACCTCTCACCGGCGCCTGCGTTGAAGGGAGAAGCGGATTCAAGAGTGATGGTTGCTTCGTCCGTCCAACTTACTGCTGGGTCTATGTGATTTGACGCCTCATGGTCATTATTACTAAGGTGGTAGGACTGCTGGATGTCCCACGCTTTTGGCAAAAGGAGGTACTACCAGATTACAATTTTCTCCATTCTCAGCGAAGGAGTGCGAGAGCAGTGAAAACACAGAGGCTCAGTGATTACATGGCCCACCTCACACTATCACCATATTTTCTGGGCACCGTGCGACACTTAACTCATTATATAGTACTAGTATCTCTACTCCTAATGAAGCAGTTGGTAGTCTTCGCCGGTCAATTTTCGTCCCACCAGAGACGGTTAATTTTCGTCCTCGATCCCACCTCCCACTCCCCCTGGTTTCCCCCTTTCCACCCTCGAGACCGACAAAAAAAATCGGTATACTACCTCGATGCCCGTTGTGAAACACTACGGTTCATCGACAGAAAATCATCCTAAAAAAATCTACGAAGGTTAACCTACGAAATTAAACCAGCCAAAGAAAGCCAAACAAACCGCACGCACGTACAAGCAATGCCTCCTGCTCCTCTCGATCCCCTCGACGTACGATCTGTGACTGCAGACGCACGAGATCGCCGCAGCCGCTGCTCCTCCTCTCCCGGGACGCAGCCGCCATCGCCGAACCAGGGAGACGCCAGCGACCGTCGCTGCCGTCGCGGATCACCAGGAAGCCACCGCCACCGTCGCGCCTCGGATATGTCGCGGATCACCGGGACGCGGCCGTCGCGGATCAGGAACACCAGGACACCACCGGCGGCGGCCCCTTGGATACCGGCGACCGGCGGCGATCTGAGACCAACGAGTCGGCACCACACCCCTGGTACTTCCCTTCCCCATCCGCCAATCCTCTACCCCTCCCCCCCTCCTCTACAAAGGCCCGTGCGGCCCTGTCCCTACGACCTCGCCGGCCACGACCAGGGATGGCTGTGCATCCCGACGCCTCTCTTCTCCATCGATCCCCCATCTCCTCAAGGTGAATCTTCTCCAGAAGGTACCCCTCTCCTCCCCGACGAGTACTCGCTTCCTTACAGGCAGGGGCGGATCCACCATGGGACATGGGTGTACAGATGCGCATCCAAATTCTTTTGCCAAAAATTCGCTTATAGGCGCAGTTCAGAGCAGCCCAATAGCCGGCAACAAACCAGCAAACCAGCCACTTTTGTGTTGAACGCACACGACAGAGTGAACGATGATACTGTGAACTGAATGTCTAGCTGCTATTCAGATTCATTGTGAAATCCCAACTGAATGTGTAGCTGCTATTCAGATTCAGAGAGAAAAATGTGTAGATGACACTGAGTGAGGATCTGCTTGATTTCATTAGCAGGAAAAATAATAATTATCTTTGAATTGTAGGCAGTAGAGCATGTCTTGAATTATCTTTGAATTGTAAGTTGTAGATGACACCTGGTTAAGCTTGCACACCTTTTTTCTATGGATTTCACGGAGGAAGATTTGATGCATAACTTGATTACATTAATTGGGACGGAATTCTTTTTTCAAGTGAACGATGATGTTGTCAGATCTCGTCCTTAAGCCATGACATATTGTAGTTTTCTCCTTCTATTTTGTAATTTTCTTAATCTTTTCAGATATTGTTGCTATTGTGAAATTCGTATTGCTGTGAACCAATTGGCTTGACTATTAGGGTGCAAAAAAAAGAGCACTCACTATTGAATTTCTGGATCCGCCACTGCTTATACAGGCACGTAGTATGGGCTGACTGTCAGGGTCCTGACACGGGCTCTCCTTGTCCTGATCTGATCTTGATGCTACTCGGTCAATCTATGATGTTTGTTTCCCGTGTTTACATGGCAGAGTGGTTGCTGCACTCGCTTTTGGATGTGGATGCAAGTTGGGAACTCATCCAGTGATTTGAGGGTGCAGGTAGAGATGATGCTGCGGATGGGATGGGAAGATGCGTGTGTGCTAGCTGCCATTGCAGGGACTTTTTATTTTTCGGATAGTTCAGCGTCTTATTACGAATCTGATAGTGCTATCTGCCACACATACACCATGTTACAAATCTATTTACATGCGACTCAGAGAAAGAATTGCTTTGCAGGTACACACTTGCTGCTAACTGATGTATTGAACTTTCAAGGATTTTGATTGGTCGCCCAAATAACCCATCCTCCTTTTGTTGATATTTATGAAGGAGATCATTATTTCTCTTTTAGTTTCAGGTTGCCAACATCACGAATTTCATACTTATGGAGTGGAGCCACCAAACTATTTATGAGGTAAAATCACTATATACATATTGTTTTCCCACCTGCGTGCTTGCTTGTGTTTGTTTCTAGCCGGCAAGAATCCATCGAGTCTTCCTCTGTGTGTGCAACCTTGCCAGTGTGTGAATCAATCAAGGCAAGGGCAACCAAAGTTAAGTATGTGCGAGTCTTGCCGGGATCTGATCTATCAACTCCTTCAGCCAGCTTTGCACCATGTGCACATCGTCCATGCTAGAAAAGCACTTGGCAAGTGGACGGCTCCATTGGCCCTGCGTCAACAATTCAAATCCTTATCTATACTCGATAGACACATACTTTTTTATGCAATTCTGAATTTATGGAAGCAGAAGAACTGATTATGTGAATTAAATATCTAATCCCATGTGTAGGTGCTATCCAAGTGTTGTGATTATTTATGCGCATATAACTTGCAGGTAGTTAACTCTATAGTATGAAGACATAAAAATACGAGTGCATGTCATTGGTGTTTTTGAATCCATCTTCCATCACTTCTAATACTTTTGTATTACATAATACTATTTTTTCAGCAGTTGAATGACATATCGATGGTATTTGTAATAAATTTCTTTCTTCCATATTACCAGGAAATATGTTGAAGCACTGAATATATTCCATTTGCAGTGGACAAACAGAACAACACAACACATAAGCAGAGGAAAGTAAGCGCAAACCTTTCTCTCTTTAAATTCTTGAGGATGGTAACATTTTGTTACAGGTGTTCAAGATTCAGTTCTAACATTTTGGGGTTGCTAATCCATTGCAAGTAATCATTGCTTAACTGCAATGTTATCCAAATTTCATGTGACTTGAGTGCTATCTCATTTAGTTTTATGGCTTACAAATAACGTGCAATTTTGAAATTTTGTTTGTTGGCGGCCACATTTTCAATATAACTCGGAAAACTATTGAATACGTTATCAGTATGGCCTCTGAAAAATTATGTTTTTTTTCAGATATGCATCCACCTTCAAGTCCATCCATAGGCATTTTAAGCACTTCATTTTGAAAGGGCTATATAAATAGCTTAGAGAGAGACATCTACTAGCAGTAGAATGAAGCCTCCTTGTAGTAACTCTGTGTGAAAGAATTTGATATAAAAAACTAGAAATATAAAAATAATATATAGAAGGTAGAACCATAGAAAGATGTGTATGTTTAATTGGTATTTTTCAGTAGTATATTTGTGAAGCTGATATATCTTTCTTTTATAGGACATGGTTGCTCTTGCTTCATCTAAATAGGCCGTCTGGAATGCCATGAGACCAGGTTGTACTATCATTTTGAATTTGTTTACTAACACCACAACTACCACATCCTCGCTAAACGACAGAGGTTGCTAGCAACTGCACGTGGAAAGATTGAATGTGATATTCTGTCTACTAATCAATAGTGATATTCTGCCACATTTTCAATATAACTCGGAAAACTATTGAATACGTTATCAGTATGGCCTCTGAAAAATTATGTTTTTTCAGATATGCATCCACCTTCAAGTCCATCCATAGGCATTTTAAGCACTTCATTTTGAAAGGGCTATATAAATAGCTTAGAGAGAGACATCTACTAGCAGTAGAATGAGGCCTCCTTGTAGTAACTCTGTGTGAAAGAATTGATATAAAAAACTAGAAATATATAAATAATATATAGAAGGTAGAACCATAGAGATATGTGTATGTTTAATTGGTATTTTTCAGTAGTATATTTGTGAAGCTGATATATCTTTCTTTTATAGGACATGGTTGCTCTTGCTTCATCTAAATAGGCCATCTGGAATGCCATGAGACCAGGTTGTACTATCATTTTGAATTTGTTTACTAACACCACAACTACCACATCCTCGCTAAACGACAGAGGTTGCTAGCAACTACACGTCGAAAGATTGAATGTGATATTCTGTCTACTAATCAATAGTGTATTACTAAAACTACATATTGATGACTTTTTAGTTAAACAACAGATAGTATTGTCCCCAGTTCTGCTTGATTTGATTTTTATTTCCCATCAGTTTTTTGTTTTGTCAGAGAATGGTTTTTCTTTACCTACGGTAGTCCCTGTACTCAGGTAAATCCTTTTGCATCATTTCACTATTGGTTCTGTCATAATTGTATTAGATTGGGATTGCAACATGTGGGCTCCAACAAACATAATTTCAAAATTGCACGTTATTTGTATGACATAAAACTAAATGAGATATCACTCAACTCACATGAACTTTGGATAACATTGTAGTTAAACATTGATTACTTGCAATGCATAAGCAACCCCAAAATGTTAGAACTGAATCTTGAACGCTTGTAACAAAATTTTACCATCCTCAAGAATTTAAAGAGAAAGAAAGGTTTGCACTTACATTCCTGTTAGTCCACTGCCAATTCATAGTATTGTTAGGATTTCTGGGATCCTACATTTTGACTATTTAGCTGATCCCAAGTTATTTATATATTTTTATCCCATTACATCATATCTTTTTAGTTGCACGTATTAATTTACTGATTGTGTATTGGAAGCAATTTGCTGACTTGTGTAGTATTTAGCTGATCCCAGGTTAGGCTTTTAAGTTTTCTCTCATTACACCATTGCATTTTAGAATTTTGTAGCTAAAACTTTCCATTAAATTGGTGCCCGTATTAGAGGGAGGCATCGGTTAACTAAGCATATCGTCGCACGTATAGAGACCTCCAGTCCAGCATGTCAAGGTTGCTCTGCGCGGGCTCGATTAGAGGGGGCATGGACTTTATTAAGAACGAGTGAGTGCCATCCTGTATCAAGAGCATGTCATGGGTTTGATAATATTTTAAAGAATCAATTTGTACTACATTATTCGCTGGAGGTAGCATCACGATGACACAGAATTAAGGACTCGTGATTGGGAGTGTCTAAAAATTTATCAACTATTCTGATGTTCCATAAATCGTTAGTTTACCGAAAAAGGAAGGAGCTACCATCGCGGTTTGATTGCGTTCATCTTGGACTAATCATGATCAATTTGATGAGGCCTCCATCAGTTTCGTATAGGTTGTGCTAAGGATTCAACAAATTATGAGAAACCTGACGTCGAAAGATAGTGATAGACCATCGGATGAAGTTTACTATATGTTTTTGTCTAAGCATATCATCGCACGTATAGAGACCTCCAGTCCAGCATGTCAAGGTTGCTCTGCGCGGGCTCGATTAGAGGGGGCATGGACTTTATTAAGAACGAGTGAGTGCTGTCCTGTATCAAGTGCATGTCATGGGTTTGATAATATTTTAAAGAATCAATTTGTACTACATTATTCGTTGGAGGTAGCATCACGATGACACAGAATTAAGGACTCGTGATTGGGAGTGTCTAAAAATTTATCAACTATTCTGATGTTCCATAAATCGTTAGTTTACCGAAAAAGGAAGGAGCTACCATCGCGGTTTGATTGCGTTCATCTTGGACTAATCATGATCAATTTGATGAGGCCTCCATCAGTTTCGTATAGGTTGTGCTAAGGATTCAACAAATTATGAGAAACCTGACGTCGAAAGATAGTGATAGACCATCGGATGAAGTTTACTATATGTTTTTGTCTTTACCATGTTTTTTCTTATACCATGTTGATTTTCAAATAAAGTGCAAGTTGTGAATGAAAGAGTAGACATTTTCTTATTTATGTCAAATTTTGCAACAAATTTTTTTGCCTTACCAATCATGCGGTGTGGGTGCTCACCGGCGCTGGAGCTGAGGTGATGCGAATTCAAAACTTCGCCCAAATGTCCGGATTTCTCATATTTCCGGCTTGGAATGCCCAGATTTCTTGTTTCCTTGGCTTATACATTGGGTCTTGCACCTTTTTTTTATAGGTTCTGCGAATTCTTGTTTAGGGATCCGATGGAGAGCTCGGATGTGGCATCACAGCCGTTGAGCGACAGGGTCACGCCGAAGCTACTGCTCGGCTGCGCGGATTGCGTCACTGTCATGCCGGGCGAGCCGCAGGTATGATTTTCTTTGGTTGCCTCTGGTGGTCTTGGCAACATGCGCTCCTAGGATTACAAATTCAACTGCCAGATGGGTAGGAACATGATAGATTTGGGTCGACATGATATGTTCTGGAAGTTGATTCATTCATTCGCCTATTTATCTGGTTTGTTGCCATCCGAGGGTGGTCCATGAAATCAGGTCTCTGTATTCTTTTTTTCAATCAAAGGGGAGCTACCCTGGCTCCCTTTCATAGAAACGAAACCAAAGGTGTCTGTATTCTCGAGAAAATAATCATGACATCTGTCAACTTTCTTTTTAGGAATGGCTTAATCATATGAGTTTGCACCGTTAACTTTTTCACATCATTTCTTTTACCACTTTGCTTCCAATAATTTAAACAACATATTATGGCTTGTTTAGTTATGGGATCCCTAATGTCCAGATCTCAGCTTAGAACATAGATAGTAGCAAGGTAACAACGAATAGTTATAGTGTTAAGAGTAATATTAGTTCTTGGATGTTTAACATCTAACTTGGCTTTTTCTCGTACAATATTTAGACTGGATCCGGAAAGACATATACGACGGGTACCAATTATACTGGTGAAGCTAATCGTGGAGGAATAATTGCACCTCTCATGGAGACGATATTCAGGAAATCTGATGTGATGAACCGTCATACAGAGTTCTTAATTAGGGTATCCTTCATCGAGGTACACTAGCTGGTAGCAGTTATCTTTACTTAAATAATTGGAATATATATTTTTCGTATTACCATTTTGTTTGTGTTGCTGTTCGCTTCAGATATTCAAGGAGGAAGTATTTGATTTACTTGATGATCATGGGTCTGTTGCAAAAGTGGCAGCGCCTGCTAGAGTGCCTATTCAGATTCGACAAAACTGCAAATGGAAGCATTACACTTGCTGGCGTGATGGAGGCTGAGGTCAAGTCAAAAGAAGATATGGGCCATATGGCCATGCACTTGGCATGAGTATCTTCGTCACGCGCAACTGAAAGTACAAACATACATAGCCAGGCAAGATAAGTCGCATATACTGCTATAGCTGGGAGCCGACGCAGAGGCCCCGACTCCTCTACGTAGCTGCGCTAACCTGTATTTCACAGCTATGGACTCCTAAAGTCCTAATGACTTTTGTTTGCAATTGCTATGTTCCCTGTTGGGTTTTAGATTGGACCCTAATGATTAGATTTTTATTTTAGCTAGGTGATTACAGATCAACAGGATGCATGCATACGCAAGGTTAGGGTAGTTCTAGGGAGATCTATTGTTGCTACACATTAATGGCTGTTGTTTTACAAAATCCTGATACATCATGTTCTCTGTAGTGCGTTGCTCTTTTGGTTGATACGTGCAAGTAATGTATGCCGATTGGAAGTTGATCAGCATGCGTCAGATATGAAGAGAGGGAGGCAACACAATGGACATCAATCGAGTTTCAGAAATAAATGTTCATATAATCAAATTTCAGGATTGTTCATCTTCATAGGTTAATTCGTGAACTCTATTTTATAGGTTCACTTCTTACATAGGGACAAAGTAGGTGTCACAATCCTGAACCCCCTGTTCATGTTGGGTCTTCAAGGAGCTTACTTAGCTTGACCTTGTGGTTTTGATCTGGTGAATCACAAGCTAACAATAATCTGTTGTATGATTACAGTGGATCCTTTAAAAATAGGCGTCCAACAACTGTTTATATGATCAACTCTGAAATAGTAACACAACAAATGACAACAGATGGTAGTTTGGCATTTATGATCAACTCCTATGAAATAGGTACAAATCAAATGACACGATACTTATCCAAAAATGATGAACTATTTTCCCATTGACAACCATCAAGTATTGTACAATTTGATGTACGTATATGGATGATGAATTTGCGATGATGAGGCCTTTAGCTACTAATCCATTTCTCATGATTTTTTGTGCCTTTTATTTGGGTTTTTTTTAGAAGCCCTTGTTATCTATTACTCCCTCCGTCCGAAAATACTTGTTATCAAAATGGATAAAAAGGGATGTATCTAGAATTAAAATACATCCCCTTTTATATTCATTTCGATGATGAGTATTTCCGGACGGAGGGAGTATTTGAAACTTTTAGGTCCCAGAGATTGCACATGTGCTGGAGAACTCAGTTCTTCTTTTCTTTAGATCGGGCTGCAAAGCAAGTTGCTGATGAAGTGAAGTAGATGATTCAAAATGAGAAGAAATTCACTGTATTTATTTACGATAGTGAACTTGAATTATTTTGGTAAACAATTTCGTGAGCTGGCATTACACCTATTTTGGTAAACTATTTCGAGAGCTGGCATTACATCATCCGTTGCGGCTCTTATTTCATGTGCCTTCTTGAAAGAGCACATGTAGAAGAAAATATGGTGAAATAATAAAGTTTGTAGAGCAAGACAATGGATTCCATCAACTCCCAAGTCTCAAGTTCTTCATGTTTTCTGACCTAAATATTAACATGAGGTGAATGAAGATGATGTCATGTCTTGTTGCAGGGTGATTGAGGAGTAAATGCAAAGGTACAAAGAGTAACTGATAAGTGTGTTTGAACAATGACAGTTGTTCACATTAGGCATTTGTGTAGGTACTGTGTGCAGTTGCAACCCCCACTCATATGTGTGAATTAAATCTACTTCCTTTTCTTCCTGTTCAAATATAGGGTAAAAATAATGTTTAATTTTTTATTCAACCCAACAGATTTTTTTTGCTGGAATCAAGTTCAAGACATGTCTTTTGCTGATTGTGCCAGCAGAGCTGCAAGAGTGGTGGACATGCAACACAGGGAGGTGAAAGAAGGGAGGATAAGGAAGGATGGAGGGAGGTGACAAAGCTGGGAGAAAGGAGGGAGACACCAAGGAAGGTGGCCCAAGGCTAGAGTGTGATCGTGTAAAATTGTTACCTTTCCATCAATGCTCAGGTTCATTGTCATTTTTAAAGTCTGGCACTTGAAGATCTACACAATTGTTGTCGAGGAAGATGATAAACTCAATGAGGATGATAATTGGGGTTATTGTGAAGCTCGATGTTTGCTGGAGTACTCTCGCGGTAAAGAGGACAAGGCATGCAAACATGAGTAACTGATAGGTTTGTGTAATCACTTCCATTTTTTCTAGGAACATTGAATATAATTGATTTTGTAAAGAAAGCGGTAGAGAAGACTGTACTTTTGGACCTTCAGGTGAAGCGGGAATTATATCATTGTGATATCAAATAATTGTTCATTGATTGTTTGAATGAGTTGTTGACATATGATTGATGTATGATAAATTTGCGTTGTGAAGTATGTGTATGAATCAAGTATCGCCCACTTCTTTGATTTTATCGGTTTTGCTAAATCTCAATGTGTCTGAATTTTTGTTGCTGTGCCACTGACTTTTTGCTTTGCACGAGGCCGAAGACGGGGATGACATGAGGAGAGCCAACCACAGCGAGGCCGAGCCATGTACAAGCAGGAGCGAATCTGAAACTTAACTAGTGAAGGTGCATGGGCTTGCGGGTGGGGGAGGGGTGACATCAAAGTTGTTCATTGAGGATGGCCGAGGTGGCAACCGACATGGCGGTGGTGGGAGGCCGAGGGGAGGGGGGAGGTGATAGCCGCGGGTTGCAGGGATGGAGGAAGGAAATTAGGCTTGGGTAGGGCACGATGAAGGAGGAGTAACTGTTTGGGAAAGGAGGGAAAAATGAATAGGTGGTAGCATGTTCCTAGGGTTGCGGGGATGGAGGATGGAAATTAGGCTTGGGCATGATGGAGGAGGAGTAACCATTATGGGAAAGGAGGGAGAAAATGAATAGGTGGTAGCATGTTCCTAATCGTTGGATATTGTTTTTATTGCCAAAAAGAGAAGTGAAGTTTTGTCAAGTATCTAACGTATAGGTGCCTTCTTAATTTATTTTCAATCATTTGCCCGTAGCAACGCACGGGCATTCTACTAGTATAGTACTAGTATAGTATATACTGTAATTTATCGGCGAGATAAATTTGTACAATGCTATGAAGCTTCCAGCTTCTGTTTCATGTATCTTGCGTCCAAGGTTGCGTGTTGCAACATTTCATCAAATACAAAGGAGACTAACATGCATGCTATTGCATCTCAATGATTGACAGATCATAGCCAATATGTACTCCCTCGTTTCAAAATAAGTGTCTCAACTTTATGCAAACTTTAGTACAAATTTGTACTACTACTAAAGTTGACACTTATTTTGGAACAGAGACAGCTAAAGAAAAAAAGATCCATGCAGTCCCTAGCCCTTGAACCGTAAACCCTAACCAGGCTTTAATTTGCTCGCAACGTTGGAGCTTCCTAAGAAATGAAGTTTGCAACCCTTTGACCATCGGATCATTTTGTGCAGTTTCACCAAAATCGAGATGAGCATCCCTGTGGCAAAGAAATTGAAGAAGCGTGATTAGAATAAGATTACTGGGACTAGTTGATGAGACATAAACTCATCACATAGAAGCCAGTAGAGGTATGTGCGGGGCAAAGAAGTAGAGAAATATCCACATGGAGTGATGTGGGCAGCTGGAGCAGTGGTGCAAGCCGGCTGTAAAGGGAGTTGTACCTGAGGGATGTCGGGACGTAGCTCAACCTAGAGGAGGGCGGTGGGAGGAGGCAACTGCCCACGTTGCGGCAGTGAGCAATGGACGAAGGCAACCTCACCGGCTTTGTGAGAGAGAACGGCGGGGACCCCTGATCGGGACGTGCCGACAGTGGGTTTTCGTCGTCGGCAACGGCGACCGCATCTACTCTAAGCATCCACACCTTCCCCCGGCGGACGTGATCCGCCGGGATGTTAGAGATGTGGCCATAGTCGTTTTGTGCGAGAGAGTGTGAAAACTGAAGAGAGCACCCCAACAAGCAACCGTGTAGGCTCGTCCTGCCTATGTATATAGTGGAGCGGATTCCTTTTCTCTCCATATGAACCTATTTATATTGCATACGTGCCACTGAAGAAGAAAAAACTTTATTTATAAATGACACGGCACCTACTACTCGTTCTCCTATAAACCTTGCACTTGGGATCTCCAAAATATTAACCTTGCGATTAGCTCTTCGCCTCTTCAGGAAGTCGAGCAGTAATAGTACTGCAGTATATATCGTTCTGGCTATATGAGACCGAATGAATTGCTGCACATCCACCACGTGGGCAAGGGTCGAAGGGCGAGGGAGAGTGCGTACTATTACGTCTGTTTCAATATGGACTACATACGGAGCAAAATGAGTGAATCTACACTCTAAAATACGCCTATATACATCAGTGTTTGGAGTATGTACTACTAGTTCATATTGAAATCTACTAAAGGACATATATATTCCAAACAATATGATAATCTCTCTAACCAAGGTAGTAGGGACGAGGAGTAAACGGAGGGAGTAGTAAAATTTTCTCCTCGTCCTGCGAGCCACCGCGCGCGTGCGCGAGGGAGCGGGTGTAAGGCGTACAGTACTACTACTAGTAGTAAGCAAGCTTCACCTCATCCTGCGAGCCACCGCGCCCGTGGGTGGGGGAGACGGCGTACTAAGCCAGCTTCTCCTCGTTCTGCGAGTTGACGGGACACATCAAAAGTACTCCAGTGTATAGAGCCTTGCCTCTAAGGTAGGCCCCACATGGTTTGCCTCTTTTTTAACATAACGCGTCAAGTCGCAATTTGTTTGTTCACCCATGGTAGACGATCCTCCCTCCATCAAGTGGACAACCAGTACACCTGTCAAATTACCACGTGGGCTGCCTTTTCGTACAGAAATAAGCTCCACCGTGTACCCACGCGGGTGTGATTGGGAAAGAGATGGGAGTACGTGCATCGTGCATGCACCTCTTCTCTCCGTGCACGTCCCCCACCTACGTGGGTGTGTGAGATAGATACAAACCTAGACAAATGGCTTGTGCATTCGTGAGTGTTTTTTGTTTTGGGGGGGGGGGTTGATTTCGTGAATGTATTTGTGGGAATATGTGTCGATGACATCTCAAACAAAATTTTGCATGCAATGTCGTCTGTGAAATGGAGGCCTATCCATATCATATATAGGGGGGCGGGCGATCCACGAGAAGAGAGGGAGGGGTCATAGATATCGATATAGTCGAAGAGAGGATCAAGTGGGTGGGTGCGAGATCGATGAAGAGAGCCATCGAAATCGTGTGTGTGTGCAAGTCAAAGATATAGGGCGACTGACCTACTGGAACGTCAGAGGGCACAGGTCAAGTTTGTGTGTGTCAGGGAGACATGACTAGAGCGCTCGATGTATCGGTGTGTGTGTGTGTGTGTGTGTGTGTGGGAGGGGGTGGGGGGAGGGGTAGGCAGAGGCCTAACTATAGAGGTAGAACGACTCGTATATGTGTTGAGAAGGAGAGACCCAGCTATGTCTTGAGGGAGATCGGTCGACATCCATACATAACTGAAGGATGGGAAATAGGATGGGACAGAGAGAGAGAGAGAGAGGAGAGAGAGGGAGGGAGGGAGAGGGGTAGAGTGTTGGATGGGTGATGGAGTTGCTTCTCGAAGATGGTGGGAGAGGCCTACTAGACAAACTGAGGGTGGAACTGCAATATTATCAATAAGAGTGGGGATGTGTTTCTGTGTGTGCCTGTGCGTGATAGATCTGTCGGGACGCATCCATGGATGATGAAGGGGAACCATGTGTTTGGTAAGCAAACCTAACTAGATCGGTAGATCAATTGTTGTTTGTCGGAGGAAGGGAGAGACATAACTAATGAGGTAGATCGATCGACGCGTGGGGAAAACGAGTTATAAGGACCTAGCTAGCTATATGTATAGCGGGAGATCGGTCGGTGTACGTCCATTTGTTAGAGGTAAATAAGGCCCGGCGAGACAGATAGACAGAGAGAATGGAGCTAGGAGGTGGTGCGAGAGGCCCAGCTACTAGCTAGATAGGGGGAGGAGTGTGCGGTTGTGAGATCGATGAAAAGAGGAGCGAGAGTTTACACGTGTGTGGGACCGTATGAGAGACACGAGGCAAGGACACATAAAGGAGGAGATTGAAGGTGCGTGTGTATGTTGTAGGCAGACATCGCTGGAGAGATTTATCGATCGGTGTGTGTCGGAAAAAAGTTGTGGAGACTGTGGGAGAACGACCTAAAGAAAAAAATGAATGTGCGCAATGGATAGAATGCTGAGGGAGGGGGAGGGCGAGGAGGGCGTGTGCATGCACGAGAGAAAGTTAGTGGTAGCTACAAAGGTTAGAGGATTGTGTGGGTGTAAGAGACTAACAAAGATCATAATTTGATATGAAATTGGATTCATATATTTGAATAGGAGATCATAGTGTTTTAAACATATGCATGCATGAATATAGCGGTGATACGCGTGTTGTGGTTTTGTGCATGTTATACCATAATGTGATAATGCATGGCATTTGCAACTCACAGCTAAATGTCGAACAATCTAAACCATACTATACATCGAACAATCTCACATTTTATTTGAATTTGTGATAATGTGTGGCGTTTGCAGCTTACAACTAAATATCGAACAATCTAAACAATACTATATATCGAACATTCTCACATTTTATTTGAATTTGTGGTAATGTGTGGTGTTTGCAACTCACATCTAAATACTTGTAGGCGTAGGGGGCGGGGCACCATACATAATGTGATAAACACATTATACATATGAGACATGGTTTAGATTATGAAGATCTAGCTAGAGCTTGAAATGTACTATGATTTGAAATCAACATAAAGTGGATTCAAAAAATCGAGTTCGAGTTCATATAGTATACATAGTTCATATGTAACTCGAGACTAATCATGTGGTGTGCTGTGAAGATAATACACAAACGATGGTTTAACTTGACAATAATGATGATTGTAGATCTTATTAAAACAGAGAAACGAATTCAAATGCTTTGACTTCACAACAATCATTATTGTAGATCTTATTCAAATAGAGAAACGAATTCAAATTTAGTTCATATTGAAGCGGTAGTATATACGTTTGGAATGCACTAAAACGTTCATTTGAGTAGTAGGTTGCATGCATTATACACGTAGCAAAATATTTTAATTGAACATAACATGAATTCAAAGTTTTGAATGACATTTGTAGTGCGAATTGATTTGGTACAGTACACGTTAGGCTTGTTCGGAAATTTCAACCCGCGCCTTGTTAGCCCAAAATATTTAAGATATATCTTTGTCTCATTGTGCTCCGGCAACACCCTCCATCTCAACCCACGCCTTGCTATTCCAAAATTACAACGCGCGCGAAAACTCCCACCTCCTGTGAAATCCCGACACGCGAAATGCCCGTGATACCCCTGAACCGAAAGAAACGCCTCAAATCGGTGGGGGTACTTTCGTAACTTACCCCACATTTCGGACAAGCGCGTCCCTAAGCCATGGTTCCCCACTACCATCCCATCCGCCCACCCATTCGTACACCGAGGCCGGGAAAACCCGCGAAGCCCCACACCCTCCTTCGTCCGCCACCCAGCCAGAGCCTCTTCCCCGACGATGTCGTCCACAACAACACCTCGACGTCCCTCATCCACCGTACCGGATGAGGATCCGTCATTGATCTAGTCGTCCCGCCGGTTCAGCCACCCCGTCCCCCACCTCCAAGGAGCCGCCCCGACGTTCCCCTCGTCTTTCGCGCCACCTCCATTCCCACACCGCCGTCTTCACCTGCACCACCGGAAGAGCATCATCATCACCGTTTCCTCGGATGAAGCTGCGGCCTAATCGGCGCCACCAAAGAGGTTGTACACTAATCGCCGCATTTTCTTCTTGATTCGATCTCAAGGTGCTGCCGGCGCTCGGTCCCGAGCCGACACGGCACGACTCCATCCACTGCGGCGTCGCCGGCCACTTCCACCACTGTGTCTCTCCCTCGGCGGCGACGTCCACATCAGTAGGAGCTGCTGGTGCTTTAGATCTCGCTCGCGCTGCTGCTCTGCTCTTGCTCTCGGTCCCCTTCCTTGTCTGCTCTTGCTCTTGCTCCTGCTCGCGCTGCTGCTCTCGCTCTTGCTCTTGCTTGAGATGCAGCTCCGATTTAGCTACACTTCAGTCGACTGAATCGACTTTTGGGTCAGTCGATTTTCAGGGGGTGGGGGGGCTCGCCGGAGTTAAGGAAGAACCAGCCGCAGCGGGGAGGGGGGCTCGCCGGAGAGGTACCCCACTATCTATCTTAGGGTTCAGGGTGGGG
>NC_057805.1:471435827-471448498 GCF_018294505.1 Triticum aestivum | reverse complement strand
GTGGTCGCCGGCGGTGGTGGGACGGTTGCGTGGGGATCGCCGGAGAAAAAGCTCGGCATGGGGGGGCCTAGAAGGATGGCCGGGGCGGCGGCGGACCTGCGGTGGGGAGTGTTTTCGGGGCGGCGCACCGCCGGCCGCGGGCGGCTGTTTGGCCGGTGGTGGCTGGCGGCTCAGGGGGGTGGAGGTTGAAGATGAACTGTAGGCCCTTGATTTTGTATCCAACGGCTGCAAAATTGACTGACCAGAGATGAAAAAGTCAGTCCAGTGACGTGTAGCCTCACCTCTAGTGCGTTCAGTTTCGACAATAAAATTCAGTTTCGACAGCAAAATTCAGTTTCGACAGTCAAGTTCAGCTTCGTCAGTTAAATTCAGTTTCGACAGTTAAGTTCAGAGATGAGCGGTTGATATATTTTACATCTAGCACTTTGTGGTTATGTATTTTACGTCATCTATTGGAGATGCTATTAGAATTTCACTTAGGTTAACGTTGTCTCTCTTGTCCTGCTTCAGCCTCGGCGTCGTACAACTCACCGGAGCTGCTCCAACGATGAAACCCTCCATCACAGCGGAGCAGTACCTCAGGCTCCATCTCCAGACGCCTAAGATCTTCTTCCCCTCCTCCGACAGCCAAGTCAGCCGGAGCATCCTCCCCGGCCAACCCAATCACGCTGAGATCGGCATGGCTTCGCCAAAGAGGTTGTACACTTCTTGTGGTTTGACTTAATCTCACCATGCTTCTTTGCAGCCTGTGATCTTCCAATTCTTGTGAACCGAACACCCAGATTGGCAGAAATCCTGTGTTTTTAAATTCTCTGTTTTGCACGTGCATTCCTATCCTATTCCTATCTATTTCCTATCCCTGCATTGTTAGAATCCTCAAATTCAAACAAGCCCTTACACAATTACTTTTGTTACACATATGTGTCAAAGAAAACCTTGTGTGGTTTGTCCTGCTCCTGCGATGCTGTGTTCCACCCCAGCTCAGCTGCTCCAACGACGGAAGGGTTCACCACAGCAGGGATCCGCTCTCCAGACTGTCTTTCGCCGCCTCAGATCTTCTTCCCCGCCGTCGGCAGCCACGACAACTGCATTACCATCATCAACTGAGCAGATGACCTTGAGGACTACATGGGTCCGCAAGAGAGGTCGCACTCTTCCGTGGCTGCTTACGTTATGCATCGCTTAATATGATGACATGCTACTTTATCGTCGTGTTCACCTATTAGACTCCGAGTCAGGTCCAAACTTATGCTGAAACTTGAGTTTTTAAATGGTTGTGGGGTACATATTGGGGCAGCAATCAGTACTATCTAGTTAATCTCGGGTGTCTACTATGAGTTTCATGTTGGGTGCAAACAAACATTAAAGGAGCCATTATCTGTATTTTTTAACTAAAGCTATTACCTGCCTGCTATCATTGGTTTTGGGTCTATCCACAGTTTGCTACCATCACTCTGGATTTGTGCATGCACTCCTTACATAATCTCACTATGTTTTATTCCTATGCATGTCAGTTATTGTACACAATGGAACTGAACATGTAGAGCAAAAGAGACGAGCCTTGTGTGGCAATAAAATTTCATGCAGACGTCGCTCCATGGTGGGCGCAAAGGCAGCCCCCCTCCACCCATTTTGGATTGTAATCAAGAAGAAGATAACTATTCTGAGGGGGATTCAGAAGCAGAAGACCACTCCTATTTACCCCATGAGGTCTTTGCTCTAACTTGGCATGTTGATGTTGGTAATATCATGCATATGGTGCCTTGCATTGCTTACTGTATACATCAAAGATGTCATCTGCTTAGTTTAGACATGCTTTGTGTCAATGCCATCTGTTTAGTTTCTTTATCGTATATGTGAATCATGCAATGCCATCTTCTTTAGTCAGGCATCATATATGTGAATTTTGCAATGCCACCCTGGTTAGCCAGTCATCTTATATGTGAATTATATCATGACATCATTTTTTATATTATGTGTTAAATTTGTCAACAATTTTAGTACATTCAATTACTCTTCCTGTGCATCAGCCATTCGGCACGGTCATGGAAAAATCTGGAGTGGAAAAAAGGTCTTCAGAGCAGACAATGCTATTTGACGAAGCGCATGTCTTGCTGGTTATAGATAGCTCCTCAGAGGAGGATTCAGAGATAGATGACCAGTCCTATCCCCCCCCCCCCGAGGTGCATGCTCTAACTTGGCAGGGTTATGTTGCTCATATCGTGTGTATGGTATCTTGCATTGCTATGTCATTTGCTTAGTTTAGACATGCTTTGTGTGAATGCCACCTGTTTAGTGTATAATTACCATATATGTGAATTATGCAATGCCATCTTGTTGCAAGACATTATATATGTGAATTATGCAATGCTATCTTGTTGCAAGGCATTATATATGTGAATTATGCAATGCCATGCTGTTTAGCCAAGCGTCATATATGTGAATTATATCATGCCGACCTTTTTTTGTATTTCTCATTGCTTTTGTCGACAATGTTTGTATATTCAACTGCTCTTCCTGTGCATCAGCCATTTGAATTGGTGATGGAGAAATCTGGAGTGAAAACAAGGTCTTCAGAGCAGACAATGCTACCTGCTGAAGCAGATATCTTGCTGGCTACAGATAGCTCTTTAGAGGAGGATTCAGAGGCAGATGACCAGTCCTATTATCCCCCTGAGGTGTATGCTCAAACTTGGCAGGGTTATATTACTCACATCATGCATATGTTGTATTGCAATGCTTAGGCTTTATATCATATGCACGATATTGAATGCCATCTCCTTAGTTGACACATCATATATGTGATTGCCCTCTGCTCACTTCCTTAGTATATAAATCATATATTTGAATTATATCATGCCATGATGTTTACATAGACAGCATGTATCTGAATTATGGCATGCCAACCCATTTTCTAAAGACATAATATAGTTATATCATCTCGTCCTGTTTACATAGTCATCATATTTTGAATTATGTCATTCTATCCGTAAATTATATCATGCCATCATGTTTCCATCGACAGCATGTTTGTGATTTATGGCATGCCAACCACTTTAATAGACACATCGTATAGTTATATCATGTCATCATGTTTACATAGTCACCATATTTTGAAGTATGTCATTCTATCCTGTTTAGTTAGCCATCATACATGTGAAATTGTGTCATGCTATCCTGTTTAATTAGCCATCATATATGTGAAATTATGTCCTGCTATTATGTTTGGTTAGACAACATAAATGTGAATTATTTCATGTCCTGTTTTCTTCCCTACTATCCATTGCACCTGTCTATCTTACAATGTCTGTACATTCAATTACTTTTCTTGTTTATCAGCCATTTCAATTGGAGGGGGTGATGGCAGTATCTGTGGGAGTAAAAACACGGTCTTCAGAAAAGATCATGCTACCTGTCGATGGAGATAGAACCACGGTTGTACTTGCCCAAGAACCAGCCCCACCACACATAACCCAGACTCACGCAGATTGTACCCCTAGCCAGTTGGACAGAGAACCAGCTACACCCCTTCTAACCCCAACCCCAGCAGATAGTAACCCAGTTCCCGTTGACACAGCACCGTCTCCACCACAGAGCACCCAAACACGAGCAGTTAGTAATGCAACTGCAGTGCCCAAAGCACGAGGACCACCACTCCGAACCCTAAGTCAACGCTTAAAGCAGAAGAAGAATTGTTCTTAGGTCAGGTTCCGTAGCTATGGTTCATACTACTTTGCTCTTGCATCACTGTATTTACTCATACCAACTAATTTCATATTTGAAGGATGCAATTGAAACTCCAATGGTGCAACATGTATGTTTTAAACCTGTTTCTTTAACGTGTTTGTTGTTGTAACTTGCTCTATGTTGATTTCAGTTTCAATTGAATAAACAGTTATGTTCTCATGCCATGCACATTACAAGTGTTGTTATTGCTGTGTAGTTTCCCACACTTATATTCTGTCTATGCTACTTTGTCTTAAATAGATATGATTCGAACTGTATCTATCTTGATTTGGCAACATAAACTAGAATTATATGGACCATACAGTGACCATACTACATAGATATATGTTTGTTTCATGTTGTTATCCTGTCCACCTTACTACTGAACTGGTTTACCAAAATGAGTTTCATATACTACATTGTAAACCTGTGATGTGTTTGTTTGTTTCTCTATTAGAATGCAGATAAAATATTGGAGAAGAGTACCCCGTTATGCAATGGTAAAGGAAGTAATGCAAATAAGGTTCAAGGTAGTGAGACATCCCTATTGGTCTCCAAGAAAGCTGATAAAAACTATATTGAAGACACTGAGACAACCCCAAAGTCCTGTCTTGATGTAGTGTTCGAGTTACTGGCTACTACTGCTGGCACCAGCTCTTCAAACTCGCTGCCTGAATCAGTTCGGCTTCTTGAGTCTCAACTTCAAGTTGAAAGACATCGATCAGATGTTATGCGACAGGAAGCCGAAGGACTGAGGAAGTCCTTGCAGAATTCAGATGCATACTTTCTGGTGCAACAGCAAGTGCTGGAGGATTTAAGCGCCAAACAAGAGAAAGTTAATAAGCTTGCTAAGCATCTTTCCAGCATTATGGGTACCCAGGATATTGTTTCTTGAGCTCTTCTGAAGTGGTTTCAGTTCTGGACTTGTTTTGCTGCGCCGTTTATATGCTGCTTTGTTCCCTATATTTGCACTGGTGGCGAACTGTGATGCCCAGTGGATGTAATATGTGTAATAGCCGTGATAGCCTAGCGTAAGTTGCTTGCTAATTTATTTCCTTATTGTCTTGTTTATTTATTTTCTTGTAGTCAGTGCAGTTCTTTTTCCGCGGTTTGCTAGTGGCCGCAATAACCTATTTTTTAAAACTAGGCAACAATAACCATAGGCTACATATTTACGGTAGTTAACATGGGCCTCCTACGGGCCGTAGAAACAATGGGCCTTCTACGGGGCGTAGACACAATGGGCCTTCTACGGGCCATAGACACGATGGGCCTTCTATGGGTCGTATCATCAATGGGCCTTCTACGGGCCGTATGATCGGTTGGCCAAACATGGGCCAATAACAGACCACATTATGGCCGTAAATGGGCTAGAGTTGAAATCGTCCGTTCATGGGCCGACCATAACGGGTCATCGTTAATCGGCCGTATTTGATGACGCTATGAAAACGGCCCAACGTATTAACGGGCCACAAACGGGCCGGCTGTAACCACGGGCTGAATTTGGCCCACAAGCAGAAAATGACAGTAACGGGCCGTAAGTAAACGAATGCTGGAAATGAGCCCAAGAATAAATGGGCCCTGAGAAGGCCGAAAGATAACATGGGCTGGAAACGGCCCAACTGAATAATGGGCCGTTAATGGGTATAAAGTGATACATTGTTCATTACGGGCCAGTTTTACCACGGGGCGTTAAGGGGCCAAGGGTTACTAAGGGCCTCATATGGGCCGAAAGACGTCATGGGCCACACATGGGCCGGAAGTTAAAACGGGCTGGAATTATATTGGACGGCCCAAATGACGCTACTGGGCCTAATTCGGATAGGCCGTAAACGGGCCCTGGGTTAGCGGGCTGTAAATGGGCTATATGCGAATAGGCCGTTAACAGGCTTGCCGTGGGCCAGCCCGCCACCTTTTGACCAAGTCAAACGGGCCGGCCTTTTCACAGGAATGGGCCTCTGTTGGGCCGTGCCACGTGTCGACGTATCATAGGTGCTTCTGGTCCAATGAAGGGATGACATCTGTCCCAACGGTGAGCCGACACATGTTTCCTCCAGCCAATGATGATTTTACACGTGGAAAATCCCCATTGGTCAGGGCTGTTAACGGGTTTCCGGATCCAAAACCGGACCCGATAGCTTAACGACGTTCCATTACGGTGGATGCCACATGTCGGTCACCCTTTACGAAAGGACTTCTGTGACGCGCGATTTATCGTCATGGAAGTGGACACTTCCGTGATGATAATTTTGGTAATGTCATGTAACACTTCTACGACAGCACAGGTATGACTATCTTGATTCTGTCATAAATTTGTCATGGATGTACATGCATGACAGAAAACGTGACCTACTATGACAAACACGTATCATCACGGAAGTGTATTTTTTTTGTAGTGCCCCCCTCCCAACATTTCACCTACCAAGAACGCTCACGGCGGCGGCGCAGATCAAGCTCCCAAGTTTCCCGACCGCCCCCCATCGCCGGCACTCAATCTATCCTTGGCGCCCAGTCCCCCCAATATCTCGGATGCTTCTAGTCCCATTGCCCTGGCTCCAGGTGTGGAAAATAAGCATTTCATCAGCAATATCGCCCTTGAATTTGTCTTAGACCCATAAATCGATCTCCATTTTCATATCAGTATGCATCGGATCCCTAGTTGCACACAACTAGGCCCTGATTTGCAATCTTCTCGTATTGATTGTGTTGCCTTATCACTTCCTCAGTATTTGCCCTCTTTCTCGCTGTCTATCTAAGATGTAGTCTCACATCGGCAGATCGTACAGTGTTAGAACGATGTCCAGCCACAGCAACACCGGCGGAGAGGGGCCAATAGCTCCTGTGCGACGTTTTTGAGGTGAATTGGCAAGAGTGCGACGTTGTTCGAGCGAATGGCTGTGGTGCGACACATTTGAGCGTGTAAATAGCCCAGGGCCACATGGGGTGTTAAATGTGGTTAAATTGGTCGTCAACCAAGCCCGCCCGTTTATGTTAGGACATGTGGGTCCAACTTAATTGTTCCTCAAAACAGCTGACCGTGCCCTGCCGCCCGACCGTGTCGGGCCCGCCACTCTGCCCCCCTTCTTCTCCGGTGGCGGCGAATCTTGCGGTCTCGGTGGCGGCGGCGGGGCCCTCGTTCTCAACGGCAGCGGAGCCTTCATCATAAGAAAATGGTGAGTGAATTCAAACCCTAGTCGCCCTCCCGTTCCTCTCTCGACCCCGTAGATCTTAGCTCATTTCCTCTGTTTTCTCTTGCAGAATCGATAGGTTGTGAGGGGAGTCCGTGGGCATACTGAGATGGAGCCGCCAGATTCAACTTCGAATAGGTAATGCGCCTCTCTCCGATCCAATTTTGCATGCAATTAGGGGGTGGCCTCGTCTGCTCTTTCTCACGGGCTCACACTGTCCGCCACTGACAGAGGGGATGCTGCCGCTCGGACCCTCGAATTGATAGTCAATTTCTTTCCATCAAAGGCAAAATTAGTTGATGGTAGCATACAGAACATTGAGAGAGACACAATTGTTAAATGGGAGGTTGAGTTTACAGAGATTGATCCACAAGTTCTACAGAACATGGGAGAGACGGCAGTGAAGAAATGGGTGGAAAAAATTGGGGAGAATATTGTTTGGGGTCCAGAGCAAGAAGTATCACTATTGCGGTTTGATGATTGGAAAGGAGAGTATGTGAGAATAGAAGATGGTGAACAGATTGTTGAAGAAATCGATCGGCAAAACGGCTGGACAAGCAAACGGGCTAATTTTTTTGCTGAGCTCGTTGATCTGAACATTTTTTCGAAGGTTGGATATGTGCCATCACAATTGGCTGCGCAGATGGTAGATGATGATTGGGCTACACAGAGGCCATTGATTCCCATGTGTACTGAACTTACAGTAATAGCCAAAGAGGGACAGGTGACTGGAACTGAAACTGCAGCAACTGTTGATTGGAATGTAGTTGAATTAGATGAGCCTACTGATTTGGTCATTGCACCAATGCCTGACATTGAGATGGCCAAACTTTTTGGCATTCCAGTCGATGACAGAGACAAGCAGGAGAGGGGCGAATCTAGTTTGCCTGCTAATGCTGATGAAGAAGTAGATGGACAGTTGATGGAACAAGCTGCGGATGAAGTAGATGATGCACATGATGATGAGCTGGTGCATGTGTATGACAAAGAAAACCCTGTCATTGAAGTAGGCAAGTTGTTCCCAAGCATGAAGGAGTTTAGGATGTGTTTCAAGACTTATGCAGTGAAACATGAGTTTGATGCCAAGATTGTTTGGACTGATAGAAAGAAGTTTTATGCGAGGTGCAGAGGATTTGATGGTAGTGTGAAGCCTTGCAAGTGGTACATATCTGCTAGACTGCAACCTGATGGAAGTACTGTCAGGGTTAACCAAATCCCCAATCAACATACTTGTATTACAAGTTCACAGAGAGTATCAACCATGACATCACAACTTTGGGTTGCAGAAAAATCAGCCCAATTTTAGCCAAAACACCAAACACTACTGCCAAGAAACTCAAAGTAGACTTGGAAAAGATGTACCCCATTAAACTGAAATATACCACAGTGTGGAAGGCAAAACAAAGGGCAATGAAAAGTTTATATGGTGATTGGGCAAATACATTTAGGATGCTTTACAACTTCAAAGCAGAGGTGGAAAATAGGTCACCTGGCAGTGTTGTGGAGATAGATACAGAGGTATCAGCCGAAGGTGAAGTCAAGTTCTCCAAGTTTTTTATGGCATTGAAGCCTAGCATCGATGGGTTCAAAGCAGGGTGCCGTCCATATTTGAGCATAGACTCATCATTTTTGACAGGCAAGTGGAATGGTCAGTTGGCAGCATGCAATGCTCTAGATGGACACAACTGGATGTTTTCTATTGCTGTTGGCTTGTTTCAGTCAGAAACAGAGGCTTCATGGACATGGTTCATGATCCAGTTGAAAAGATGCCTAGGACCAGTGTCACCTTTAGCTATACACACAGATGCATGTAAGGGGCTTGAAAATTCAGTGAAAAATGTTTTCCCACATGCTGAGCAGAGGGAGTGCTTCGGTCATTTGTGGATGAATTTGATCAAAAAAATTAGAGGAGAAGAATTTGGGCGCATGTGGCTAGCAGCAAGATCTTACACTAGACAGACACACAAATATCATCTTGATAAGATAATGGCAGCATGTGATGAGTTTGGTCCATGGCTGAACACCTACCATTCTTTGTTATGGTACAGGTCAGCATTCAACACTGCCATCAAGTGTGACCACATCAACAACAATTTGGCAGAGAGTTTCAACAACAAGGTGAAGGAGTTAAAAGATTTGCATGTGCATGACATGGTTGACCAAATCAGGATCATGCTCATGCGGTTGTGGGAATTGAGAAGAAGGATAGGTGATTGTCTGCAAGGTGATAAGCTTCCAGCACTGGTACAACAGGCGGTCAATAGGAGCAGATGTCTTTCACATTTGTTTGTTGAAAAATCTTCACCTTCGGGTGCTGAAGTTAGAGATAACAAAACTGGAAGGAGACATGTTGTTAACACTAAATTGCATGATTGCACTTGCCTCGAGTGGCAACACACTGGTAAACCATGTGAGCATGCCATTCTCTTCTTAGCATCCCAACCGAAGATAAACATGCGCCCATATTTGCATGAATATTATTCGGTAGCAAGATTCAAAGCTGCATATGCTACTCCAATTCCAGCACTTACAGATCAGTCTCAGTGGCCTGAAGTGGACATTGAATTTTCCATGTGTCCTCCCTTGACGAAAAGAAAGGCTGGCAGGCCTAAACAGAGTAGATTCAAGGCATGGTTTGAGAAAGGTGGGAGTAGTAAGAAGGGAAAGAAAGATGGAAAGCCAAAAAGGGCCCAAAAAGGTAACAAAAACAGATGCAAGTTGTGCCAGGAACTTGGGCACAGAGTGGGATCTGTCAAATGCCGTTACACTACTGATAAGCCAAAGTATGTTCTTGTGTATTTGTTTGTGTTTTGATTTGGTGCTTTTTTCCAATTACTATATCTATAACATTTTCCCAATGGCCAGGAGGAAGCGAGCAAGTCAGCCCCTTGTTGTTGAACAGTGTTGGCCAACAAAAAAAGCAAGAGTCAATGGCGGTAGAAAGAAGAGAAGTGTGCCTGAGCCTGAGCAGACTGAAGAAAATCTTGCTGCAGTCAACATTCAGACTGAAGAAACTGCTCTCGAGGTTGAAACTGAACCTGAGCGTGTCGAGGTTCAGACTGAAGAAACCCATGTTGAGGTACACACCGAAGAAACTGAAACTGCTGTCAACATTGAGACTGAAGACACTGATCACGAGGGTGTTGGCGAGGTGTTGAAATGACCAGTGAAGAAAACCAAGATGATCAGTGAACTTGTGTGTGTAGTAGAACCAAAAACAAAAAGTGCTAAGGCGAAGAAGGGCACGCGACGTGGTAGGAAGAGGTAGAACAGAGAACAGTTTGAAAATTTGGGGCATGTAATAATATTTGTAACTTGGTGCATACTGGTAGTCACTATGTATCCCCGTATTTCTATTCGAACTTGTTTGTTGGTACCTTGTCTAAACCAGCCAAATAAAATTCAAATTTAAATTCAAATTTGGGCTCAAATTTGAATTAGGGATGGGGTATTGATGTTTTAATGCTATCTAAAGTACCTCAACTGAAATATGTTTGCTTGCTGATCATTCCGAGCCCTTTTGGTAAGTTGAACTCATAGTCATGAAAAGTGTGTCTCAAATGACCTCCAAAGGTAGGATAAACAGCCTCATATTTAAGCAAGTTTTTTTGGCACCATGTCTAAACCAGCCAAATAATTTTTCTACACATCTATTCTACCTATATAGTGTAAATCTAAAGTCTCACTATTTATTGAATTAAATTTCTATTATTTTCTTATTTTTGAAAAAACAAGGTTTAATAGAAAATTTTATATAAAACAAGTTTAAAACATGAAAATGAGAAAAGTAAGTTAAGATCTTTCTTAGTCAATCCAAAATGAAGTTTTGGTGAGGTTTTCACACTTTTCATTTTCAAAACCCCACCTACTCTCGGGTGCCCACTACTCTCTCCCTTGAACTCCATACTACATTGTTCGAGGAATGACAATTTTGTGAAGGATTTTTCGTAAAAATGTATGTAAACCATATTTATATTTTTTTCTCGTTACTATACGACATAATAAGACTATGTGCGCAAGTTTTATATTTTTTTGATTTTATTTGAATTAGTTATGCTCAACCCTAATCAGTCAAAACCCCTCAAAACCCCTCTCAAAACCCCGCACACTACCGGGTCGTCGATCGTTGTGCGTGGACGGTTGAGATCAGGCGCTAGGGTTAGCTACAGTGTGCATCGATCCGCATGAGACGCGCTGATTGGTTGAATCAGTGTGCATCGATCCGCATGAGACGCGCTGATTGGTTGAATCAGTGGGGTTTGGATCAGCCTCTCTCGTTGGGGCATCAGGACCGTTCATTTGAATCCAACGGCAAGAGTTGACGCGGTGCATGGACCAAGCCTACGCAGTGCCCTTTCCATTGTTGCATGTGTGCCCGTGCCTACCCGCAGCATGCATGCCCACCCGCAAAACTGCGCCCGTGCGTTGCATGCATGCCCTCGACGTAGCCCTGCTCCGCTACCCCTATCGACGCAGTTGTTGGAAATATGCCCTAGAGGCAATAATAAATGGTTATTATTGTATTTCTTTATTCATGGTAATTGTCTATTGTTCATGCTATAATTTTATTGTTCGGAAATGGTAATACATGTGTGAATACATAGACCACAACGTGTCCCTAGTAAGCCTCTAGTTGACTAGCTCGTTGATCAACAGATAGGCATGGTTTCCTGACTATGGACATTGGATGTCATTGATAACGGGATCACATCATTAGGAGAATGATGTGATGGACAAGACCCAATCCTAAGCATAGCATAAAAGATCGTGTAGTTTTCGTTTGCTAGAGCTTTTCCAATGTCAAGTATCTTTTCCTTAGACCATGAGATCATGCAACTCTCGGATACCGTAGGAGTTCTTTGGGTGTGCCAAACGTCACAACGTAACTGGGTGACTATAAAGGTGCACTACGGGTATCTCCGAAAGTGTCTGTTGGGTTGGCACGGATCGAGACTGGGTTTTGTCACTCCGTGTGACGGAGAGGTATCTCTGGGCCCACTCGGTAATGCATCATCATAATGAGCTCTATGTGACTAAGGCGTTAGTCACGGGATCATGCATTGCGGTACGAGTAAAGAGACTTGCCGGTAACGAGATTGAACAAGGTATTGGGATACCGACGATCGAATCTCGGGCAAGTAACATACCGATTGACAAAGGGAATTGCATACCGGATTGATTGAATCCTCGACATCGTGGTTCATCCGATGAGATCATCGTGGAACATGTGGGAGCCAACATGGGTATCCAGATCCCGCTGTTGGTTATTGACCGGAGAGGCGTCTCGGTCATGTCTGCATGTCTCCCGAACCTGTAGGGTCTACACACTTAAGGTTCGGTGACGCTAGGGTTGTAGAGATATGAGTATAAGGAAACCCGAAAGTTGTTCGGAGTCCCGGATGAGATCCCGGACGTCACGAGGAGTTCCGGAATGGTCCGGAGGTAAAGAATTATATATAGGAAGTCAAGTTTCGGCCACCGGGAAAGTTTCGGGGGTTACCGGTATTGTACCGGGACCACCGGAAGGGTCCCGGGGGTCCACCGGGTGGGGCCACCTATCCCGGAGGGCCCCGTGGGCTGAAGTGGGAAGGGAACCAGCCCCTAGTGGGCTGGGCGCCCCCCCATGGGCCTTCCCCCTGCGCCTAGGGTTGGAAACCCTAGGGTAGGGGGGCGCCCCACATGCCTTGGGGGGCAAGGCACCCCCCTTGGCCGCCGCCCCCCCTCTAGATGGGTTGTGGCCGGCGCCCCCCCCCCCCC
>NC_057805.1:471419057-471435551 GCF_018294505.1 Triticum aestivum | reverse complement strand
GGAGGGCAGCAATATCTCAGCCTTGGGCGCCTCCCTCCTCCCCTGCTACACCTCTCTCTCTCGTAGAAGCTCGGCGAAGCCCTGCCGACATCCCGCTACATCCACCACCACGCCGTCGTGCTGCTGGATCTCCATCAACCTCTCATTTCCCCTTGCTGGATCAAGAAGGAGGAGACATTGCTGCACCGTACGTGTGTTGAACGCGGAGGTGCCGTCCGTTCGGCACTCGGTCATCGGTGATTTGAATCACGGCGAGTACGACTTCGTCATCCACGTTCATTGGAACGCTTCCGCTCGCGATCTACAAGGGTATGTAGATGCACTCCTTTCCCCTCGTTGCTAGTATACTCCATAGATGCATCTTGGTGAGCGTAGGAAAATTTTAAAATTATGCTACGATTCCCAACAGTGGCATCATGAGCCAGGCCTATGCGTAGTTACTATGCACGAGTAGAACACAAAGAAGTTGTGGGCGTTGATGTTGCCAATTCTTCTTGCCGCTACTAGTCGTTTCTTGTTTCGGCGGCATTGTAGGATGAAGCGGCCCGGACCGACCTTACACGTACGCTTACGTGAGACAGGTTCCACCGACTGACATGCACTAGTTGCATAAGGTGGCTAGCGGGTGTCTGTCTCTCCTACTTTAGTCGGAACGGATTCGATGAAAAGGGTCCTTATGAAGGGTAAATAGAAATTGGCAAATCACGTTGTGGTCATACGTAGGTAAGAAACGTTCTTGCTAGAAACCTACAAACCACGTAAAAACTTGCAACAACTATTAGAGGACGTCTAACTTGTTTTTGCAGCATGTGCTATGTGATGTGATATGGCCAGAAGATATGATGAATGATATATGTGATGTATGAGATTGATCATATTCTTGTAATAGGAATCACGACTTGCATGTCGATGAGTATGACAACCGGCAGGAGCCATAGGAGTTGTCTTTATTATTTTGCATGACCTGCGTGTCATTGAATAACGCCATGTAAATTACTTTACTTTGTTGCTAAACGCGTTAGCCATAGAAGTAGAAGTAATCATTGGCGTGACGACTCCATGAAGACACGATGATGGAGATCATGATGATGGAGATCATGGTGTCATGCCGGTGACGAAGATGATCATGGTGCCCCGAAGATGGAGATCAAAGGAGCATAATGATATTGGCCATATCATGTCACTATTTGATTGCATGTGATGTTTATCATGTTTTGCATCTTATTTTCTTAGAACGACGGTAGTCAGTAAGATGATCCCTTATGATAATTTCAAGAAAGTGTTCACCCTAACTGTGCACCGTTGCGAAGGTTCGTTGTTTCGAAGCACCACGTGATGATCGGGTGTGATAGATTCTAACGTTCGAATACAACGGGTGTTGACGAGCCTAGCATGTACAGACATGGCCTCGGAACACACGCAATACACTTAGGTTGACTTGACGAGCCTAGCATGTACAGACATGGCCTCGGAACACGGAGGACCGAAAGGTCGAGCATGAGTCGTATAGAAGATACGATCAACATGGAGATGTTCACCGATCTTGACTAGTCCGTCTCACTTGATGATCGGACACGGCCTAGTTAACTCGGATCATGTTTCACTTAGATGACTAGAGGGATGTCTATCTGAGTGGGAGTTCATTGTGTAATTTGATTAGATGAACTTAATTATCATGAACTTAGTCTAAAATCTTTACACTATGTCTTGTAGATCTAATGGCCAACGTTGTCCTCAATTTCAACGCGTTCCTAGAGAAAACCAAGCTGAAAGATGATGGCAGCAACTATACGGACTGGGTCCGGAACCTGAGGATCATCCTCATAGTAGCCAAGAAAGATTATGTCTTAGAAGCACCGCTAGGTGATGCACCAATCCCAGAGAACCAAGACTTTATGAACGCTTGGCAGCAGCGTGCTGATGATTACTCCCTCGTTCAGTGCGGCATGCTTTACAGCTTAGAACCGGGTCTCCAAAAGCGTTTTGAGAAACATGGAGCATATGAGATGTTCGAGGAGCTGAAATTATTTTTCCAAGCTCATGCCCGGGTCGAGAGATATGAAGTCTCCGACAAGTTCTTCAGCTGTAAAATGGAGGAAAATAGTTCTGTAAGTGAGCACATACTCAGAATGTCTGGGTTGCACAACCGCTTGACTCAGCTGGGAGTTAATCTCCCGGATGACGCGGTCATTGACAGAATCCTCCAGTCGCTTCCACCAAGCTACAAGAGCTTTGTGATGAACTTCAATATGCAGGGGATGGAAAAGACCATTCCTGAGATATATTCAATGCTGAAATCAGCGGAGGTGGAGATCAGAAAAGAACATCAAGTGTTGATGGTGAATAAAACCACTAAGTTCAAGAAGGGCAAGGGTAAGAAGAACTTCAAGAAGGACGGCAAGGGAGTTGCCGCGCCCGGTAAGCCAGTTGCCGGGAAGAAGCCAAGGAATGGACCCAAGCCCGAGACTGAGTGCTTTTATTGCAAGGGAAGTGGTCACTGGAAGCGGAACTGCCCCAAATACTTAGCGGACAAGAAGGCCGGCAACACCAAAGGTATATGTGATATACATGTAATTGATGTGTACCTTACCAGTACTCGTAGTAGCTCCTGGGTATTTGATACTGGTGCGGTTGCTCATATTTGTAACTCAAAACAGGAACTACGGAATAAACGGAGACTGGCGAAGGACGAGGTGACGATGCGCGTCGGGAATGGTTCCAAGGTCGATGTGATCGCTGTCGGCACGCTACCTCTACATCTACCTACGGGATTAGTTTTAAACCTCAATAATTGTTATTTAGTGCCAGCTTTGAGCATGAACATTGTATCTGGATCTCGTTTAATTCGAGATGGCTACTCATTTAAATCCGAGAATAATGGTTGTTCTATTTATTTGAGAGATATGTTTTATGGTCATGCCCCGCTGGTCAATGGTTTATTCTTGATGAATCTCGAACGTGATGTTACACATATTCATAGTGTGAATACCAAAAGATGTAAAGTTGATAACGATAGTCCCACATACTTGTGGCACTGCCGCCTTGGTCACATTGGTGTCAAGCGCATGAAGAAGCTCCATGCAGATGGACTTTTGGAGTCTCTTGATTACGAATCATTTGACACGTGCGAACCATGCCTCATGGGTAAGATGACCAAGACTCCGTTCTCTGGAACAATGGAGCGAGCAACCAACTTATTGGAAATCATACATACCGATGTGTGCGGTCCAATGAGTGTTGAGGCTCGCGGAGGATATCGTTATGTTCTCACTCTCACTGATGACTTAAGTAGATATGGGTATGTCTACCTAATGAAACACAAGTCTGAAACCTTTGAAAGGTTTAAGGAATTTCAGAGTGAAGTTGAGAATCAATGTGACAGGAAAATAAAATTCTTACGATCAGATCGTGGTGGAGAATATTTAAGTCACGAATTGGGTACACACTTAAGGAAATGTGGAATAGTTTCACAACTCACGCCGCCTGGAACACCTCAGAGAAATGGTGTGTCTGAACGTCGTAATCGCACTCTATTGGATATGGTGCGATCTATGATGTCTCTTCCCGATTTACCGCTCTCATTTTGGGGCTATGCTTTAGAGACTGCCGCATTCACTTTAAATAGGGCTCCGTCGAAATCCGTTGAGACGACACCGTATGAATTATGGTTTGGGAAGAAACCTAAGTTGTCGTTTCTAAAAGTTTGGGGATGCGATGCTTATGTCAAGAAACTTCAACCTGAAAAGCTCGAACCCAAGTCGGAGAAATGCATCTTCATAGGATACCCTAAGGAAACTATTGGGTATACCTTCTACCTCAGATCCGAAGGCAAGATCTTCGTTGCCAAGAACGGGTCCTTTCTAGAGAAGGAGATTCTCTCGAAAGAATTGAGTGGGAGGAAAGTGGAACTTGATGAGGTGATAGTCACCCCTTCCGAACCGGAAAGTAGCGCAGCACGGGAAAATGTTCCTGTGGTGCCTACACCGACTGGGGAGGAAGTTAATGATGATGATCATGAAGCTTCGGATCAAGTTGCTACTGAACTTCGTAGGTCCACAAGGACACGTTCCGCACCTGAGTGGTACGGCAACCCTGTCCTGGAAATCATGTTGTTAGACAACGGTGAACCTTCGAACTATGAAGAAGCGATGGCGGGCCCGGATTCCGACAAATGGCTAGAAGCCATGAAATCCGAGATAGGATCCATGTATGAAAACGAAGTATGGACTTTGACTGACCTGCCCGATGATCGGCGAGCCATAGAAAATGGATCTTTAAGAAGAAGACAGACGCGGATGGTAATGTGACCATCTATAAGGCTCGACTTGTCGCTAAGGGTTATCGACAAGTTCAAGGGGTTGACTACGATGAGACTTTCTCACCCGTAGCGAAGCTGAAGTCCGTCCGAATCATGTTAGCAATTGCCGCATACTATGATTATGAGATATGGCAGATGGACGTCAAAACGGCATTCCTTAATGGCTTCCTTAAGGAAGAGTTGTATATGATGCAGCCGGAAGGTTTTGTCGATCCTAAGAATGCTAACAAAGTATGCAAGCTCCAGCGCTCAATCTATGGGCTGGTGCAAGCATCTCGGAGTTGGAACATTCGCTTTGATGAGATGATCAAAGCGTTTGGGTTTACACAGACTTATGGAGAAGCCTGTGTTTATAAGAAAGTGAGTGGGAGCTCTGTAGCATTTCTCATATTATATGTGGATGACATACTATTGATGGGAAATGATACAGAATTCTTGGAAAGTATAAAGGCCTATTTGAATAAGTGTTTTTCAATGAAGGACCTTGGAGAAGCTGCTTATATATTAGGCATCAAGATCTATAGAGATAGATCAAGACGCCTCATTGGTCTTTCACAGAGTACATACCTTGACAAGATATTGAAGAAGTTGAATATGGATCAGTCCAAGAAGGGGTTCTTGCCTGTATTGCAAGGTGTGCAATTGAGCACGGCTCAATGCCCGACCACGGCAGAAGATATAGAAAAGATGAGTGTCATCCCCTATGCCTCGGCCATAGGGTCTATTATGTATGCCATGTTGTGTACCAGACCTGATGTAAACCTTGCCGTAAGTTTGGTAGGAAGGTACCAAAGTAATCCCGGCATGGAACACTGGACAGCGGTCAAGAATATCCTGAAGTACCTGAAGAGGACTAAGGATATGTTTCTCGTTTATGGAGGTGACGAAGAGCTCGTCGTAAAGGGTTACGTCGACGCTAGCTTCGACACAGATCTGGATGACTCAAAGTCACAAACCGGATACGTGTATATTTTGAATGGAGGAGCAGTAAGCTGGTGCAGTTGCAAGCAAAGCGTCGTGGCGGGATCTACATGTGAAGCGGAGTACATGGCAGCCTCGGAGGCAGCACAGGAAGCAGTCTGGATGAAGGAGCTCATTACCGACCTAGGGGTGATTCCCAATGCGTCGGGCCCGATGACTCTCTTCTGTGACAACACTGGAGCTATTGCACTTGCGAAGGAGCCCAGGTTTCACAGGAAGACCAGGCATATCAAGCGTCGCTTCAACTCCATTCGTGAAAGTGTTCAAAATGGAGACATAGATATTTGTAAAGTACATACGGACCTGAATGTAGCAGATCCGTTGACTAAACCTCTCCCTAGAGCAAAACATGATCAACATCAGGACGCAATAGGTGTTCGATTCATCACAGTGTAACTAGATTACTGACTCTAGTGCAAGTGGGAGACTGTTGGAAATATGCCCTAGAGGCAATAATAAATGGTTATTATTGTATTTCTTTATTCATGGTAATTGTCTATTGTTCATGCTATAATTGTATTGTCCGGAAATCGTAATACATGTGTGAATACATAGACCACAACGTGTCCCTAGTAAGCCTCTAGTTGACTAGCTCGTTGATCAACAGATAGTCATGGTTTCCTGACTATGGACATTGGATGTCATTGATAACGGGATCACATCATTAGGAGAATGATGTGATGGACAAGACCCAATCCTAAGCATAGCATAAAAGATCGTGTAGTTTTCGTTTGCTAGAGCTTTTCCAATGTCAAGTATCTTTTCCTTAGACCATGAGATCGTGCAACTCCCGGATACCGTAGGAGTGCTTTGGGTGTGCCAAACGTCACAACGTAACTGGGTGACTATAAAGGTGCACTACGGGTATCTCCGAAAGTGTCTGCTGGGTTGGCACGGATCGAGACTGGGTTTTGTCACTCCGTGTGACGGAGAGGTATCTCTGGGCCCACTCGGTAATGCATCATCATAATGAGCTCTATGTGACTAAGGCGTTAGTCACGGGATCATGCATTGCGGTACGAGTAAAGAGACTTGCCGGTAACGAGATTGAACAAGGTATTGGGATACCGACGATCGAATCTCGGGCAAGTAACATACCGATTGACAAAGGGAATTGCATACCGGATTGATTGAATCCTCGACATCGTGGTTCATCCGATGAGATCATCGTGGAACATGTGGGAGCCAACATGGGTATCCAGATCCCGCTGTTGGTTATTGACCGGAGAGGCGTCTCGGTCATGTCTGCATGTCTCCCGAACCCGTAGGGTCTACACACTTAAGGTTCGGTGACGCTAGGGTTGTAGAGATATGAGTATACGGAAACCCGAAAGTTGTTCGGAGTCCCGGATGAGATCCCGGACGTCACGAGGAGTTCCGGAATGGTCCGGAGGTAAAGAATTATATATAGGAAGTCAAGTTTCGGCCACCGGGAAAGTTTCGGGGGTTACCGGTATTGTACCGGGACCACCGGAAGGGTCCCGGGGGTCCACCGGGTGGGGCCACCTATCCCGGAGGGCCCCGTGGGCTGAAGTGGGAAGGGAACCAGCCCCTAGTGGGCTGGGCGCCCCCCCATGGGCCTTCCCCCTGCGCCTAGGGTTGGAAACCCTAGGGTAGGGGGGCGCCCCACATGCCTTGGGGGGCAAGGCACCCCCCTTGGCCGCCGCCCCCCCTCTAGATGGGTTGTGGCCGGCGCCCCCCCCCCCCCTCCCAGGGGGCCTATATAAAGGGGGGGAAGGGAGGGCAGCAATATCTCAGCCTTGGGCGCCTCCCTCCTCCCCTGCTACACCTCTCTCTCTCGTAGAAGCTCGGCGAAGCCCTGCCGACATCCCGCTACATCCACCACCACGCCGTCGTGCTGCTGGATCTCCATCAACCTCTCCTTTCCCCTTGCTGGATCAAGAAGGAGGAGACGTTGCTGCACCGTACATGTGTTGAACGCGGAGGTGTCGTCCGTTCGGCACTCGGTCATCGGTGATTTGAATCACGGCGAGTACGACTTCGTCATCCACGTTCATTGGAACGCTTCCGCTCGCGATCTACAAGGGTATGTAGATGCACTCCTTTCCCCTCGTTGCTAGTATACTCCATAGATGCATGTTGGTGAGCGTAGGAAAATTTTAAAATTATGCTACGATTCCCAACAGCAGTAACCTGTCGCATGCCTACCATTAGAACTGATGCATCGTCGCATGAAAGCATGCGCCCAGCCACAACGCAGCAGCCCGATGAAGACAACCAAAAAGCCAACGCTGCATTGCGTGCTGTACATGGCTGAGGACGCAATACTGGCAGGGCATGGGGTATCAATGTGGGTATCGATGCCCAGTTCAAACGGCGTGTTGCCCGTTACAAGATGGGCAAATGAAGGCGTCCATTATTGTCACGTCTCCCATCGACCAAACGTTGCCCTCTAGCCAGGCCCTAGCAAGATGTGCAAATTAATGGGCTACGGCATGAATGCACGGGCGGCACGCGCAGAGAACCCGGGGCAGGCGTGTCCCCTTGACCCATGACGGCACAGACGCGTGCGTGAGCCCGTCCCCCTTGACCCGCGACCGGTGGCACAGAAGGATCGCAGCCCGTTTCCCACGCTCGTGTACACACTTTCATGGGGCGCCACCAAACGCCGCCCGCCCATTAATTCTACGGGGTGAAACCACGTCGCACTTGGGCTATTTAAGCCGGGCACTATCGTGTTCCTCTTCCTCCTCATCCACACCCCATCCTCTGCCTCCTCTGCCCTCCTTCCTTCTTCTCCATCAAACCCGATCGAGCCCTCGAGCCACCCCGCCACCATGCAGTACAACGGCCCCACCTACCGCTTCCCCCCAACCGTGCCGGAAAGGCTCTACCCGGCCGGAGTGTATGTAGAGAGAACCCTTAGGGTTTGGGCGATCTCGAGGTGGAGGGGCGCAAGGGAGTTAACGGAGTTCTTCCTTGCGGCCGGCTTCCGCCACCTCCCCCGCGGCTCTCCTCGGATGTACCATCTTGAGGAGGTCAACCACAACGGCGTTGTGGTTGGGCTCCTCGCCACGTTCACTAACCCTTTCGATGCTTTCCATCTCCTCGGGCGAGCGTATTGGATTGGTTGTGAGTTCATAGCTTTCACAACCTACAATATCTTCACCGACTTCAACGGCATCTTCCCCAACAACGGCGTTATGCACACGCTCCCGTACCCCATCAACAACGGGGAGGAGTGAAGGGCGGCGCCCGAAGGAGCGAGGTGGCCCCGGAGGAGGAGGAGAAGAACCCGAAGAACCCGCGTTTGGTGCCCCCCGTATTAGGTTTTTTAAGTTGTAATCGTTATGCTACTATTATTAAGTTTTATTAGTACTTTAAGTTGTAAGGCTATCATGGAGTTGTAAGGCTATCGTGGAACTATGGGTTGCAATCGCTATGCTTCTATATAATCGTTATGCTACTATATATATTGTGTGTTTCGTGCTATTATTTGTGGATTGCTATGGGTTGTTTTTGCTTATTATTCGTGTATTGCTATGGGTTGCTACGGGCCCGGGTTTCTACACCACAATCACCACACACACCATCTTCAAAATATTGGCCAAACCATGGACATGCAACTAGGAGCCCCATGCAAACCCACTATGGACATGTGTGCAACTAGGAAATGCAAACTAATTTACTTCGGGCACTTCATGCAAGTATCAACTCATTTAGTTCATGGAACCGTAGACATGCATAAAAACAATTAACATTTAGTTTTAGTGCATCAAAAAATGGTCCATCACAAAATTTAGTGCAAGAAAAAGGCCAAAATAAAAACAAGTAACATTTTATTGGGCCCCATTTTATTTGCCGAAGTTAGAGGTGGGCTGGTGCCCCTACGCGGGTGGGTTGGTCACGACCCAACATCTATTCGGCAGCCCAATTTTGTTTTTTACTAGAAACTGAATTTGCGTGTGTACTGTGTTAACTGAAGAACAAAAACAGAGGAAACAGAGCATGCATGAACACTGAATAATTTGTGTTCCAAATTGCTGCTTCAATTCAGATACATAACTTGGCATGGCGCACAGATCACATCCTCTACCCTGACAGGCCTAAATGTCCATTTTAATGACGGATGAACAACAAATAAAACAAAAACAGAGCAATGATACAACAATAGAACCCCCCTGCCATGATATTTGCTTGCTTCTGCAAACCGATTATCTGCATTAGATGTTTCTTGATCTTCTTCAGTTCCTCGGTCAGTTCGGACTCCGCATGCAGTTCAACATTGCGCGCATACATCGCCATCGGCACGACTCTGCCCGCCCCTCCGCCCGAGCTCCCCGTATTCTCCACAGCAATCGGCGGCACCCCGCCCAAATTGAGCTCCCAGGTTGCGGCCACGCTCGAATCAACGTAGCCCTCAAACTGAATCCTATCAACATATTCATCAATCCACTCGAAATGGTAACATTTCTTCAAGATCTGAAAAGAACAACATGAACCCTAAATCCCAAATTCGAGGAGAAAAAACAAAATATGGAGAAATCAGAGCAAAAGACAGCGAAAGAACGGGCTAAGAACTGAGATCTAACCTTGCCATCCCTTCCTGCCATTGGTTTGCTCAAGCATTTCACAAATTCCCGCCCAAGATTGCCATTGTCATCCCTCTTAGTGACCAACCGTTTAAGAGGGTCTGGGCGTGGGCAGTCAGGGCACCTTGTGAGCAGCACTGGTCCATACTGTCGCCATTTTGAGTGCGTGGCGGAGGAGGTGGACATTTGCGCTTGGTCGCCGGAGAAGAAAAAGATTGGGGAAAGGGGATGAATGGGCGGCGGCGGGCGGACGGGCACGGGCGCTCGTCTCTTCTAGCTGCGAGGAGGTGGGTCCCGCGAATAGACAAGTGGTGGGTCCCGCGCTTACGTGGATAAGTGGTGAATCCAGCCCCCAACAGCTGACGAGGGCATCAGTTGAGTTTAACAGCCATGTCGTGCGTGGGCTATTTACCTGCTCAAAATTGTCGCACCATAGCCATTCGCTCGAACAACGTCGCACTCTTGCCAATTCACCTCAAATGTGTCGCACAGGAGCTATTGGCCCGGCGGAGAGCCACCCACCGAAGTTGTAGCGAGCCCAATATCTGACAGACCCGAAGATTCGTCCAGGAACACGCTAGCCGATGCAACTCTTACTTCTCGCTTATCAGTTCAGAAGTTTCGTCGCGTGGTATCCCAGTTTAGTAACTTCAAGCGCGGGCTCATGACTGAGACTGGATTTGGAGGGCTGATGCATTTGAAAATCACACACAAGCTGAATTTGAAATTCAGCTGGTCGTTGATGTTCAGAGTAGATCCAGATCAATATGTATTAGAATTGGATCAGTCAAGGAAAATTATAATCACGGACGAAGACGTAAACGATGTATTCGGGTTGCCACAAGGAAGTAGGATCATTCCTCCAGGACATTCAGATCTTTCTGAAGTTTGCTTGGAGTTCAGCAGACTGGCTTCAACCATTAGCACAAAAGGCGTGCATAGTTTGAAGGCCGCTGAATTTATTTTATCAAAACAACTAGATGAGAATTCAAGCAAAGTTGGATGTGAATGCTTTAAGATAGCATTTGTAATTTTATCATTTGGTCATGTCCTAAACCCATGTGCCAGACACGATTATACTAGCGTTGATTACTGGGCAGCTCTTGTTGTTCCGTCAGAGATCAATTCCTACAACTGGTGTAGGTTAGTCAAGGACAGTTTGATGAAAGGCGTCAGAAAGATCAAATCCGACATCGCCAATGGCAACAACACAATTCACATAGTTGGATGTCACCTTCTCCTCCAGGTTTTCATGATGAACAAACCGATCAACATTATTTTTCTGTAGAACATTTTTATTGTCATGTTGTTCTCATTATTTCTTTTGCACTCAGGTAATTGCTTTGGACAAGATCGAAAAATCAAGTAGGCACATCGCACAGAATATCCTCCCCTGTGTCAAAGTTTTCGATCACGAGTCAGTTAAGAAGGCAACTGACTCAATTACATCCCACCAAGGACAAGAAGTTATTTTTGCTGGTTCAAAAGTAATCTCAAAAGAATTACTACTCAACATCATTCAATTCTCTCATCCGCCCGCACTTAATTTTTTTCACAGTACTCTTACCCAATTTTGTTTTACAGTGTGTTCTCAATCAGGTGGCCACGTTAAAAGTTCACCATCCCAACCATATCACAAACAAGATCTGTGACGCTTCCTCTAAGAGGTTCCCAGTTCGAGCTGCTAGTAAGATTAAGCCACGACGAAGCTCTATTGGACCTGTAGAGTTTGCCAACATAATGAGACGGAAGTACCCAAACATGGTACCACATCAGATTTAACCCTTAATATATTAGATGTAGGAAAAAGTTTAATTTGTAGCCATCTTCAAAGTTTTCATGTTTTTCGTGCAGGCAGATGGCCTCATTGGAATCATTCTGAAGGAGCACAACACCAGGCTTATGCCAAACATGACCGAGATACGGCACACCACCCAAATTGGCATGCTAAAATTTCTTGACAAGCTAGCTGGATGTTTGTCGAGCAGATGTATATGTTGCCAACTAGCTGGTCTAACGACATGCCGTTTGGTAGAAAACAACACAGCAGGTACTCTCATCAAATCAATTATTCTCTTACGGTTATAACAATTTTAGCTCTAGACGTTTTCGTGTAACTCATCATTGGCAAGCAAAATAGGTCAAGGAATGGGCAATCAAAAGCTAGGACATCAGGAGGATCTTTCTGACAGCGAAGGTTGTTTCTTGTCATCAAATTAAAATCCTCACCCGTATTTCTGGTATTGACCATTTTTGTGATTGCTTATAAGTTCCCCTTCAACCAATTAACAACATGTAGCTCCACTGGACATGTTCATCAAGCTCGGAAACGGGTATATGTACACAGCAGTGATAATATTGTGGATGACACCCACATTGGTATTGTTATTTTAACCATTTTCTCTCTCTGTATATATATATACCAATATAGAGGCACTACGGAATCTATTCGTTGTTCATGGCAAGGCACTACGACGGCGAGTCACTACGGATCCCGACCACAAAGGTTTGTGTGTAAAAACTACTCTTCAACAATTTTCAAAAAACACACTAATCATTCCAGTCTTAATATTTCTGCCAGGAGAACATATGTATAAAAACAACTCTTCAACATTTTTCAAAAAACACACTGATCAGCCCTGCCTTATTTTTTCTGCCAGGAAAACATATGTTCTTTTCGCCGGTCCATCGTACAAGATGTTATGAAGCTTGAGGACAACAAATCAGACGTACCATACACGGCAATGCAGCACATCGGATCATCTATAAACAATTTGTAGTTTGGTAGCAATTTTCAGTAACCAAATGAGACATGTACCCTAGTCGGCTCATTAGTATTTTTTATCAGGAGTTTGGTTTGCAAAAAATAATTATGCTGGGGCATTATAATATATGCTAGCTGGACATGGGTTTGTGTTCGTTTAGCCCATACATATTGAAAACAATTTTTTTTGACACACAGCATACATGAAATTAAAATTTTGTTCACACGGTTACATTTGGTACAAAACATTAATTAATGCATAAACAAATTCTACCACACCACAAACCATAACACGAGACATAACAATTCATAAAGGTTCCCTAAACAGACGACCATGATCGCAAACACATCGAAACATAGACATCTCCTTCAGTGCCCCAGATGGATGAAGACACTGGCCCCGATCACTAGGCAAGCCAACAGTGTGAATACTAGCAGACGACGCTGGTGCGTCAGCCTTGCAATTGACAGGCGCATGCTCTCGTCTTGATTCTCTTCAAGAGTAAGTAGATCTGATGGCTGAACCCAAGTCGATGCAGTTTCTTCAATATGCTCTAGGTTGGGGCTGCGCCAGCCATGCACGTTGCGATCAAGGATTTTGTTGTGTGCTTCTAGAGCCCACACAACATTCCACAGATCAAGCAGCAACTGAGTGAGAAACGGCCTCGTTTCATCGTCCACCCACCAAAAAAACCCACACCCGAAAGACTGCCCGAGCAGCATATACGAACAACCAAAACTTATGAATAGGTTTTGCATGGAATAAAAATGTTCGAGCTTATGAAGTCACCCTCCCCCTCGGGCAGGCAAGGTATCTTCTCTCTGGGTTGTTGTCGCTCCACCAGATCCACATCGGCGCTTTCGCCCTCGGAGTGCACAAGCAGTACTTGGCCGGCTCGTAAGCCAAAGGAGCTTGGCGGTACGGCACCGGAGCGTGGCTCTGCCGGCGAGCTGAACCAGCCGTCAATCTTGTGTACGAGGAGTTCGACATGCTCACGATCTAGGGTTTCTAAGCATTTGCACGAGAGGGGGATTTTTTGAAACTGTTTATGCAAGACGCGTCTCCTCGCTTGAATGACTGGTGGTAGCATATTTATTGGCGTTGTCGTCACGGCTGTCCTCGGCCTGTCTTCGGACCTATATGGGCCACACCAGATGCACACATACGGTGTGCAGTAACGCAGCCCAATCCTCCCCCGGCAAACTATTACTCGCCCGAAACAGGATGCATGCATCTGATGCCTCCCAAAAACTGTAACTGGTAAAAGCTAAAGTCGTCGCATGAGCTGCATGCATGCATGCACACTTACTAGCCGGCCAGCTTGAACGGCCCCAGCCATTTTTCTTAACTCCATGCTCACATTTTGCATATAGCACGACCACCACACACGCCGTATCACATGCATGCATCAGCACACGGTGGCAAGCCCTAGATGATCCTGATGAACAATTTGATGGCGCACGCAAGACATCTCGAACTCTTTGCGACGTGTCGGAGCAGTCAGGAATCAAGCTAGCTATTAATCTAAGATGGAAAAAAAAAAGAAATCATGCTCAATTAGAAGAACTCCATATTGCAAGAACAGAGCTTCAAACTTTCTACCTTAGCTGCCCCTCCATGTCGACGAACTCCATATTTCTATCGAGGATGCAATAGATCCAGCCGAAACCCCGAAAGCTTCCGGTTTACGTTTTTTGCTTTTATGTGCCACACCCAGGCTGGCTATATTAAGTGGTGCGAAATGCATGGGTCCAGGCTAAAACACCACGCACGCAAAATGTTGGCCAGGTACTTATTAGGCCATATCATCTACTCATGCAAAGCGGACCTGAGCCGAGTTTCGCATAGGATGCCATCATGCTTGGTACAAGTGATAGTGCAAACGGGGCGCCGGACACACTATACTGGACCGTAACGTGAGTATTTAGTACCACTTGCATGTAGTATATGCTCCACATATTGTTTCTATATTACAACCTGTCGCTTGTTCCTCCCATCACGATGCATGCAGTGCACGGCGTGGATAAAGTGCGCCAATGCCGCCGTGCATTGAAAGTGTGCTCCGTGTTTGGTTGGGCTTCTCTCGTCAGATTCCGCTGCCTCGCAACCGAATCTCAACCAAATGGCCCAAGCGCTATATCACTCTACTCCAACCGTGTATGTATTTATCAATTGTGGATAATTGCGGGTTAATGTTTCGGTTTAGTTAGATATAGCGAGGGAACATTTGGACTGCCCGGTTGGATGTGTGTGTGTGTGTACAACATATCTCGGGTCCTGACTGCAAGAAGGCTTTGCTACAAGCCGAAGAGGGGCGACGGTCACCGCGGTGCGTGACAGCGTCCCTCGCCACAGCAACACCACTGCTGCAACGTTCCAGTTTATTTTACTTTGTCTATACATAACTTTGTAAGTTCATTTAATAAGAAAATACCATAGAATAATTGTTCTTTGGTCAGAGCTAGAGAAAAAACACCGTTGCTGCAAGCTAGGGGGGGGGGGGGCTGTCGTGTCCGGTACGAATATGCAAATGTTCATCTCGGGAACGTGACAACCAGACCAGCTAAGGCCTCCTTTGGTTTAGAGGAATCTTGTAGGAATTTCATAGGATAGGATTTCTATAGAAAAAGTTCCTTTAGAGCACTTTGGTTTGTAGGAATAGAATCATATTTCTATGGAGGAATTCTTCCTATCCTCCACATTTTATAGGAAAGTAAACATTAGTCTAGACTCAATGGAAAAAATCATATGATGTGAATCAAAGGCATCTCCTTTCCTACGAAAATTGCTCGGCGTGGACGAGCTCGCACACTCTCGGTATCGTCGCGCGTTCGATCCGCTAGAGATGCGAGGTGCCCTCCGTATTGCAGGTGGCGGCTGACGAGAGTTAATGCGGGTACGCTGACGGGCAAGAGACGCCGTGGGAGTCGATGTTGTTGCCGACGTGAGAAGAGGGTTGTGCTGAGAATGGTATGCTATTAGGTTTGAATGGAAAAATAAATGTAAGTCTCGCCTCGCCTACCCGGATTGTAATTCCAATGGTTTCTGCTAAAAGTAGTTCGCTGTTCATTAAATTATGGACCGGGTGCCTGCTTCACTGTTCATTTTGTTGGCGAACTTTGTATTTTTTAGCATAACAATCCCAACAAGGCCCATAACATGGTTAAACCTGCAGAAAATATCCATACATTCATACACTAAATCACTAGTTGAGGAGTACTCATTGCAAGATTACTCCAACCTCTTCAGGTTGCGACAAGTGACGCGCTTGTCCCAACCTGAGAGTTTTTTTTCATAGATCCGTTTATTCAAAACGTTTTATCTCTTAAACCGTGCGTCCAAATGTCGAACCGCTTTCACCGTTGGCTTCCTCGCGTCGAGATCTTCAAAACTAGATCCCATGTTGATAGGTTTTGACGAACTTTTTTCACGAAAAAACCGGACGGAAAAACCAAACTGGGAGCACGGGTTTTTTCTTTTCCAAAAGAGGCACGCCCGTGCCTCTCACGAAATCACAACAGTACTTCTCGCGAAAGCAAAACCGTGACTCTCAGAGAAGAGAAAACGTGTCTTTTTTCGTTTCCGAGGAGGCACGGCCATGACTCCCGCGAAAGCACAACCGTGCCTCTCCCGAAAGAAAAAAAAACACGTTTTTTCCGTTTCCGAGAGGCACAGCCGTGACTCTCGCAAAAGCACAACCGTGCCTATTGTGGAAGAAAAACCGTGACTCTCGCGAAAGGAAAAAAACAGAAAACACGTTTTTATCGTTTCCGAGAGGCACGGCCGTGACTCTCGCTAAAGCACAACTGTGCCTCTCGCAGAAGCAAAACCGTGACTCTCGCGAAAGAAAAAAAACATAAGACATGTTTTTTTTTGT
>NC_057805.1:471405242-471418605 GCF_018294505.1 Triticum aestivum | reverse complement strand
GTTTTTTTTTGTTTCCCAGGAGGCATGGCTATGACTCCCGCGAAAACACAACTGTGCCTCTCGCGAAAGAAAAAAAAACGCGTTTTCTCCGTTTCCGAGAGGCACGGCCGTGACTCTCGCGAAAGCACAACCGTGCCTCTCGCGGAAGCAAAACCGTGACTCTCGCGAAAGGAAAAAAACAGAAAACACGTTTTTATCGTTTCCGAGAGGCACGGCCGTGACTCTCGCTAAAGCATAACTGTGCCTCTCGTGGAAGCAAAACCGTGACTCTCGCGAAAGGAAAAAAACATAAAACTCGTTTTTTTGTTTTCGAGAGGCACGTCCGTGACTCTCGTGAAAGCAAAACCGTGCCTCTCGCGGAAGCAAAACCGTGACTCTCGCGAAAGAAAAAAAACGTTTTTTCGCGCAAAAATATATTTTTTTTCAAATATTTTTTGATCGAAAAGCTAAGGATGACCGGTGAAAAACCAAAACGTCGAAAAAAACCGGAAAAAAACCCGTTAAAAAGCCGAAATCGCGTGCGGAAAAATAAAATAAAAACAAAATCTAGAGGGAGAGCCCAGAGCGCAACGCGTGGCGAATGGCTGAGAGCGCGCCAACTGGCGCTGATCGTTGCGAGGCGCCCGAAGAAGCGCTTGTTAACTAGTTGCTCTCATTCATGCAAAATTGGTGACGTGTTGTTGGTGTCTTTTTCCAACTGGGGAAAAAAGTCAATTTTTTTTTCTATCGGACGCATCGAAAAAATACATACAAACTTCCATGACAATAAAGAGGTAACATGTTTCCGACTGCAAGATAAAATTTAATTAATTCACCAACTGTTTCCAGGAAAAAATAACTCCCGATTCATTTTTCAACGAGTCAAACGTGAGTGCTCCACCATTCTTTTTGATTTTCAAGTATGCTCTTCGACTAAAAGTAGAATGTGGAACAAGTTAAGTCTCCTTTTTCGAAACCCCACTTTGTATTCAAAAGTTACGAACACCAACACATAGCATTGTCGGGGCAAGCAACACCTCATACCCAAAAAGAAAAAGAAGAATCAAATGCCAATAATGGCAGCTTTGACAAAAAATGTGGATGAACCGCCGCCGCTACGCCCGTGGCGCATACTAAAGCTTGGCTTGCACCATGCAGCGGCGCATCTACGCCGGCCAGATCAGGCAGATATCAGAAAATAGGGTTGCCAAAGTTTACCTATCGACTGGATCTGACAACTTGATTCCATCGCCTTCCGCGGTCGCCATCTCCATCGCCATGAGCTCCACGCCTTAGGCGGCGTCCCAAGAGAGACGACATATTTGCTTTTACCTTTCAGTGTCGGTCGGGTGACAATGGTCCCACATCGCGGGCCAGACTCATCCATTCGGCGCACGGATGCACCGGACGGACGTTGTTATGTACAGTATCAACGCACCTGTACCAACGGAACATGATAATCCTGGACCGATATGTACGCGTCATTTCCCGCGTCATTTCCTACGGCTCCGTCTCCGCGCGTCGTTATTGGACGTCCGTACTCTCGCTGTATCCATACGCGCATATATATAAAATAAAGTACGCAACTAGCAGGAGCACGCGAGCTCGTCCGCACTGTCGCCGTTCACTCTTTTTCTATTTCCTATGACTTTTCTATTCCTATGATTTTCATATCCTATGAACCAAAGGAGGCCTAAACGGCCGCGGCAAGTGTTGCCGCCACGCCGTACTTTGAGCAACGGTGTGCCCGCTCCAGCCTCCAGCTAGCTGCGCGGGTGCGCACGGACGAACAAACGACACGGGTGTAGGTGCATGCATACAAAATGTGGTTGCTTCTAGTTGTAAACTTGGTACCTGGATGGATGCACCTCCCTTGCCGATGTATCGACAGCCCATTGCTGGCTCCCGCGAGGCCCCTCGCTTCATACAGCTCATGTCGACCTCGCACGCCCAGCTTTCCAGCCGGAGCCAGGCCGTTCCAAAGTTTGTTTGCTCTCACGGTTCGTCCCCCCACGGCGATTGGCACTGTCCACTACTGTCTGTCGTGGACATACCCAAACACCGAAACAAACGCTCTCCTCCGCAACGGTAATAATGCAAGGATGATCCCAGCGGAAGCAGAGGCCGTAGCCCGGTCCGGTTCAACATCGTCGTGTGCAGTACTGTAAATGAGTTACTATAGTGTAGTTTATTTACTCGGCCAGTCACCGTGCGAACGCGGTCCAGCCGTATATGCTGCGAACAGTACGACCGTTCACATGACGTTTTCCAGACAAACAAACGGTCGATCACATGGCCACAATATTCGCGAATCATCGCGCCGCCCGAGACTGGACCACGTATAATTTCTATTCATATTTCTGTCGTGCCATCTGCCTGGACAGCACCTCCTCCCGGCCGTTGAACGACGGAACCTACCACAACGGCTAGTCGGCGCCCGTCCGGCCGGCCCACCGCCCAAAGGATCACGTCACGTCGATCCCAACGGGAAGTCCCGGATGGATCCACCGCGTCCGTTGGCGATCCAACAAACCACGTGGCCCCCGAGCTAGCCGTTGGACCCCGCGACGCGGTGCCGCTGTCGACATGGCCAGCGCCGCTAACGGTAACCCTGCGCTCACAGGCAGCCTGGTCTCGTCGCAGAGTGTCTCGCACGACGCCGCGTGACAGCGACCCCGCTAATGACGCGCCATCGGCTAAACCCTTGCTTCTCCCGCTATAAATGGCGGCCTCTCCCCCGCTCCAACTCACAACTCGCAGCGCAGCACACCTCTCCCTCCCACAGCTTCTACACAGAGAGCCGGCCAGAGCACTCCGTCCGTCGTCTGCGAAGCTCAGCCAGCTTTCCTTCCGCCCACCAGCACCAACCAAATGGCTCGCTTCGCCGTGGTCGCCGCCATCGTCGCCCTCCTGGCCATCGCCGCCGCCGCGCAGGGTCCCATGCCGGCGCCCAAGATGGCCCCGCTGCCGGCGCCCCCGACGAGGTCGCCCCCGACCGCATCCGCGCCGTCCCCGATGGCCTCTCCCCCGGCCCCGCCCACCGACGCCCCCACCGGCGCTCCTTCCGCGATGACGCCTTCCGCGGTCGCCGGAGCACCCGCGGGCGCACCTGCCGGCGCGCCCAGCGGCACCACCCCCGCCAGCTCCGCCGTCTACGCCTCCTCCGTCAGCTTCGTCGCCGTCGCCGGTGCCGTCGCCGCCGCCGTCATGTTCTAGATGCAGCGGTCCTCGCTCGACCGCCGCGGGAGTGCCACTCTGTTTTCATTAGTAGTACTGTTGTTTATACAACGAGATTCATTTTTTAGAGGCTGCGGAGAGAGTGACATGACATGACATTGCCATGTTATCTTGCTACATACTGTATGCTCGAGGTCATTATTAATAGAATTCTTTCATTTGTTACATTATCTCCTTCCATGGGCTCTGCTTTCCAAGTCGAGAAACTTTTCAGTCAGTGTCGTCAAATGCGACGTGTGTAGCGTGTTCTTCACGAGATGAATATTCGCTTTCCGTGTATGTAAAATGTAGGCGTGGTCACGTTGTAGCATGAGATGCAGCATAGTAACTTTACTTTTCTCCGCGTTTCTTCCCTTTTTGAGGTTAGGATGATGCGTCGCTGAGAGAAAAAGGCGGTTCGATGAAGACGCAAGTTGGATTTTGCTTACGCACTTTGCACGTATTTGTAGCGAAATATTATTTAGATCTCTTGGAGTGAAACTTGTTGCGATCAACAAGGATGCAAAAACAGAGCATCTGAAAAAAGAACAATTTTGCAAGCATGTTTTTGAATTGTGAATGTCGAGTTATCACGTGCCTCTGTAAAAAATATTAACACGTTTAAATCGCTATTGGGCATGCTTGGAGGGCGTTACTGGTAAATATTTCTCTAAAACTTAAGAGCAACTCTCGCTAATACCGTGAAAGGGCTCGTACTCAATAGTAACTATTGTTTTAGCGTTTCGGAGGTAACAAAAGACCCGATCAGATACCGTAAATTTGGTCATACTCAACTTTTTGTTGTTGCAATAAACTGAAAAAGGGAGCCCGCACCTCACATATAGAGTATTTTTTTTTTGAATGTCGGCAAAGCTTGCCAAATTCATTGATCAGAAGGGGTTAACAGAGACAACCCAACTGGGTTAAACGCCAGCCAAGAGGCAAGGCGGTAAAAAGAAGATAAAAAAAGGAACACTCAGCTGGGATCAAAAGGAATCCCAGCACCGGCCAAGTTCCATAGCCTGATTTCATCCCTAAGCTTACGGGTAAAACCCTCCGTAGACAAGAACTCCTTTTGGAAGACCCTCCTATTTCTTTCCCGCCAAATTTCCTAAGTGATCAAGTGTATTAATGACATAAGCCCTTTTTGTTTTACCTTCACCATGGTGTCATAGCACCTCTGCATCCAGGTCGAGAAGGTAGACTGTCCCGTCCAAGCCGCCGGAGTGAGGGCAGGCATCTCCGCTAGCAAGGCGAAGGAATCCCAAACAACCCTCGACCATGGACATTCAATGAACAAGTGAGATGGTGTTTCCAGATTGCGCTCACAAAGAGGACAAAAGTAATCATTCTCCCATCCGCGCCGCAAGAGCGCGTCGGCCATCAAGATCCTACCAAGCATGACCGTCCAGATGAAGAAGCGGCATTTGCCAGGGGCCCAACTGGACCAAATCAATTTGTATCCATCCATAGTGATGGACCCTTCGAACTGCAGTCGATAGGCTGAGCGAGCGCTGTACTCGTGGTCATTCGCAAACCTCCAGGTGATGATGTCCGGTTGGTCCTCTAGGAGCACCACATGGGAAATTCTAGCAGCTAGGTCGGTGAGCTCAGGGACCATGTGTTCGGAAAGGCCCCGGGCAAGGTCATGTAGCCACGTTTCATCCTTCAGCGCCTCACAGACCGAACAGTTTTTCCGTGTTGAAATCGCGAATAGTGATGGAGCAATCGTCTTTGGGCAGGATCCTTGCAGCCAACGATCATGCCAGAAGTTGGCCCTTTTGCCGTCCCCAATTGTTATTTCCGTGGCCATTGCAGAGAGCTGTCTTTCCTCGTTGGAGCAAGGCAGAGGAGTGCCAGCCCACGGCCAAGGCGGCCGTTGCCAAGCCATCCATAGCCATCGAAGTCTCAGAGCTCTACCAAATTTAGTCAGATCAAGAACGCCCAAGCCACCAAGATGCTTGGGGCGGCAGATCAAGTTCCAAGCTACCCGACGTTTTCCGCCGTTGTTACTCAAATTGTCGCCATTCCACAGCCAAGAGCGGCAGATTTCAATCATGCGCTTTAACACCCACGTGGGCAACTTGTGTATCGTCATCATATATACTGCAAGGGAGGTGAGCCTTGTTTTCAGCAGCACCAGCCTTCCGCGCGGGCTCTTTTAGTGCATCACATCTAGAGTATTGACAGCCTCTTTTTGTGCATAGACAATACCCGCGCGGGCTTGGCGGGGGTGAAGTTTGAGTCGCCACTTGCGCCTCTGCCGACACCAATCTTGCTGGTCGACCCCCACCTCCCGTGCGTCGCCATCAAGCTGCTGGAGGCAACCGACGTCCATCTTGAGGTCGGGCTGCATTGGCGGCGACACGCGTATTCCTTCGACGCCTCTAGAGCTCCACGCCCGGCCTGTCCAGCCGATGGATGGCGTCAGTGACGGCGTGCCAGGGCTACCGCCGGCTGCGACCTGAGCGACTAGGTAATTCGGCTCTCCTTCCCTCCGGGGCCCAATTGTCATTTATTTTCTATTTTTAGGATGCTTTGTGCTATTTTTCAAGACCCTACTGTAAATTCAGCGAATACTGCGTGAGCTCCACATCTGACCTGAAACGGTTTTTTACAATACATGTTCTACCGGTACCCGCTCTATACTGTAAAAATGTTTTAAGGTATACCTTAAATCCATTTTACGGTACACAATTTTATAGTATCAGCTAGAGTTGCTCTAACACCCCATTTGGATATATGTATTGAAGCCCTGGATTCGGAATTGGTATTGGGCCTTTTCAATACAGCTGTTTGGATGACTTTTGAATTGAGAAATGGAATCTAATCTCAATACCAACGAATATTGAGCAACAGTAGCACCTTCATGAAACAAATCAGAACCCCCACACTCTTGTATTCCTCTGAAATTATCCTCTATCCTCAACTCATGCAAAACATACCGCTTCTGCAACGAGTGGATAAGAGGCGGCGACCACAAGATGGAGGAGGACTGTTCATGTGCCTCGAACGACGCCAGCGCCGAGAGTGATTGTCAAGTGTCGTGCGGGTTGAAGCGCATCGGCAACGAGGGGGCAGTTGAGCAACTTCACGATGACGACGTGCGCATGACCTGGCGTGACGATGATGGTAGGCGCGTTAGCGGTAGGCTGAGCGACTATATCCTTAGCATGGGTGCGCAAACCCATGGGTTCCAATACTATTCGCCGACTTCTTTCACACCTGAACGAAATCAAACGGTAAAATCGAATATCCAAGGCACATAATCCATGCAACTATGCCATTCCATAGTTTGTCATCCAAACAATATTTGGTATTGAAAACTCACTTGGATTCCCCGATACAACCCAGTGGACAATCAAACAAGCGAATTCGTATTCATGGCATTTAGTTTTCTTGTTGAATTGGTATTCCGGCCAATTCGACACGAAGCCCTCCAATACAGACATCGAAACGGAGAAATCACTATAATTATGTGCACTCCTTTGTTTCTTCCTTTATTTTTCTCTTCTTTGTGTTTTCACCACATATGTTTCTTGGACTGTCTAGTGTTTTTTCGTCCTTTCTAAATATTGTAAACAATTCACATATTTATTTCATGTTCCTATTGTGTATTTTTTTTTGCAAAAAATGTTATATATTAAGTAGCACAAATCCTTCTTTGTACCTCCGATGACACACTGTGAGCAAAGCTTGTTGCATCTTTGTCCCTCCGTCTTACATAAACATTCTTGGAGAAATTAAAAAAATTGCATCACAATCTTTTTCCTCCTGCATCCTCCGATGACACACTGTGAGCAAAGCTTGTTGCCGTCTTTGTACCTCCGTCTTAGCAGAGCAAACTTGTTTGAACCCAAGAGCTTATAGAAGCAATGTGCAAGAAGTCGTCGATGTAGACGAGAATAGGCCGGCGGCCACGATCTACACAACAAATTGCCACATCAGAGAAGAAAATGTCGGAGGGGACCGGCAGAACGCCCCATTTCCAGCCACATAGGGTTCCATATGCTCCCCAACAAGTCGGAAACTAGCCAACTTTCGTTGGTGGAAACCAGAGCCGAATAACCAAAGCACAACAACATTGTCTTTTTTGTTCCCATTATATATTTTCCCAGTAGAGGCAGTAATAACCAGCTAGTAATAATAAACTTGCAACACCACCAGCATTCCAGCAAAGAAATTGGAAAGCTCACAAAACGCTAGCTACACGACTACCCTACGAATCATCAAATACGTAGTGTTGTCAAAAAAAAAAACCTAGTGTTGGAGATCGCGAACACTTTCTTTTTTGAGCTGAGGTCGTTTTGAGTGATCGCAGAGCGAAGGAGTAGATGGGTCGAACTAGTCGTTACCCTGTCTCGCCGCGACACGGTGCCAAGGGTCAACTTGGCTGGCGCGGCGCCTCTCCGGGAAGAGAGGTGGCGGGCATGAAAATGGCAGCACGGCGACAGTCTGGTCTCACGCGTCGTTGCTGTACAGTCCATTGACAGCGTCCGCGTTGATGCCGCGCGGGATCTCGCGAGATTCGAACGTTACAGCCCGAGACAGCCGTGGTTAACGGGCAGAATACGCGTCCCTCCTGCTATAAGTAGCTGCCAATCCCCTCGCTACCAGCACACACAACTCGCAGCTTCCTCACACATCTTCTACGCAGAGCCTAAAACATTACCTCCTGCTCTGCAATCCTAGCCAAAGTCTTCCACCGATCACCGCCTGCGCCAACCTGATGGCCCGCTTCGCCGTCGTCGCCGCCATCGTGGCGCTCCTGGCCGTCACCGCCGCCGCACAGGCCCCCGGTGCGGCGCCTCTCCCCGCACCGCCTGCGAGGTCCCCGGCCACCGCCCCTGCGCCGGTCGCCACGCCGCCCACCGCCGCGTCGCCGTCCCCGATGGCCTCTCCCCCCGCGCCTCCCACCGACGCCCCGACCGACGCTCCCTCCGCGATGACCCCGTCCGCGGTCTCCGCCACACCCGAGGGCGCACCTGCCGGCGCACCCAGTGGCACCCCCGCCAGCTCCGCCGTGTACACCTCCTCCGTCAGCTTCCTCGCCGTCGCCGGCGCGGTCGCCGCCGCCATCGTGTTCTAGACGGAGCGAGACTCTGCTCTCGGTGCTCTGTTTTCGCGTGTTTATACTGGAGAGATTATTTCCATGATTCTTTGCTGGACCATGCGATGTAATCTTGTTACGGATGCATGAGATTATTATGAATACAAATTCGTTTATTCGTTACCTTACCAGACATTAATTTGGCTCATTCTCTTACGTTACATCTCCAATCAGTGTTCTAAAATTAAATAATTGATTTCTTTATAAAATACTCTTTTGTTACAAATCAGTATACTAAAATCAAAATGCACCAAGGCTCCAGATTAACACAATTCGAAGAAGAGCTACATTAGACACTGAGCACAACCAAACTACCCCCTTCGTAAAAAATATAAGTGCGTTTTGGTCACTACTGGAAGTATATACTAAAAAAGTCACATGACCCTTGAAATCGTATCAAAGCAATTAACATCATTCAGTAGCAAAATCTCCAACCATCATCGTTGGCAACTCCAGGCAATAGAATATCCACATTGACCACCATCGTTGGCAACCACGGGCAACAAAACTTCAACCGGAATCGTTGATAACATGCACAAGTGTCATCGTCTCCAGATCCAACCACTCATGCTAGGTTTTGGGTTTTTCATCCCGGTCTGGTGCGGGTATGCAGTATGAAGTTGATGTTCGTGAAAGGCCAAAACATGCCTTTTGCGTTGCAAACTTAGGGTTGGTCATTCAATGCAATGATAACGGAAAATGGTAGAGTACCTAGAATGTCCTTTGATTGCCCGTCGAAAAAAAAGGTTTTTTCCAGAACTTTGCTCCGTACTGAAAAGGGCATACCATGTTAATATGCTCGCAGTCTCTTACTTAAAGATAGTGTTCATGCCATTTTGTGGAAAAAGGAACTGGTGGCAAATGTCGTTCGATGCCACCAACCCATTAGCCTGGCACACCCGACTAGAAGATGACAACCCCAACAATGTGCATGGTTCCATGTGTTCATGCTTGTCATTCAGGTCAATTGCCTCGCCAACTACCATACTGACTCTTTTTTTTTGTTTTGGAAAAAACTACCACATTGACTTGTCGGGGTTGGTTCCATTGTCCAGATTGATTACCTTCTCGCGAAGTGCCATAATTATCTGGATGGGCAAGCTTCCTCGTCAATTTTGCTCATTGTCCATAAAGACAGATCTGTTACCATTGTGTAAGATGTCGATCGCCACTCACACAGAAGTGAGAAAATATAGACTACATACATATATGGCACCTCGCTAAGTGCCCTTGATAATAACAGATGGTACATGTATTCAGGTGGAACCGTGGAAGTGGAGTCTTCAAGATCACCAAAACTTCTCTTATTATAATGAAGGGCCACATAAAGAAGGTTAATGAAATGAGGCTTCGTTGCACGCATGAGAGAAAATTGGAGAGAAGAACGAGTGAGTTAGGTGAATTGAGCTTGATATGATGGTCCGAAACGACCGAATGTAACGTAGATTTTTTAGAACATCACGAAGGTCCCCCCTCCTGGTTCTACTTATATGAAATCACAAAGATCGATTCGCTGCAAGGTCCAAATACTAGGTTACAGGGGCGGAGCTACGTTATCTCACCCGGTGTCACTGGCACCGGGTAAAATACGTGCTTAGCTTATAGTACATAGTCCAAGTTTTTGGGCTGGACACCGGTAATTTTTGGACCTGGACACCCGCCAGCCCAGCTATAGATTAATCGATCCCTGGTCCTGTACGTCAGTACGTGCGCATGTTGCCAAAAAAAAAAGCTATCGATCCCCAATACGGCTGTATACCTGTACGTGCGCCTGTTCGTGCGCCTGTTCGGTTGCTCGTCCGCTCGGCGCCTCAACCCTCACAGCGCCGCCGCTCTCGGCCCTTCTCCGTCGCTCGGCCAGCCGCCGGTCCGCCCAGTCGCCATTGTTCAAGCATCGCTAGCCGGTCATCTCTACCCTCGCCCCACTCAGGGATTGTTGGAAATTTGAGGCACGTCTCAACTCTCATCTCAGCACTTGATAAATGTCGATCTCTCTCAAATCTGAAATCTCAACTAGTCAACTGTGTGTAGGAATTTCAATTTTTCTAATTGTATGGCTAGGGTCTTAAAATTTGAAGCTATTACAATTGGGAACAATTTGCTGCTATTCATATCTAATTAGGGGAGGATTATTTCTGTGACAGCAGTGAAGCACAATGTGGAGTAAGTTTAAGTGCCTAATCGTATCATTCAATCAATATGTTTTGTTTATTGTTTCTTTGCATATGCAAACACAAATAATGTAAGTCGTACATTTTTGCTAATACAATAATAATTAATCACGGGAGAATTTATGGAAAGGTTTCTTAAAAATATGAAGACCTCGGCACAAGATGATATAGCCAGCCCATCACATGAACCGGATGATCCTCCAGCTCCATATAATTTTGGTAAGAAATCTCGTTGCCATAAAATTTGTGTTGTATATATATATATATATATATTATTGCTTGGTGTCCATTCCTATATATATGATGTGCATGTGGACACCGGAACATTTTTATTCTGGATCCGCCCCTGACTGGGTATGAAAAAGGGAAACAAAATCGAAACAGGAAACAAAGGCTACAAGCAAAACTAACAATCCACACATAATCATCACCGAAGGGACCCTGTGCCAGAAACGAGAGGTGGATTGAGAAGAAAGACGAGCGTTTGGTCCATACCCACTTGACTACTTGAGTGATTTGTTTAGATGGAGAAATTTGATAGTTAATGATGTTTTCCTATCTTGATCTTGACAGTTGATTAATAGATAGGAACTTTTTTCGCGAGAATAAAACAAAATAAATGCCGTTTTCCCATCTTGGAACCACTACGCCAACTATAGTCGGTTAACATAAATGGTAAACCTATTTAGGTTTAGCGCTAACGAGTCGTGCATTGCGTGCTTACCCCTTGATTTGTTAGTTGGCTTACTCATATCAAGTCAAAATTCTACACCACTTGTGACTTGCCACTATAAAACACGCGTAATGCAGCAGGTAACGCAAAGTCTCCGTAGAAAAAAGTAGCTGGATGGAATCCTGACGCGTTCAGGATCCACCACGTTCGTCGAAACTAGTCGTTAGACGACCTCGTGATTAGTGATTAACTGATTAGCCCCCGTAATCCCAGGACGCGGTGCCGCTGCGAGAAGGAATCAAACCCTTTGCGGCGCCGCGACGCGAAGACACCCCACCTGTCTCGCTGACAGACTGGTCTCCCGCATCGATGCCGTTGGCGACAGTGATACACGGGCCCGCGGCAGCCTGAGACCCGAACGTTACAGCTGTTGCCCACCTCAACCGACATTTAGAAAAATCCCCTTCCCGCTATAAAACCGCGCCTCCTCCCTCCACCCCAATTCACAACTCGCAGCTCACAAGCCTCAAGCACTACTGCACGCAGATCCAAAGCATTCGCTTGCCATCATCCCCTCTCCTCTCCAAGTCTCGGGCAAGGCTTTCACCGTCGACAAGAACCGGATGGCTCGCTTCGCCGTCGTCGCCGCCATCCTCGCCCTCCTCGCCGTCGGCGCCGCCGCGCAGGGCCCCATGCCGGCGCCCCGGATGGCCCCGCTTCCGGCGCCACCGGCGAGGTCCCCGGCCACCGCCCCCGCGCCGGTCGCCACCCCTCCAACCGCCGCGTCGCCGTCCCCGATGGCATCTCCCCCTGCCCCGACCACCGACGCTCCCTCCGCGATGACGCCGTCCGCGGTCTCTGCCACACCCACCGGCGCACCCATCGGCGCCCCCACCGGCACCCCCGCGAGCTCCGCCGTTTACTCATCGGCCGCCAGCTTCGTCGCAGTCGTCGGAGCGGTCGCCGCCGCCATCGTGTTCTAGATGGATCGACGATTTTTTTAGCGGGGGGACTCTGTTCGCTGTTGTCTATACAATTTCATTCTTTCTGAGATTTCTTCGTTATAGACGGAGGAAAGATTACACACGACATTGCGATGTAATCTTGATACGAGATTATTATGAATATAAAATTCTTTCATTTGTTACTTTATATCCTCCTCTGGTGGATGTGTATTTCCCTTCTCAGCCGGGCTACAAATTCAGTTTCAGTATAATTCTTACAAGCTACTCTGCTCTAGCATGTTGTTCAAACGGCATCTTAGCATGTTCTTCAGGGTAGTTCTCTGACTTGTACTAGTTGGAGTGGGAAAACCAGCATCAACGACTATAGTAGAACAGAGTAAACTGACCGTTTTTAGATGATTCAAAACTCAAATTTGCCTATCCTGTGAACAGTTTTGTGTGTGTATGTGTGTGTGTGTCAGAGAACCGCAAGATGGTACTCCACGTAGGACGATAAAAGAAATGCCGAAGAGCGTGAACTACAGAATGAGAGGTGAAAAAACCTCGGTTTGTCATTCGTGCCACTAACTTTTTTTTTGCGAGATAAATTTTCAATCTATTCATCAATCATGGCAGTATAGAGAACCCTAAAAATAATAAAAATTACCACCTAGCGACGACTATCGACACTGGAGCTAGCCGAACGTGTGCCACCATCATTGCGCCTCCCTCATTGGAGCCGGAAAACCTTGTTGTAGTAGACAATCGAGAAGTGATCGTGCTAAGGCCTTAATGGACCAGTGCACCAGAATAGGAACCATCGCCGATGAAGAGAGTTGTACATCGAGAAGATCAAATCTGTAACCACGCGAAAGAAGACGAACTAGATCTAAATAAATCCACCGAAAACCAGCACCGACCGAATCCCACGAAATCCGATGGAGATACACCTCCACATATCATCCAACGACGCTATTCGCACCACCGGGGATGGGGATAGGACGTGGTAGACATTATTTCTACTGAGCCACCGCCACTTACTTTTTGTAACGATGATTGTCCCGCTTATCAGAAGGAAATACCGTGTTACAAAATTTTAGTTGTGTGCAATCTACGCTATGTATTCATTGCTTCTTCAACATCTTAGTTGCCCCCTCATCTTTTAGCAAAAAGCCGCCCAAAGTGACAACAGTCACACTAAAACCTCAAACATGCTCTAAAATATCAAAATGATCTTCTAGTTTCGCATAGAATTAGCAAATTCCTGTCT
>NC_057805.1:471305824-471404952 GCF_018294505.1 Triticum aestivum | reverse complement strand
CTATGTGAAATGTTAAATTATGAGAAAAATGGTACAAACAATGCCTCAGGGAACGCTTTGTCATGCGAAGTCACTTGACAAATCTTGTGTCATTTCCCAGACCCAAGAATAAACTTGTTGCTCTCTTCCCTACTCATTATCATGCGACAAAAGCTGCCACAAATGTGTTGCTCATCAATATAAGATGGCACATGTGTGGGGTTCCTGCAAGAAGAACAAGTCACGTAAGAGCGATGTGTTATGCTTGCTTTGATAGATAAGTAAAATGACCTAGTTTTCAATACTCGTTGAGATAATTCGCAAGAAAAACTCATGTTTCTTGTACCGTCCTGCTAATTAAGTGCACATCCAGTAGTTAAGATTCAACTAAATGGTTTTGTACATTTTGCATGTTCAATGCATATCATATTTTGTATCGCATTTCATCTCTTTTTTTGTTGAGTAAATTTTGGTAAATGGGGTAAAAGCTGGCAAAACATTTACCAAAACATTCCCGGCGGCGAGGAAGGCAACGAAAATCGGGTCCTCGTTCTGGTCCAGATCCTTGTCGTCGGCCAACAAATACGAATGCAGAGCCCGAGGAGGCTCTAAGGACGCCACCTTATTATTGCCTTTCCCCTTCTTTGCAACCGTCGGGGCCTTCCGTGGCGCCATGGAAGTAGGAGAAGAAGATGCTCTAAGGCTAGATTTTTCTTGCTAGACTACGGGTGAGGAGCAGGGCATCAAGAGAGAAAGAATACCCCCCTAGGGCGCGCCCCTGAGGCTTGTCGCCGCCTCGGGACTCCTCTGACTTCATCTCCAATTCCTACGGGTGTCTTTTGGTTCAAGAAAAATCATCGCGAAAGTTTTATTCCGTTTGGACTCTGTTTGATATTCCTTTTCTGTAAAACTCAAAAACAAGGAAAAAACAGAAACTGTCACTGGGCTCTAGGTCAATAAGTTAGTCCCAAAAATAATATAGAATAACATATTAATGCATATAAAACATTCAAAACAGATAATATAATAGCATGGAACAATCAAAAATTATAGATACGTTGAAGACGTATCAACCATCCTGCTTGGCAGGGCTCTGGCCCCCGGCAAGCGGTTCCTGGAGCACCATCCGGGACGCACCAACCCGCGCGACACCTTTTTCTTTCTCCACAAAGGAACCGAAGAATCTACATGTCAGAGGCGTCAATGCGCACCAGTGCGCTACAATGACCGGTGCCGGTCGCCATATGGGACGAGACGCATCCGTCTTCTGATGTCGCATCTCGACGAGGTACATCTACCCCTTGTGGTCATCCCCAAGGGCCGGAGAGGCACTACCAACTCCATACGCTACAGGGACAGACATCTCGTAGCAACCTACCCGGCAGGGGCGTCATGTACTAGTTAGGGCATGGCCAATGCATAGCCTCAGGGTGATGCCCCTGTGTGCCATGTAGGATCGGATGTTAGAAAAACTGGTTCAGATAGTGAAGCGTGATCCTCTGCAAGAGGCAAGTGCTCGGGGAGAAAAATCTGGTCTGATGTAAAAAGCTGAAAAAGTTGGAGTGAAGAGTATAGATGCATATGTATTAAAGTTTCTATTTTCTATTTTTTGATGAGGTCCACTAGTAGTAGCTTGCGTTGGGAAGAAAAATCAATATAGTTGACTGATACGTCTCCAACGTATCTATAATATTTGATTGTTCCATGATGTTATAGTATCAATCTTGGATGTTATATATTCATTTACAAGCAACTTTATATCATTTTTTGGGACTACCTACTAACATAGTGCCTAGTGCCAGTTGCTGTTTTCTGCTTGTTTTTTACTTTGCAGAATATCAATACCAAACGAAGTCCAAATGCCACGAAACTTTTTGGAGATTTTTTTTCTGGACAGAAGACACCCATGGAGCCAAAGAAGTGCACGGGGGGAGGCCCGTGGGGCCCACTAGACACCAGGGCCCGCCAGAAGGCCCAGGCACGCCCTGGTGGGTAGTGGAGCCCACAGGAAGCTTCTCCACCGACATCCACCTCTATAAATACTCTAAAATCCCAAAAACCCTAGGGGAGTCGACGAAACACAATTCCAGCCGCCACAAGTTCCTGAACCACGAGATCCAATCTAGATGCCTTTTCCGGCACTCTGCCGGAGGGGTCAATGATCACAGAGGGGTTCTTCATCATCACCCTTGCCCCTCCGATGATGCGTGAGTAGTTTACCACCGACCTACGGGTCCGTAGGTAGTAGCTAGATGGCTTCTTCTTTCTTTTTGATCCTCAATACCATGTTCTCCTCGATGTTCTTGGAGATTTATTTAATGTAATGACTTTTTGCAGTGTGTTTGTTGGGATCTGATAAATTGTGAGTTTATGATGAAATCTATCCATGAATATTATTTGATTCTTTGCTGAACTCTTTTATACATGATTGTTATAACCTCGTATTTCTTCTCCAAAATTTTGGTTTGGTTTGGTGCTTAATCTCAGTGACAGAAGGAGACATGATACGCATGTATCGTTGCCATTAAGGATAAAAAGATGGGGTCTATTCCTACATAAATATATCTTGTCTATGTCATGTCATCGTTCTTATATCATTACTCCATTTTTCCATGAACTTAATACACTAGTCGCATGCTGGATAGCGGTCGATGTGTCGAGTAATAGTAGTAGATGCAGGAAGGAGTCGGTCCACTAATCTTGGATGTGATGCCTATATATATGATCATTGCCTTGGATATCATCATAATTATTTGCTCTTCTTTCAATTGCCCAACAGTAATTTGTTTACCCACCGTATGCTATTTTCTAGAAAGAAACCTCTAGTGAAATCTACGCCCCCCAAGCAGGGGCGGGCCCAGGAATTGAAGACTATGTATTCAATTTTAAAAAAAAATTGGAAGCCATATTGCGTAGTATATTATATTCATAAAAATTGATCATAACTTGGTAAAGTTCACCATATAGAAGTAATTTTTTTAACATATTGTGGCAAAATCTAAGATATATACATGATAGAAAATAGGAAATGACAAGAAACCTTACAAATTACAGGAAAACTTTGCGATCCTTGATGCTTTGAAAATGAGTGATGATATCCTCATCCTTAACTTGCAAGAAGAATTCCCTCTCAATGAATGTGACCAAGCAATCATTCAAGTATTTTTGCCCCATCCTGCTTCTTAGCTTGCTTTTTATATAGTCCATTGATCATCTCAATACGTGTTGCAACAGGAAGAACTAGCACCAATTTGAGAAGTTTGTAACAATCTCATACCAAAGAGCAATCCCTGTTTTAACAAACAGCATAGACAACTCTGTTAAACTTCTCAAGTTTGTGAAAATTTCATCAGGTTTTAGAGTACCAGTCTTTATAGATAATGCTCATTGTAACAAATTCTAAATTTATAAACATTCTCACATTGCAGATTTAAATGGACAATTGCAAATTCTCATGTATAAATAACTCATAATTGACTGGAAACATGTTCTAATTTCACTATAATCAAATAGACAGACAAGTGTTCAAACTAACTTACTTTTGTATGTATGTACTGTTGGGGAACGTAGTAATTTCAAAAAAATCCTACGCACACGCAAGATCATGGTGATGCATAGTTACGAGATGGCTATGGAGTTGCTGGAGGTCAGCGAAACGGCAATGGCCAAGTACTTCACCATGATGTTAGATGGGACTGCCCGCACTTGGTTGAAAGGACTGCCACCGAACTCTATCGGGTCTTGGGCTGAACTAAAAGCCCGGTTCATCCAAAACTTCAAAGATACATGTAGACAATCTATGTCAATTGTGGATTTGACTAATTGCAAGCAGCAGGAGGGTGAGTCTACGACCCATTGGGTTCGTCGGGTCAAAGAGATAATACATTCATCTGATAAGATGGATGCCGGCTCTGCAGTCTTAATGTTAGAGCAGAATTGTCGTTTTGCGCCCCTGAAGATGAAGCTCGGGCGGCTCAAGCGCGATTGCAATGATATGGGTACGCTGATGGCAGCTCTGGTCAAGTACGCCGACTCTGATAGTACCAAGGATCCCGCGTCGGATGATGAAAGGACAGGGAAGGGAAAACGGAATGGCAATGGCCCCCAGCATAACCCGGCGAACCAAGGAGGTAACAAGCGTAAGGCTGATGGCAGTATGGAATTTGTGGCCAACACCAATTCGCAGGGTAACAACCACCGGCGCAAGGGGAGACCACCTCCCCGAGCCGGCGGGTCAGGCCCGACGCTTGAGCAGTTGTTAAATGAGCCCTGCCCGAGGCATGGCTCTAGGGAAAAGCCGGCCACTCATCTATGGAAGGACTGCGCAATCATGAAGGCCTTTAAGAATTCCAACGCTTTCAATGGCAATAATGGCCCGGGCGGCGGCTCAGGCGCCGGCGGCTTTCATGGCCCGGGCGGCGGCTCAAATTCCAATTCTCAGAATGTCCAAGGGGGCTTTAATCAGCAGTCCGGCCAGGGTCATCAGCAGCAGGGGGATACCAGACCAATCCAAAGCAGCTCAATGGTGGACAGTATCATGTGTTTACCACCAGTCTGTGCAAGCGAGATCAGAAGCTTCATAAAAGGGCTGTGAATGCTGTTGAGCCGGCGGTTCCACGCTATTTAAGATGGTCTGAGCAGCCTATTGTGTGGAGTAGGGAAGATCACCCTCCCCGGGTTGATAATCCGGGTCACCTGGCCCTGGTGGTGGCTCCTCAGGTGGGGGGATATAAATTCACTAAAGTGCTCATGGACGGAGGCAGCAGCGTCAACATCCTCTATTATGAGACCTTCCGTCGTATGGGGTTGATTGATAAGAACCTCAGCCAGTCCAATACTGTTTTCCATGGTGTGGTGCCTGGTAAGTCGGCATATCCGGTTGGTAAGATCGAGCTGGAAGTGGCTTTTGGAGATGAGTACAACTACATGGCGAAAAAATTAACCTTTGAGGTGGTTAAGATAAGAAGTCTGTATCATGCTTTATTTGGGCGGCCGGCTTACGCCAAGTTCATGGCACGGCCGTGTTACGTGTATTTGCAGCTCAAGATGCCGGGTCACAATGGGACCATTACGGTTCATGGCAGCCGAAAGATAGCCTTGGAATGTGAGGAAGGTGACGCGGCTTACGCTGAATCTGTTTGTGCGGCAGAGGAGTTGAAGTTTTACAAGGACAATGTTGACCCGGCAGATACGACGTCTCTGAAAAAGCCGACAACGGAGCATGAGCCGGCAATGAAATTTAAGTCAGATGATGAGACTAAACTTATTGACTTTGTTCCAGGTGACTCATCTCAGCAGTTCAGCATCAGTGCCAATCTGGATCTGAAATAGGAATGCACGCTCATCGAGTTCATCCGTGAGAACAGGGACATTTTTGCATGGAAACCTTCTGACATGCCAGGTGTACCTAGAGAACTCGCTGAGCACACTCTCAATATTGATCCGAAATTTAAGCCGGTCAGGAAATTCCTTCGGCGGTTTAATGAGGAGAGGCGGAAAGCCATTGGTGAGGAGGTGGCCCGGCTCTTGGCGGCCGGGTTTATTGTTGAAGTTTTTCATCCAGAATGGTTAGCTAACCCGATACTCGTGCTCAAGAAGAATGGCACCTGGCGGATGTGTGTGGACTACACGGACTTAAACAAGGCTTGTCCGGCTGATCCTTTTGCTCTCCCCCGTATTGATCAAACCATTGATGCTACGGCGGGTTGTGAGCGCTTAAGTTTTTTGGATGCTTATTCTGGATACCATCAGATTAAAATGGCAGTTAAGGACCAGGAGAAGACGGCGTTCATCACTCCCTTTGGAGCCTTCTGTTATGTGTCTATGCCTTTTGGACTCAAGAGTGCACAGGCGACTTATCAGCGTTGTGTGCAGAATTGTCTTCATAACCAGATTGGGCGCAATGTTCATGCCTATGTGGATGATATCGTGGTTAAGTCCAGGGAGAAGGAGACCCTGGTAGATGATCTTAGAGAAACCTTTGATAATCTCCGGGTTTACAAGATGATGCTTAACCCGGCCAAGTGTGTTTTTGGTGTTCCCGCAGGCAAGCTCTTGGGTTTCCTGGTTTCTCACAGAGGCATTGAAGCTAACCCGGAAAAGATCAAGGCAATCACCTCTCTGGCTAAGCCGGCGTGCATAAACGACGTCCAGCGTCTGGCGGGCCGCATCGCTGCTTTGAGCCAATTTATCAGCCGTTTGGGTGAAAAGGCCATGCCACTGTACCAGTTGATGAAGAAAACAGATGACTCTGTCTGGAATGATGCTGCTAATGCTGCTTTTGAGGATTTGAAGAGACAGCTGGCTGAGCCCCCAGTTCTTGCTGCTCCTGTTGACAAGGAGCCCTTATTGTTGTATGTAGCCGCTAACACACGAGCCGTCAGTGTGGCTGTGGTGGTGGAGCGCAAGGAAGAGGGTAAGGAGTATCCGGTTCAGCGGCCGGTTTACTACGTCAGTGAAGTGCTCATTGAGTCCAAACAACGGTATCCACATTGGCAGAAGCTTGTTTACGGGGTATTCATGGCAAGCCGGAAGCTTAAGCATTATTTCCAGGGTCACCCTATCACTGTGGTTAGTTCTGCTCCCCTAGGAGATATCATCCAAAACAGAGAAGCCACAGGAAGAGTGGCTAAGTGGGCTATAGAGCTTGGGCCTCATGGTCTGAAATACGTGCCACGCACTGCTATCAAATCTCAAGCATTGATGGATTTCATCAACGATTGGACAGAGCTGCAGGTGCCTGAAGAGAAACCAGATAATACATACTGGACTATTCACTTCGACGGGTCTAGGCAATTGGAGGGCTCGGGGGCTGGAGTTGTATTAACTTCCCCTCGAGGTGACAAGTTTTGCTATGTGCTACGGTTGATGTTTCCCTGTACTAACAATGCGGCTGAGTACGAGGCCTTGCTCCATGGTCTTCGGATGGCTAAGGAGATGAGCTTGAGCCGGGTAAGGTGCTTTGGCGATTCAGATTTAGTGGCTCAACAAGTGTCAGGCAAGTGGGATTCCAAGGACCCTCTCATGGCGGCTTATCGCCGCGAAGTTGATGCCATTGCTGGACACTTTCAGGGTTACCAAGTAGAGCACATCGATCGCAGGAAGAACGAGGCGGCTGATGCATTAAACCGGCTGGGCTCTCAGCGAAAGCCGGTGCCGCCTAATACTTTCTTGGACATTTTGCATAACCCTTCTGTTAAGTTGCCTACAGAGGAAGACTTGGCTGTCCCTGACCCGGAGGCACAGTTGGTGGCGGCTCTCCACATTACCCCAGACTGGACAGTACCATACTTGGCTTACATGACCCAGGGAGAATTGCCTGAGGATGAAACTTTGGCCAGACAAATAACCCGGCGGTCTAAGTCAATGATAATTATCAATGGCGAGCTGCATCATCGCAGTGTCACTGGAACTTTCCAGCGTTGTGTTTCCCTTGAGGAAGGTCAAGAGATTTTACGTGAAATTCATGAGGGGGATTGTGGCCATCATGCCGGCTCAAAATCCCTTGTGGCCAAGGCTTTTTGTCATGGTTTCTATTGGCTGACGGCTCATGCTGATGCAGAGGATTTGGTCAGTAAATGTGACGGTTGCCAGAGGTTCTCGCGACGGGCTCATGTGCCGGCTCAAGAATTGAGGATGATTCTAATTACTTGGCCATTTGCGGTCTGGGGGCTTGATATGGTTGGGCCTTTTAAAAGGTCCAAGGATAAGAAGACCCACCTCTTGGTGGCGGTTGACAAGTTCACAAAGTGGGTTGAGGCAGAGCCAGTTAGCAAGTGTGACGCGGCCACAGCGGTTCAGTTCATGAAAAGGGTGATATTTTGCTTTGGTTTTCCTCACAACATTATAACTGACAATGGTACCAATCTGTCTAAGGGCGCCATGGAGGAGTTTTGTCAACGAGAGCATATCCGGCTTGATGTTTCATCAGTGGCTCACCCTTAGTCCAATGGTCAAGCTGAGAGAGCTAATCAGGAAATCTTGAAGGGCATCAAGCCCCGGCTTTTGGTCCCTTTGCAACGGACGCCGGGTTGTTGGGTGGAGGAGTTACCCTCCGTGTTATGGAGCATCAATACTACTCCTAACAGGTCTACAGGTTACACGCCTTTCTTCATGGTTTATGGAGCGGAGGCGGTCCTCCCAAGCGACATTCGTCATGACTCGCCTCGAGTGGCGGCTTATGTTGAGGCGGATAATGAGCGGGCGCGCCAAGATGCTCTTGACTTGTTGGATGAACAGCGTGATGTGGCAGCGGCTCGCTCGGCGATTTACCAACAAGACCTGCGCCGCTATCACAGCCGCCGGGTTAAGTCCAGAGTCTTCCAGGAAGGTGATCTGGTGCTCCGGCTCATCCAAGATCAAACAGATGCACACAAGTTATCCCCGCCTTGGGAAGGGCCCTTTGTGGTCAGCAAGAACTTGCACAACGGGTCATACTACCTTATCGATGTTCGGGAGCACAAAGATTCACGTAAGTCGAAGGAAGAGACCCGTCGGCCGTGGAACATAACTCAGCTTCGGCCATATTACACTTGAGCCATCGGCTCTCATAATGTACATATTTCTATAGCCATGTATATATTATGATAAATAATAAAGCAGGACCTCTGTCCTTTTCTCCTCCAAAGGTAAATGTGTTATTTCCATTACAACATTACATGGTCACTTGGAGGTGGATCCGGCTTACGATCGTATTCGAATCTAGCCATTAACAATATGATCACCTAGGGGCTTCCTGTTCAAACATAGGTCGTATTCGAACCAAAGAGAACATAGCTGTCGATACCCACTTGATAGGCAAATTGCCGAGCTCATTGGGGAGTTTTTCTTGATCATATTTGAATCATAGCTCAACCCCCTTTGGGAACCGACGTGGATCGTATTCGAATCAGCGTCGTTAAACAACTCTCAAGGTCATTTGGGGGCTTCCTGTTCAAACATAGGTCGTATTCGAACCAAAGAGAACATAGCTGTCGGTACCCTCTTGATCGGCAACACCAAAGCCACTGGGGGCTATATGATCGCATTCGAACCTTAGCTTAACCCCTTTGGGACGGTTCTCTGGTCGTATTCGAATCAGAAGCCCCTAAGTTTTGATCTTCTGGTTTGCAACAGTGTGCAAGGGCGGTTCTTACTCTGCCGGCTTAACTTTGATTAACAATGTTGATAGCACACAATAAGCATTATCGATGCTGGTGAACCGGAGTTGAGTTCTCAACCTCATTATTTGGGTTACATAAACCGGAAGTATACTTGAAGGCTTGCAAGTATGCTATCATGAGGATATAATTGAGAGCCGGTCTTTGGTGACTTTGGTTCATATTCCGGGTTATATGTAAAATATATGCCTCTCAGTGCGGTAAGCCGCCCAGAGACTTGTGATTTGTTTTCTATGCAGGACAATTAAATACAGCTCTTTAACTTAAGGACAGTAGATGATCGAACATACCCCGGAGGAATATAAAGGAGCAGCTTCAACGGCGTTAAGCACTCTACACGTGCACGATGGCACAACAAAATTAAGTGTTTGTCCTACTCTATTACAGGACTCCCCGAGTCCAAAAGGTGAGGCATTGTTTTAAGGTGTAACCATGAGCCGCCTAAGAAATCAAGGTGCTTGTTGGGTTGAAGCTCCCGGCTCATCCCTCTCCGCTCCTCCGGCTATTCCCATGACCTGGAAGGTTGATGATTTCCAGTTAATGCCGCTCAAAGCTTCAAATTGAGCCTCATCATCAATTAACCCGGCCGGGTCAACTTCTGGGGCGAAGGTATGCTTACGAGTCGGCGGGATCAGGCTGACTGCTTCATAGCGTGGAGTTGGGATCCTTTGATTCTCCGCGTCATAGCCCGGCTGATACTTGGTAAGATCTGTGTCATTTCCAATCAAGGTAGCCACCGGGCGCACGCTCTTCACACAAGCGGCGAAGTCTTTCTGGTCAAAGGGGGTACCGTCTTCCTTCAGGCTGGGGTATCCAAGAGCGATGTCGGCCGGGTCTAGCTCCGGGAGAAAAGCCTTGGCCCGGCTCAGAGCAGCTATAGCTATAGCTCTAGCAGAAGCCCGTCTCAGCTCTTGGAAGCGTCGAGGAAGAACGGCGAGCCGCCTGAGTACGTCGGCCAGGTGAGTCGGAACCTCATTGGACAGAGCCACAACGGCTAAAGCACGTTGTGACCCGGTGTAGAGTTGCTCCACCAAGGTGTAAACCGCCTTCAGCTTGGTCAACACGTTCTGATTCAGATTGGAGCTTCTGGGACCTGCATAATAACGTCAGGTGAGCTGATGGCAACGATGGGACTTATGAGACATGAAGAATGTAAACTTGTTAAAAGCTTACAGAATAACTTACCGAAGATTGCGGAAACCATCTGTGACACATGGTGTTTTAAGCCGGAGAGTTCGGCGGTTCTTTCAGTAAGGGCAGCCTCCGCTTGTTCGGCCCGGCTGAGCAAGGCAGTCTTCTCGTCGGCCCAAGTTTTTCTTTCTGTTTCAAATTTTTTTCTTCAGTTTTTCTTGTGCAGCAACACTGAACTCAAACTTGGCATTGGCCTTCCGGGTCTCAGTTTCCTGAGTCTTCAGGCGGTTCTTCAGCTCAGAGATTTCCGATTCAAAATTCTTGCAGGCAGCCTGTACAGATTCCGGGTTACAGTTTGAGTGATTATCATGCAACATTAAAGTCCCAAGCACTTTGCAAGCAAAGACACTTGGCACTTGGGGGCTAATGTATGCTGAACGATTCTATTTATAAGTGCCGGTTCATGAAGGTAAGCCGGAAGTTAAGTCTACAACATATTCTATCATAAGTAATAGACTTGGGGGCTAGCATGGTAAGGATGACTATGGAGTAAGCAAGAGAGTTGTAACTCAGATTTTTGCTGTATCTGCTTCACCATGTCAATCTCCAGGTCCCGGCTGTTGTGCACTTGACCAATATAACCAGAAACAATGTCTCCAATGCTCAAGTTAGCATAGTCAGTGATATCCAGTCTGGCCCTACGACGCTCCAGCAGTTCTTCTTTAGCAGAGCATCTGGCCAGCACAGTGGGTCTTCCCGGCTCAACATATTCGGTCCGGGTAATCACCACATCCGGGTCATCGGCCGGTTGAGCAGAGCTGGGGATCTCCGGGTTGTCAGAACTCTCCATGGCTTGTTGTTCAGTTGGAGCGGTCGTTTCTGGAGCTGGTGCAGACGGCGGATCAGAAGCAGAGGCGTTGGGTTTAGTCAAGACCGGTTCTTCGACCGGGTTACTTTTCTTTGCCCTCTTGCTGAGCTTTGCTTGGGCACTAAAAGTCAAAAGGTTAGTGCAAAAACATGAGTAAGATAAGCACAAAATAAGATGATCATCGTTACCTGGGTGCAGTCTTGAAAGCCGGCAAGTTAGATTGCATGGAGTCACCGGAGGAAGGTGAAGTTTCCTGATAGTTTGAATCAGAAGAATTGAGTGGTTGGCGAGTGATGCCCGCCAAGGGATGAAAAGGATATAAGTTGGAGATAACCTCGGTCCGGCATTTCCTTGATGCTTCAGGTAAGCCGGAGGAGAGGTCTGCATCCTTGTTGGCCCGGGTTTGCCTCCGGCTCTCATGAATCTGTTGCTTCAAAAGAAATTGAGGATCTTGATAAGCTAAAGGATGGGAAAATCTTACTTTCCGGGTTACTCTTCGGACTTTCAGCCTTGGCAAGGGGTCCGAGTCGGAGGAAAGTATAGTTACCTCTTCAATCACCGGGTTACTCGCTCCGGTGTCCTCCTGCTGATAATCAATGTCAATAAGATGGTTAAGAACAAAAAAAAAACAAGAGAAGAGCGTAAGAATGAAGGGTTACCTCTGACTCGGAGGAGTCATCCAGCTAAAGCAGCTCTGAGGCGCTAGGCTTACTCCCCTTCTTGCGGGGAGCGGCTCTCCTGGCGGCCTTTTTAGCCTTCCTGGCTTTTTTAGCAGCCTCATGGTCATACCTGACCTTCCAGAACTTATCATTAGCCTGAAAAATACAACAAAGATTTCTTGAAGTTAAGACGAAAATTGTTAAAATGGAAAGTAAAGTGCTCAGATCAGTAGCTTACCGCCGGAGTCGGGTTAGCTTTGCAGAAGGGATTTAAGCCGGTCCTCCCGCAGTCTGCTAAGCTCTCGTTCAGAAGGGACTTGGTCATGTCATCAATGACGTCTTCAGGTAAGTCATTGGGGCTGTGCCGAAGAGGATCATCCTTCCGGCCCGTGTAATCACACATTAAGCCGGGGCGGCGGCTCAAGGGAATCACCCGCCAAGCAATCCAGACCCGGATCAGATCAACGCCGTTAAGGCCGTTTCCCAAAAGAGCTTTGATCTTGTTGATGGTGGGGATAAGGGGTTGACGCTCAGCTTGAGACAATTTGTCTGGTAGGGGGTGGTTGGACTCCAGATGCAGGGCGCGAAAGCCGAGCAGAGGGTTCTCATCAGCCGGAGAAGTATCCTGGCAGTAGAACCATGTTTGATTCCAGTCCTTTGGGTGGCTTGGCGGCTCAGCATAAGGAAAGAGGCAATCTCTCCGTTGTTGGATTGAAATTCCGCCAAGTTCCAAGCTAGGCCTGTTGGCACACTCGTTCTGGCGGTTCAGATAAAACAGCTCCCTAAAGAGCAGTAGGCTGGGCTCTTCTCCGAGATATACCTCACAGAATACTTGAAAGTTACAAATATTCGACACGGAATTGGGTCCGATGTCTTGAGGTCGCAGATCGAAAAAGTTCAGAACATCTCTGAAGAATTTTGAGCCAGGAGGAGCAAAGCCCCGGCTCATGTGATCAGCAAATATAACAACCTCTCCGTCTCTTGGTTGAGGTCTTTCTTTGGACGGGTTAGGGGCACGATAGGACATGACCTCCTTCTTAGGCAGGTAACCCGTCTTCACGAAATCATCTAAGGTATCATCAGTAACGTTGGATCTCACCCAGTTGCACGTAATGGGTGCCTTGGGAGCCTTGGGCGGCATTGTGAAAGACGAAAGCCTATGACAAAAGAAAGTGTCCGGTTCAAATATAGGCCGGAGGAAGATTCTAGTTCAGTATTCAAGATGGCGGCTTATGAAGGGGCCTAATGATATATGGCTAATTGTGTCGGGTTATCTAAGCCACTGTGGATATCATAAGTAATTCAAGTTGTTTAAAACTCTATCATGAATGAGCCGTAAATTTCACAGCACATGGCCTCTTTTAAGCCGGAGATATGAGCCGTTATGGTTAACAGATGCAGGTTTTTGTCTAAGTGTTGTACAAACAGGTTTCACAGGTTGCAGGGATTATTTTGGATCAAACGATCGTCCAGAAAGAAAAAATTTCTAGACCTAAAAACTGGCACAGAGAAGTTCATAAGCTCTAATGAGGTCTTTTTGCAAGCAAGAGGGATCTGCTAGTACGGGAAATGCGTGCGAAACCACTACCGCAGGAGTTTTATCCTACTTTCCGGATCAAAAGAGGTTGCGGTGGAAGAACTGTGAAGAACTCGGGATGAACTACGAAGAACAGGGGAAGAACGACAGAACCCTAATGCGAATCTACTGTATGGAGTGGCGAGGACTTACCGGCGCTGATGAGATGCGGAGGTTGCCGCCGTTTCTCTGGACCGGTTCAGGGTGATGCAGCGGCCGAGGTTGACAAAGACCAGGGGCGCGGCGGCGGCGGCAGAGCTCGGGCTCTGGAGCGTCAGAGGAGGAAGACGATGGAGGAGAGGAGTGACGAAGGCTTATGGGCCGGGCCTATTTATAAGGGACGGCTGTTAAATGGGCGCGAGAAACGAGGAGGCCAAGACGCGATTATCTCGCCACAGAAACGCCTCGATTTTTGGGATGGTCATTAAAGATAAGATCCGTTGGGATATGACGGAATAAAAAATGAATTTAATGGAAGATGACGTCACGGTGGGTTACCAAGAATCCAGAAGATGACGTCACGGCGGGTTATAACCTTTGCACAAGCAGAAGCTGGAAGATTTTCTTTCTAAGGGATTGAATATTGACATGAACCGGTTCAAATCAATCTGGGGCCTAATGTTGAGGATATAACCATTAGAGTCACCCGCCCAGGAGGGGCCGGGTTACGTTATAATGATCATCACGTAAAGCCCAGTACCAGGCTAGAGGATGGCGGATCAGTAGTGGGCTTAAGACCCGGAGGCGGCTTAAGGCCCGTAGTGATAAACCGCCGTTATGGCAAGACTTGTAATGTAAGGCAAGAGTAGTTAAGAGTCCAAGCCGGATACTGCTATAAGCCGGCCGGGACTCTGAGAGCCGCGGGGCGTCAACCTCTCTATATAAAGGGACGACCCGGCGGCGGTTCAGGACGGGAGACAACAGATCGAAAGCCGGGCATAGCGATTGAGCTCCCTGGTCATCGAAACCCTAAGTAATACCACCTCAACTGGACGTAGGCTTTTACCTTCACCGTAAGGGGCCGAACCAGTATAACCCTCGTGTTCCTTGTCCCGTTTAACCCCTTTAAGCTTCCTAGCTGCGATGGCTCCACGACTAAGTCCTTGCACGAGGACATCCGCCGTGACAATTCCACGACAGAGAGTGTGTCCACGTACCCTCGTAGAACGAAAGCGGAAGCGTTAGCACAACGCGGTTGATGTAGTCGTACGTCTTCACGATCCGACCGATAAAGTACCGAACGCACGGCACCTCCGAGTTCTGCACATGTTCAACTCAATGACGTCCCTCGAACTCCGATCCAGCCGAGCTTTGAGGGAGAGTTTCGTTAGCACGACGGCGTGGTGACGATGATGATGTTCTACCGACGCAGGGCTTCGCCTAAGCACCGCTACGATATTATCAAGGTGGATTATGGTGGAGGGGGGCACTGCACACGGCTAAGAGATCCAAGAGATCAATTGTTGTGTCTATGGGGTGCCCCCTCCTCCGTATATAAATGGGGGAGGAGGAGATGGCCGGCCAAGGGGAGGAGGCGCGCCCAAGGGGGCAATCCTACTCCAAGTAGGATTCCCCCCTCTTTCCTAGTCCAAGTAGGAGAGGGGAAGGAAGGGGAGGAGAAGAAGAAGGAAAGGGGGGCCGCCCCCCTAGTCCAATTCGGTTTGGGCTAGGGGGGCCGCGCGCCCCTAGCTGGCCGCCTCTCCTCTTCCACCACTTGGGCCCATGAGGCCCAATAACCCCCCGGGGGGTTCCGGTAACCTCCCGGTTTCTCCGATATATATCCGATAACCCCCGGAACCCATCCGGTGTCCGAATATAACATTCCAATATATCAATCTTAACGTCTCGACCATTTCGAGACTCCTCGTCATGTCCGTGATCACATCCGGGACTCCGAACTACCTTCGGTACATCAAAACACATAAACTCATAATATAACCGTCATCGAACTTTAAGCGTGCGGACCCTACGGGTTCGAGAACTATGTAGACATGACCGAGACACGTCTTCGGTCAATAACCAATAGCGGAACCTGGATGCTCATATTGGCTCCCACATATTCTACGAAGATCTTTATCGGTCAAACCGCATAACAACATACGTTGTTCCCTTTGTCATCGGTATGTTACTTGCCCGAGATTCGATCGTCGGTATCTCAATACCTAGTTGAATCTCGTTACCGGCAAGTCTCTTTACTCATTCCGTAATACATCATCCCGCAACTAACTCATTAGTTACAATGCTTGCAAGGCTTATAGTGATGTGCATTACCGAGTGGGCCCAGAGATACCTCTCTGACAATCGGAGTGACAAATCCTAATCTCGAAATACGCCAACCCAACAAGTACCTTCGGAGACACCTGTAGAGCACCTTTATAATCACCCAGTTACGTTGTGACGTTTGGTAGCACACAAAGTATTCCTCCGGTAAACGGGAGTTGCATAATCTCATAGTCATAGGAACATGTATAAGTCATGAAGAAAGCAATAGCAGAATATTAAACGATCAAGTGCTAAGCTAACGGAATGGGTCAAGTCAATCACATCATTCTCCTAATGATGTGATCCCGTTAATCAAATGACAACTCATGTCAATGGCCAGGAAACATAACCATCCTTGATCAACGAGCTAGTCAAGTAGAGGCATACTAGTGACACTCTGTTTGTCTATGTATTCACACAAGTATTATGTTTCCGGTTAATACAATTCTAGCATGAATAATAAACATTTATCATGATATAAGGAAATAAATAATAACTTTATTATTGCCTCTAGGGCATATTTCCTTCATGTACTGCAGCCTATTGAGCGGTCCGAGAAGAAAACAGTGCCCCTGCCTGCAACGATAGATGAATTCAAAGAAATAATAATTGGTATGAGAGGAGAGGTCCTAATTTCAGAAATGAAGGGCTAATACATCTAATTAGCAGTTATAACTGCATCTAATCTGTGAGTAGTGGCTTTGAAACTGAATCAATGCCTGCTGACAGCTGCCCGCTGCTGACTGCAGTTGCAGGGATCGGAACCAAGGTGAGCGGGGGATGGATTTGCCGCGTCGCCGTGCGCATGTCTGATTGCCGAGCAGGCGATGGCAACAGCCCTGGCCGCCAGGCGGCTGGCCGTTCGCGTGGGAAGAGAACAGGGGAAGAAAGATGCCGGTTCATGTCCGTCTGATCTGATCGATCGATGTTTTTTTGGACAACGCTAACGCCCACACGTGTGGTGGGAGCCAAACCCGCTCACACGCCCTACAACACACAGACTACGCCATGTCACCGCATGCATGCATGTGAAAATCTTTTTGGATTTTCTGTTTTTAAAATGTTTTATCTCTTAAATGAAAAATCTGATTAAAGATCCTTTTTCATCATTAAATCCCTCGCGACGAGATTTTCGAAACTAGATCTCATATCAATATATTTCGACAAAAATATTTTTGGTTAAAAGTTGCCGTGTCTATTGCACATGAATTGCCATGATGTTTAAATTGAAGTTGTCATGTTATGTTTCAGCTATTTTCTTCTACATTTAAAAGTAATTTTGACATATTATAAAATGGGGAATTAAGAAACTAGACTTGCCATGCACCATAAATTAAAATTGCCATGATACATGCACTTAAAATTGTCATGATTCATACAAAAAAAATATTTTCATAATCAAAGTACTGGAATTGCCATCATTGAAAAACTAAAATTGCCATGATCTACAAACTAAAATTGCCACATGGTAACTTTAGTTTAAGCACTATGGCAACTACAGTGTAAACATCATGGCAACTTTTGGGCAAAAAAAAATTTCATCGAAACATATCAACATGAGGTCTAGTCTTGAAGATCTCGTCTAGACGGATTTAATGGTGAAAACGGATTTTTCATTCGCTTTTTTAATTAGGAGATAAAACATTTTTAAGCCGAAAACCAAAAAGATTTCTGCTGATGTCATCTGTTCATACGTGGCAAAATGAGTGGTGATGGAGGCGTGTGGGCGATGTGGAAACGCCCACACGTGTGGGCATTAGTTTCTCCTTTTTTTTGGGCAATGGACTGGTCGATGGTCTGCGTGCGTGCGTGGGTTACAGCTACTTGGGCCAATGAGCCAAGTCGTGGAGTTTTGGGCTCAAATACTAAACGAGTAGGTTTTTCTGTACAGCTTCGTTTTTCCTTATAAATACACAGTATATATACAATCTTTACCTAATAATAAAGCAAATTGGATTTCTTTCGTCCATCATGACATTTTTCAGAAAAGTCCCTCTATTTCAGTGAATTCAACACGCAGTCCTGTTTTAAGTTAAAACGAATTTGTTATTTTCGTATTTTACACAAAAGTCTTTATCTTTTCTTGAAATCAACCCGCCGTCCGGATTTAAGTCACACCCGAACCGTTATTTTACATTTTTTTGAAACCCCCCTGATGTTTTAGGTAATTCATCCGCGGATCATATTTAAGTCAAACAAATGCTTTTTAAATCATCCATATCTTTTAAACTGTAACTCCGATTTGAACATGTTATATATGAAATTTGATTAGAAAAATATGTAGAATATGAATATGAGATTTTTTTACCTGTTAAGTATTTTTAAATATTATTTTGGAATATATTTGAGTTAAACCAAATGATTTTCTAAATTATCTGTATCTTTTAAACCGTAACTTGGATTTTAACATATTATATATGAAATTTTATTAGAAAAATGTGTGGAATCTGAATATGATGTTAGTTTTACCTGTTAATATTTTTAAAATATTGTTATGGAAGCAAACTTATAATTTATAGCGCAAGATTCATTTTTTTCATACCGGCGGCGATCCAGATTGCAAATAAACACCCCACTATAACCATATAGGGAAAAGAAAACATCGATAACAACACATGCATACCTCTGAAAAATGTCGCAGGGGAAAACAACAGATTTCTCATCGCGAGAGTGAGAGAGAGAGGGAGAGGGAGGAGAGAGGGAGAGAGAGAGACGCCTTAGGATTAACCATATTCAACACACGTTTTTGTTGTTTTATGTGAACATCGAGGCCATCGTCGGCGAGGGTGAGAAGGAGGATAAGCGGCAACACAAATATGATGCCTCGCAAAAATAAAAGAGGTGGACCTATTGTGGTCTTGAGTGATGGTTGTTGAGTTAAGAGCGTGTGTTATGTTTTCTCTCCCGTTGCAACGCACGGGCTCTTTTGCTAGTATATACCTAATTTTTGCCAAAATTAATGGGTATTCAACTGAATACCCTTGAATTGAGGTGGGCCCGCCCTGCCCCCAGGTATATTTCCTATCATATTAAAACCAAAAATACCTTGCTGCACTTTTTATTTATTTATTTTATTTTGTGTTTTTGCTAGATCTATTTATCAAATCGCATACAATTTAATCTATCTCAATACCGTGGAGGGATTGACAACCCCTCTTACGCGTTGGGTTGCAAGTATTTCTTCTTTGTGTGCAGGTGTTGTTTAGATATTGTTGCTTGGTTCTCCTACTGGATTGATAACCTTGATTTCATAACTGAGGGAAATACTTACCGTTGTTGTGCTGCATCATCCCTTCCTCTTCAGAGAAATACCAACGCAGATATAATCAATTATTGACTCAAACTACTTTTTCTCATAGGGCATCTGTATCCATATGCCACCATTGTATATGCCCGGCTACCCCGGGGAAGATAAGGGAAATCCAAGAGAAATATAAATAGGGGTGGACTACAGCCTAGCAAAGAGGCCTGATTCATTGACAACTGATCACACGCATTTTAACTCAATGGACTAGAAGATAGCAATATCATCCACAACAGGAGTAGGGTATTACTGTTGGGGAACGTAGTAATTTCGAAAAATTTCCTACGCACACGCAAGATCATGGTGATGCATAGCAACGAGAGGGGAGAGTGTTGTCCACGTACCCTCGTAGACCGACAGCGGAAGCGTTATCACAACGCGGTTGATGTAGTCGAACGTCTTCACGATCCGACCGATCAAGTACCGAACGCACGGTACCTCCGAAGTTCTACACACGTTCAGCTCGATGACGTCCCTCGAACTCCGATCCAGCCGAGTGTTGAGGGAGAGTTTCGTCAGCACGACGGCGTGGTGACGATGATGATGTTCCACCGACGCAGGGCTTCGCCTAAGCTTCGCGACGGTATTATCAAGGTGTAATCTGGTGGAGGGGGGCACCGCACACGGCTAAAATATCGTATATCAAGTGTGTTCTTAGGTGCCCCCCTGCCCCCGTATATAAAGGAGCAAGGGGGAGGCCGGCTGCCTATGGGGCGCGCCAAGGAGAGGGGGGGAGTCCTCCTCCTAGTAGGAGTAGGACTCCCCTTTCCTAGTCCTACTAGGAAAAGAAGGGGGGAAGGAAAGAGAGGGAGAGGGAGAGGGAAAGGGAAAGGGGGCTGCGCCCCCCTCTCCTAGTCCAACTAGGACTCCTCTGGGAGGGGGCGCACCACCTCCTGGCTGCTACCCTCTCTCTCCCCTCAAGGCCCACTAAGGCCCAATACTTCCCCGGGGGGTTCCGGTAACCCTCCGGCACTCCGGTTTAATCCGAAACTTCTCCGGAACACTTCCGGTGTCCGAATATAGTCGTCCAATATATCAATCTTTACGTCTCGACCATTTCGAGACTCCTCGTCATGTCCGTGATCACATCCGGGACTCCGAACAACCTTCGGTACATCAAATCATATAAACTCATAATAAAACTATCATCGTAACTTTAAGCGTGCGGACCCTTTGGGTTCGAGAACTATGTAGACATGACCGAGACACCTCTCCGGTCAATAACCAATAGCGGGACCTGGATGCCCATATTGGCTCCTACATATTCTACGAAGATCTTTATCGGTCAGACCGCATAACAACATACGTTGTTCCCTTTGTCATCGGTATGTTACTTGCCCGAGATTCGATCGTCGGTATCTCGATACCTAGTTCAATCTCGTTACCGGCAAGTCTCTTTACTCGTTCCGTAATACATCATCCCGTAACTAACTCATTAGTCACAATGCTTGCAAGGCTTATAGTGATGTGCATTACCGAGTGGGCCCTGAGATACCTCTCCGACAATCGGAGTGACAAATCCTAATCTCGAAATACGCCAACCCAACAAGTACCTTTGGAGACACCTGTAGAGCACCTTTATAATCACCCAGTTACGTTGTGACGTTTGGTAGCACACAAAGTGTTCCTCCGGTAAACGGGAGTTGCATAATCTCATAGTCATAGGAACATGTATAAGTCATGAAGAAAGCAATAGCAACATACTAAACGATCGGGTGCTAAGCTAATGTAATAGGTCATGTCAATCACGTCATTCTCCTAATGAGGTGATCCCGTTAATCAAATGACAACTCATGTCTATGGCTAGGAAACATAACCATCTTTGATTAACGAACTAGTCAAGTAGAGGCATACTAGTGACACTTTGTTTGTCTATGTATTCACACATGTATTATGTTTCCAGTTAATACAATTCTAGCATGAATAATAAACATTTATCATGATATAAGGAAATATATAATACTTTATTATTGCCTCTAGGGCATATTTCCTTCAGTCTCCCACTTGCACTAGAGTCAATAATCTAGATTACATAGTAATGATTCTTACACCCATGGAGTCTTGGTGCTGATCATGTTTTGCTCGTGGAAGAGGCTTAGTCAACGGATCTGCTACATTCAGATCCGTATGTATCTTGCAAATTTCTATGTCTCCCACCTGGACTAAATCCCGGATGGAATTGAAGTGTCTTCTGATGTGCTTGGTTCTCTTGTGAAATCTGGATTCCTTTGCTAAGGCAATTGCACCAGTATTATCACAAAAGATTTTCATTGGTCCCGATGTACTAGGTATGACACCTAGATCGGTTATGAACTCCTTCATCCAGACTCCTTCATTCGCTGCTTCCGAAGCAGCTATGTATTCCGCTTCACACGTAGATCCCGCCACGACACTTTGCTTGGAACTGCACCAACTGACAGCTCCACCGTTCAATGTAAATACGTATCCGGTTTGCGATTTCGAATCGTCCGGATCAGTGTCAAAGCTTGCATCAACGTAACCATTTACGATGAGCTCTTTGTCACCTCCATATACGAGAAACATATCCTTAGTCCTTTTCAGGTATTTCAGGATGTTCTTGACCGCTGTCCAGTGATCCACTCCTGGATTACTTTGGTACCTCCCTGCTAAACTTATAGCCAGGGACACATCAGGTCTGGTACACAGCATTGCATACATGATAGAGCCTATGGCTGAAGCATAGGGAACATCTTTCATCTTCTCTCTATCTTCCGCAGTGGTCGGGCATTGAGTCTTACTCAATCTCACACCTTGTAGTACAGGCAAGAACCCTTTCTTTGCTTGATCCATTTTGAACTTCTTCAAAACTTTGTCAAGGTATGTGCTTTGTGAAAGTCCAATTAAGCGCCTTGATCTATCTCTATAGATCTTAATGCCTAATATATATGCAGCTTCACCGAGGTCTTTCATTGAAAAACTCTTATTCAAGTATCCCTTTATGCTATCCAGAAATTCAATATCATTTCCAATCAGTAATATGTCATCCACATATAATATTAGAAATGCTATCGAGCTCCCACTCACTTTCTTGTAAATACAGGCTTCTCCAAAAGTCTGTATAAAACCAAATGCTTTGATCACACTATCAAAGCGTTTATTCCAACTCCGAGAGGCTTGCACCAGTCCATAAATGGATCGCTGGAGCTTGCACACTTTGTTAGCTCCCTTTGGATCGACAAAACCTTCCGGTTGTATCATATACAACTCTTCTTCCAGAAATCCATTCAGGAACGCAGTTTTGACATCCATTTGCCAAATTTCATAATCATAAAATGCGGCAATTGCTAACATGATTCGGACAGACTTAAGCATCGCTACGGGTGAGAAGGTCTCATCGTAGTCAATTCCTTGAACTTGTCGAAAACCTTTCGCAACAAGTCGAGCTTTATAGATAGTAACATTACCATCAGCGTCAGTCTTCTTCTTGAAGATCCATTTATTTTCAATGGCTTGCCGACCATCGGGCAAGTCAACCAAAGTCCATACTTTGTTCTCATACATGGATCCCATCTCGGATTTCATGGCTTCAAGCCATTTTTCGGAATCTGGGCTCACCATTGCTTCTTCATAGTTCGTAGGTTCGCCATGGTCTAGTAACATGACCTTCAGAACAGGATTACCGTACCACTCTGGTGCGGATCTTGATCTAGTTGACCTACGAAGTTCAGTAATAACTTGATCTGAAGTTTCATGATCATTATCATTAACTTCCTCACTACTTGGTGTAGGTGTCGCAGAAACTGATCTCTGCGATGATCTACTTTCCAATAAGGGAGCAGGTATAGTTACCTCATCAAGTTCTACTTTCCTCCCACTCACATCTTTCGAGAGAAACTCCTTCTCCAGAAAGGATCCATTTCTAGCAACAAATATCTTGCCTTCGGATCTGTGATAGAAGGTGTACCCAACGGTCTCCTTTGGGTATCCTATGAAGACACATTTCTCCGATTTAGGCTCGAGCTTATCAGGTTGAAGTTTCTTCACATAAGCATCGCAACCCCAAACTTTAAGATACGACAACTTTGGTTTCTTGCCAAACCATAGTTCAAAAGGCGTCGTCTCAACGGATTTCGATGGTGTCCTATTTAGAGTGAATGCAGCCGTCTCTAAAGCATAACCCCAAAACGATAGCGGTAAATCAGTAAGAGACATCATAGTTCACACCATATCTAATAAAGTACGATTACGACGTTCAGACACACCATTACGCTGTGGTGTTCCGGGTGGCGTGAGTTGCGAAACTATTCCGCATTGTTTCAAATGTAGACCAAACTCGTAACTCAAATATTCTCCTCCACGATCAGATCGTAGGAATTTTATTTTCTTGTTACGATGATTTTCAACTTCACTCTGAAATTCTTTGAACTTTTCAAATGTTTCAGACTTATGTTTCATTAAGTAGATATACCCATATCTGCTCAAATCATCTGTGAAGGTGAGAAAATAACGATATCCGCCACGAGCTTCAATATTCATCGGACCACATACATCTGTATGTATGATTTCCAACAAATCTGTTGCTCTCTCCATAGTTCCGGAGAACGGTGTTTTGGTCATCTTGCCCATAAGGCACGGTTCGCAAGTACCAAGTGATTCAAAATCAAGTGATTCCAAAATTCCATCAGTATGGAGTCTCTTCATGCGCTTTACACCGATATGACCCAAACGGCAGTGCCACAAATAGGTTGCACTGTCATTATTAACTCTGCATCTTTTGGCTTCAACATTATGAATATGTGTATCACTACTATCGAGATTCATTAAAAATAGACCACTCTTCAAGGGTGCATGACCATAAAAGATGTTATTCATATAAATAGAACAACCATTATTCTCTGATTTAAATGAATAACCGTCTCGCATTAAACAAGATCCGGATATAATGTTCATGCTCAACGCTGGCACCAAATAACAATTATTTAGGTCTAAAACCAATCCCGAAGGTAGATGTAGAGGTAGCGTGCCGACGGCGATCACATCGACTTTGGAACCATTTCCCACGCGCATCGTCACCTCGTCCTTAGCTAAACTTCGCTTAATCCGTAGCCCCTGTTTTGAGTTGCAAATATTAGCAACAGAACCAGTATCAAATACCCAGGTGCTACTGCGAGTATTAGTAAGGTACACATCAATAACATGTATATCACATATACCTTTGTTAACCTTGCCATCCTTCTTATCCGCCAAATACTTGGGGCAGTTCCGCTTCCAGTGGCCAGTCTGCTTACAGTAGAAGCACTCAGTTTCAGGCTTAGGTCCAGACTTGGATTTCTTCTCCTGAACAGCAACTTGCTTGCTATTCTTCTTGAAGTTCCCTTTCTTCTTCCCTTTGCCCTTTTTCTTGAAACTAGTGGTTTTACTGACCATCAACACTTGATGCTCTTTTTTGATTTCTACCTCCGCTGCCTTTAGCATTGCGAAGAGCTCGGGAATCGTCTTATTCATCCCTTGCATGTTATAGTTCATCACGAAGCTCTTGTAGCTTGGTGGCAGTGATTGAAGAATTCTGTCAATGACGCAATCATCCGGAAGTTGAACTCCCAGTTGAATTAAGTGATTATTATACCCAGACATTCTGAGTATATGCTCACTGACAGAACTATTCTCTTCCATCTTGCAGCTATAGAACTTATTGGAGACTTCATATCTCTCAATCCGGGCATTTGCTTGAAATATTAACTTCAACTCCTGGAACATCTCATATGCTCCATGACGTTCAAAACGTCGTTGAAGTCCCGGTTCTAAGCCGTAAAGCATGGCACACTGAACTATTGAGTAGTCATCAGCTTTGCTTTGCCAGACGTTCATAACTTCTGGCGTAGCTCTTGCAGGAGGCCTGGCACCTAGCGGTGCTTCCAGGACGTAATTCTTCTGTGCAGCAATGAGGATAATCCTCAAGTTACGGACCCAGTCCGTGTAATTGCTACCATCATCTTTCAACTTAGCTTTCTCAAGGAACGCATTAAAATTCAATGGCACAACAGCACGGGCCATATATCTACAATTAACATAGACAAGCAAGATACTATCAGGTACTAAGTTCATGATAAATTTAAGTTCAATTAATCATATTACTTAAGAACTCCCACTTAGATAGACATCTCTCTAATCATCTAAGTGATTACGTGATCCAAAGCAACTAAACCATGACCGATTAACACGTGAGATGGAGTAGTTTCAATGGTGAACATCACTATGTTGATCATATCTACTATATGATTCACGCTCGACCTTTCGGTCTCTGTGTTCCGAGGCCATATCTGTACATATGCTAGGCTCGTCAAGTTTAACCTGAGTATTCCGCGTGTGCAACTGTTTTGCACCCGTTGTATTTGAACGTAGAGCCTATCACACCCGATTAACACGTGGTGTCTCAGCACGAAGAACTTTTGCAACGGTGCATACTCAGGGAGAACACTTTTATCTTGAAATTTTAGTGAGAGATCATCTTATAATGCTACCGCCAATCAAAGCAAGATAAGATGCATAAAGGATTAACATCACATGCAATCAATATAAGTGATATGATATGGCCATCATCATCTTGTGCTTGTGATCTCCATCTCCAAAACACCGTGCTTGTGATCTCCATCTCCGAAGCACCGTGCTTGTGATCTCCATCTCCGAAGCACCATCATGATCACCATCGTCACCGGCTCGACACCTTGATCTTCATCGTAGTATCGTTGTCGTCTCGCCAACTTATTGCTTTTACGACTATCGCTACCGTTTAGTGATAAAGTAAAACTATTACATGGCGATTGCATCTCATACAATAAAGCGACAACCATATGGCTCCTGCCAGTTGCCGATAACTCGGTTACAAAACATGATCATCTCATACAACACATTATATCACATCATGTCTTGACCATATCACATCACAACATGCCCTGCAAAAACAAGTTAGACGATCTCTACTTTGTTGTTGCATATTTTACGTGGCTGCTACGGGCTTAGCAAGAACCGTTCTTACCTACACATCAAAACCACAACGATAGTTTGTCAAGTTGGTGCTGTTTTAACCTTCGCAAGGACCGGGCGTAACCATACTCGGTTCAACTAAAGTGAGAGAGACAGACACCCGCCAGTCACCTTTAAGCAACGAGTGCTCCGAACGGTGAAACCAGTCTCGCGTAAGCGTACGCGTAATGTCGGTCCGGGCCGCTTCATCTCACAATACCGCTGAACCAAAGTATGACATGCTGGTAAGCAGTATGACTTATATCGCCCACAACTCACTTGTGTTCTACTCGTGCATAGTATCAACGCATAAAACCAGGCTCGGATGCCACTGTTGGGGAATGTAGTAATTTCGAAAATTTTCCTACGCACACGCAAGATCATGGTGATGCATAGCAACGAGAGGGGAGAGTGTTGTCCACGTACCCTCGTAGTCCGACAGCGGAAGCGTTATCACAACGCGGTTGATGTAGTCGAACGTCTTCACGATCCGACCGATCAAGTACCGAACGCACGGTACCTCCGAAGTTCTACACACGTTCAGCTCGATGACGTCCCTCGAACTCCGATCCAGCCGAGTGTTGAGGGAGAGTTTCGTCAGCACGACGGCGTGGTGACGATGATGATGTTCCACCGACGCAGGGCTTCGCCTAAGCTTCGCGACGGTATTATCAAGGTGTAATCTGGTGGAGGGGGGCACCGCACACGGCTAAAATATCGTATATCAAGTGTGTTCTTAGGTGCCCCCCTGCCCCCGTATATAAAGGAGCAAGGGGGAGGCCGGCTGCCTATGGGGCGCGCCAAGGAGAGGGGGGGAGTCCTCCTCCTAGTAGGAGTAGGACTCCCCTTTCCTAGTCCTACTAGGAAAAGAAGGGGGGAAGGAAAGAGAGGGAGAGGGAGAGGGAAAGGGGGCTGCGCCCCCTCTCCTAGTCCAACTAGGACTCCTCTGGGAGGGGGCGCACCACCTCCTGGCTGCTGCCCTCTCTCTCCCCTCAAGGCCCACTAAGGCCCAATACTTCCCCGGGGGGTTCCGGTAACCCTCCGGCACTCCGGTTTAATCCGAAACTTCTCCGGAACACTTCCGGTGTCCGAATATAGTCGTCCAATATATCAATCTTTACGTCTCGACCATTTCGAGACTCCTCGTCATGTCCGTGATCACATCCGGGACTCCGAACAACCTTCGGTACATCAAATCATATAAACTCATAATAAAACTGTCATCGTAACTTTAAGCGTGCGGACCCTTTGGGTTCGAGAACTATGTAGACATGACCGAGACACCTCTCCGGTCAATAACCAATAGCGGGACCTGGATGCCCATATTGGCTCCTACATATTCTACGAAGATCTTTATCGGTCAGACCGCATAACAACATACGTTGTTCCCTTTGTCATCGGTATGTTACTTGCCCGAGATTCGATCGTCGGTATCTCGGTACCTAGTTCAATCTCGTTACCGGCAAGTCTCTTTACTCGTTCCGTAATACATCATCCCGTAACTAACTCATTAGTCACAATGCTTGCAAGGCTTATAGTGATGTGCATTACCGAGTGGGCCCTGAGATACCTCTCCGACAATCGGAGTGACAAATCCTAATCTCGAAATACGCCAACCCAACAAGTACCTTTGGAGACACCTGTAGAGCACCTTTATAATCACCCAGTTACGTTGTGACGTTTGGTAGCACACAAAGTGTTCCTCCGGTAAACGGGAGTTGCATAATCTCATAGTCATAGGAACATGTATAAGTCATGAAGAAAGCAATAGCAACATACTAAACGATCGGGTGCTAAGCTAATGTAATGGGTCATGTCAATCACGTCATTCTCCTAATGAGGTGATCCCGTTAATCAAATGACAACTCATGTCTATGGCTAGGAAACATAACCATCTTTGATTAACGAACTAGTCAAGTAGAGGCATACTAGTGACACTTTGTTTGTCTATGTATTCACACATGTATTATGTTTCCAGTTAATACAATTCTAGCATGAATAATAAACATTTATCATGATATAAGGAAATATATAATACTTTATTATTGCCTCTAGGGCATATTTCCTTCAATTACACCTCGCAGATGGCCTGAACTTGGATATCTCCGGTGTACTTGTTTCATCTCGTTTCCTAGCCGACCATTCGATGCTCAAGGAAACGTAACATGATCAGTCCCTGGCCGAACTCACAAAAGGGTGCTGCACACATCCCAATGGCGGGTTTCTAGACACAACATCAACTATAACCGGTTAACAGAAATTGTTAACCGCAAACCACCATGTGGTCGAATGGTGAGGAGGATAGTGGTATTCTCTACCCATCAGAGTTTAAGTCTCAGACTTGACATTGATACTCACATTTTCCTAGGCCTTCCGGCGATGTGCGCTTAGTGGGAGGAGACATTTCCGTAAACTATGAAGGCGTATGTGATGACTTCGTCAATATCAAAATGATGTGCAGGCCTAGTCTCTCGAAGGTGCTCATTGGGGTAGTTGCACGTGTGTGCGTGCGCTCATAGAAATGAGTGTATATGCATATGTACGAGCTTCTGAATCTGTACTGTGTTCAAAAAAATCGTTAACCTATTTAGGTTTGGTCCTGACGAGTCGTGCATTGCGTGCTAACTTACCACTTAATTTGCTATTTAGTTTACTCTCTTTTTTAACACAGTAAAATCAAAGTCGCTCATATACACAAGCATACACTCATCCCTATAAACGCACGCATGGACACCTACTCCTATGAGCATCACCGAGAGACTAAGCTATCATATCATCCTGAGATTTGACGAAGTTGTCACTTCGTTTTCGACAGGAACGCCATATTCCACTGCTCTTATCAGAGCATCAACAGTCAGACTTGGAATATTCGACCCCTCAAACGCCCGTGGACGCGCCCCATATTTGCTTTCTCACAACCGGTGCCTCAATTATCATACTACAAATCCATACAAACTCATGCAACTACGTCGATGCATTACACACATCGTCCGACTACTTCATCACTAACATGTTATGGAACTATCAAAATTTGGCATGTTTGGCTATGGTGGAGAAGATCATCCACGGCTGCCCTTCCCGGCGCCCTTGTCGTCCTTGTCGCGAAAGTACCGGTCGAAGACGCAGTAGGGATCGAGCCGGATCCGCTCGTCGTCGGAGCTGTCCTCACCGTCGCCGTCCTCTTTTCCTCCTTCGGTGGTAGTTCGGCCATGGCATGGACCACCCGATTCTGCTCTCGTGAGAGGGCGCGCGTGTTCCTACGGTTCCGCTTCTTCACAATGCGGGCGCAGATGACTTCCTCTTTTGCGGCCGTCTACGCCGCCGCATCAGCCGCCTCTCGCCGCCATGTCGGCAGCGAGTCGGGCCTCGCCGACCCTTATCCTCTTCTTCCCACGGCGGGCACACCGGTCCCGGTGGGACTCATAATATGCCGACCGGTGATGGGGAAGGAGAGATTTTCCGGCTGTCGGGACCGCGATGATCCAGCCCCAGAGGATCCAAGCATCCGTTGAGCCGACCTTATGGAGCCGTGTCGGACAAATCCTACTGTCGGCCGGGCGCTGTTCTCCCGGGAGCGGCGGAGTGCAATGCGGACGACCATTGCCTCCTCCAACCCGCACGAGATGACACCCTAGTCGACACGGATCCGGACTGGTCGGAGTCAGATCCGCTGCCCGCCATGCTGGAGACGACCGGAGATCGCCAAAGTTGAGCTTGGGTGGTTGAAGATCGCCAAAGTTGAGCTTGGGTGGTGGAGGGGAGTGAAGTTTGGATGGGGAGGAATATATGTGGGATCGGGCGGGCCAGCTTGGACCGGATCCGACGTGGCGGACGCGCCCGGGCGTGCCCATATCAACCGCATATTTGGGTTGTATACGATGAGTGCCGGTCAGCCCGGGCGTTTGAGACCCGTTTAAGGCACCTGTGTGAATCAAAATTTTGTGACCGGTCAGTAACCAGGCAGTCCGTCCAGATATTTGAAGTGGGTTTGGGAGGTGCGGCTGGTATATGCTCTCAAGTCAAAATTATACACCACTGGTGACTTGCCACTATATAACACGTGCAATGCAGCAGCTAACGCGAAGTCTCCGTGGAAATAAGTACTAACTCGAAATCTTGACGCGTTCAGGATCCACCACGTGATTAGTGATTTACCCCCGTAATCCCAGGACACGGCGCCGCTCCGCGAAGACATCCATATCCACCTGTCTCGCTGACAGACTGGTCTCACGCGTTGGTGCCGTTGGCGACAGTGATACACGGGCCCACGGCAGCCCGAGACCCGAACGTTACAGCTGTTGCCCACCTCAACCGACGTTTAGAAAAATCTCCTTCCCGCTATAAAACCGCGCCTCCTCCCTCGATCCCAATTCACAGCTCGCAGCTCACCATCGTCTCCCCTGCTAAGCATTCGCTCGCCACCGTCTCCTCTCTGAATCTTCTCAACAACCAGATGGCTCGCTTCGCCGTGGTCGCCGCAATCATGGCCCTCCTCGCCGTTGCCGCCGCCGCGCAGGGCCCCATGCCGGCGCCCAGGATGGCCCCGCTCCCCGCACCGCCGGCCAGATCCCCGGGCACCGCCCCTGCGCCGGTAGCCACCCCGCCCACCGCCGCGTCGCCGTCTCCGATGGCATCTCCCCCTGCCCCGACCACCGACGCGCCGACCGACGCTCCCTCCGCGATGACGCCGTCCGCGGTCTCTGCCACACCCTCCGGCGCCCCCATCGGCGCCCCCACCGGCACCCCCGCGAGCTCCGCCGTGTACTCATCGGCCGCCAGCTTCGTCGCGGTCGCCGGAGCGGTGGCCGCCGCCATCGTGTTCTAGATGCAGCGACGACTCTGCTCGCTGTTGTCTATACAGTTTCATTCTTTCTGAAATTTCTTCGTTATAGACGGAGGAAAGATTACACACGACACTGCGATGTAATCTTGTTACGAGATTATTATGAGTATAAAATTCTTTCATTTGTTACCTTACATATTCGCATCTGGTGGATGTGCTCGACCCTTTTCAGCTTAAGTTTCTGACACACTAGGTGCTACAAATTCAGTTTCAGTATAATTCTTACAAGCTACTCTGTTTTTCACGGTAGTTCTCTGACTTGTACCGAGTGGGAAAACCCAGCATCAACGACTATAGAATAGAGGAAACTGGCAGTTTTTAGATGATCCAAAACTCAAATATGCGTATCCTGTGAAAAGTTTTTTTTGTGTGTGTTTGTCAAAGAACCACAAGATGGTACTCACGATAAAAGAAATGCCGACGAGCTCAACTACAGAATGAGGGGTGAAAATACCTTGGTTTGTTACTCATGCCACTAACTTTTTATAACCATGATTGTCCCGTTTATCAGATGAAATGATCATGTTACAAAATTCTAAAGCTTACGCCCCAATTTAAATTGAGCTGTGCGTTCCGTACAAAATAATCTACATTGTATATTCGCCGCTTCTCCAACATCTTAGTTGCCCCCTCATATTTTAGAAAAAAGTCGCCCAAAGTGACAAAGTTACATTAAAACCTCAAATATGCTGTAAAATCTCAAAATGATCTTCTAGTTCCGGGGAGAATTAGTAGATACCCATTTCCATAAAAAAAGAAGGGGGTGTTTCCTGTATTTTCACAACATAATCTAACATATGTGAAATGTTAAATTATGTGAAAAAATGGTACAAGCAATGACCTCAGGGAACGCTTTGTCATGTGAAGTCATTGGACAGATCTTGTGCCATTTCCTAGATCCCGAGAATAAACTTGTTGTTCTCTTCCCTACTCATTATCGACACGTAATACATGAAAGCGCGATAAAGACTGCCACAAATGTATTGCTCCTCAATTATTATTCTCGAGAGTACGCTAATGGCGTACCGTATCTTTATGGAAGGGAGAAAACAATTTACAAGATTCGTGCGGTCGATGCGAACATCAATCACCCGAGCACCCACTCACACCTACAAGAGAATCAAACGTGATCTCTCACAAAACGATCTTATCCACCCACACCCACACCTACACTATACCAGTCGTAAATTTCATCAAGGGTGGCTCTAGCTAGTTCTCTATAGTCTTTAACTTGCTCCGACCGATTGAACACCTTAGCGTTCCTCTGCTTCCATAACATCCAAGCCGCGCCGATGACGACCGAATCAAAACCTCGCTTGTGTTTCCCTTGAAAGCCTGAGCGGGCCCTCAACCACCACTCGACAAATGTGTCCGTGTTGTTGGGAGGGGGGACATTGATTTGCAGAGAATCAAAGCACGTGTGCCACACCTGTCTTGCGTAAACGCATTGCACCACGATGTGCTCGACTGTATCCTCCTCCTGCAAGCATGTGTAGCATGGCGAGGAGTTGTCCTGCAGCCCATGTCGTGCCCCTCTGTCAGATGTCCATAGTCGTTGTTGTACAGCAAACCTGGCAAAGATCTTGCATTTCAACGGCGCCCAACTACGCCAAATCGCAGTGGCAGTAGGCGACCTGATCGCTCCCTGATTGAGTCTCGTGTAGGTGGATCTCGCCATATATTTACCCGAAGGATCATGTGGCCAAGCAAATGTATCATCCATTTGCACATCTCTTTGAACTGTGGCGATTGCATGTCTCAAATGGACTGTTTGCAGCAGTGCCCCAAAAGATGCCTGTGGTTGGACATCGAGTACCCATCTCTCGTCTGTCAAGGCCTGGGCCACCGTACGGGAGTTCCTGATCCTCGTTTCCACTCCGGCCACCAGCAGGGGTGCTATATCCCTGACGGAGAAACCGTGGATCTATCTATCTCTCCAGAAAAGGACCTTATCTCCTTTGCCCACCGTAATTTGCACCAAACTGTCAAAGACTTGTCTAGCATCTTCATCCACCATTAGCTCCAGCCCCATGCCACGGCCTTTGTGCATCCGTACGCCGCAGCCATTCCCATCGTACCCTGAGTGCCAACGCTTGCAGACTCAGGTTTTTCACCCCTAGACCTCCGAAGCAAGTCGGCTTGCAGATCGAGCTCCATGCCACTAAACATTGACCTCCGTTGACTCGATCTTTTCCTGCCCAAAAGAACGCGCGCATCCAGCCATCAATGTCTTCCAATACCCATCCTGGAGCGTTCATCACAAGCAATTGATGCACTGGTCTTGCTACAAACACCGACTTCACAAGCACTAGCCGGCTTGATCTGTGTAATAAACCTCTCTGCCAAGCTGGGAGGCAATGCCGAACTTGATCTAAGAGAGGCTGCCATTGCGCCTTGCTGAGTTGCTTAATGGCCAGCTGCAACCCAAGGTATTTACACGGGAATTCTCCAATGGGGCATTGCAGTAGATTCTCAACTCTTGCTTTGTCTTCCTGATCCTCAGAGATCAAGGTCGCCGAGGATTTCCTGTAGTTTACCCTCAAACCCGATGCTTCTCCAAATAACTGCAGCACGACTCCGACAAATAGAAGGTCTTGGGGTGTAGGTTTGACGAATAATGCCACATCTTCCGCGTATATAGATAGGCGCTGGGTCGCCGAGATTCCAGTGTATGAGCTCAAAACTCCATCTGTCATGGCTTTGGAGACCATGGCCGTGAGGGCCTCCATGGAAATGACGAAAAGTAGTGGGGAGACTGGGTCCCCTTGTCGCAATCCTTTCGCATGCCAAATTCTCCTTCCCGGAACTCCATTGACCAGCACTCTAGTGCTCGAAGTTTGTAGCAGAATGGCCAACCATCTGAGGCATCTACCTCCAAATCCTTTGGCGCGGAGCACTTCAAACAAGAAAGGCCAGGACAAGGAGTCAAAAGCACGGGATATGTCCAATTTTAAGAAGACGCCTCTGGCGTGTATTTTCCTGGCCACTTGCTTCACTAACAGGTAGTTATCATGTAGGTTCCTGCCGCGAATGAAAGCCGACTGATTTGTGGCCACTAAGTCCTTCATGCACGGCCGGATTCGGTTAGCCAAAAGCTTGGCGAACAGCTTGGAAAAGCTGTGCGGCAAACTGATCGGCCGGTAATCGCCCACCTCCAGGGCATCCGGCTTCTTTGGTATCAATACGATCAGTGCACGATTTAGTCTCGCAAATCCTCGGTCATCTCCAGCCATGATATCGTCCTTGATAATTGGCCATGCTTTTTGGTAGAACTCGGCCGTGAATCCGTCCGGTCCAGGAGCCCGATCCGGGGCCATCTCCTTGATAACTGACCATACCTCCTCATCCGTGAAAAGCGCGTCCAGACTACTCAAATCTAGCACAGTCATGCCCAGCGTTTCTAGGTTTAGCGTGTGCGCTCTCGCCTGCGCCGTGCCAAGCAAGTTATGGAAGGTCTCCGTGAAAATCTCTTCTTTGCGGCTCTGCTCAGTGGCGATCTCTTCACCCCGTCTGACCTGGGGTATGAAGTTCTTTGCTTTCCTCCCGTTCGCAAACAGCTGAAAGAACTTAGTATTGGCATCGCCCTCACGAAGCCATCTGTGCCTCGATCTTTGCTGCTCGATCGTGCGTTCCAACGACACAAGACCCAGGAGTGTTAGCTTAAGAATTCTCCTTAGCCACGTCTCCAACTCAGTGAGCCCTCTAGCTTCCATCGCTTGATCCAGGTGAAGGATTACCAGCGTGGCAATCGCCATTTGCAGTTTTATGTTCCCTACTTTCCTTTGACCCCACGCTTGAAGTGTCGCCGTTGCGTTCCTGAAGAGCGCATCAAGTCTCTTGAAAGGGTCCACAATGGATTGACCGCAAACCCAAGCATCCCTCACCGCCTGCTCGAAACCCTCGAGCTTGGCCCAGATACTCTCAAAGCGAAATCTTTTCCTCGGCCAGTAGGTAGCATTGGTCGATAGGTGTAGTGGGGCATGATCGGAGACGCTTGTCGAGAGTGCCTGCAGTAAATAATCTGGCCGCGCCAGTTCTCAATCCACTGAAATGAGGATCCCGTCGATTTTTGTCATTGTCGGGGCATCTCTCTCATTCGACCACGTAAATCGACCCCATGCATATAAAGCTCTTTCAATTCATTATTATCGACGAAGCTCCTAAATATTCATCATGGCCCGGTTAAGGTTCATATTGTTTTTCTCCGAGGCTCGAAGGATCATGTTGAAGTCACCGAGGACCATCCATGGCCCCGGGCACGCCATTCTCCTCACTGTCAGCTCCTCAAGGAATTGAGTCTTGAGGTCGTCTCCTTGTGGTCCGTAGACCACGGGAATCCACCAGTCGTCCCCTGACTTGGGATGCACCAAGCCAGTGAGGGAGTTCGTATCATGCGTGGGGTTCCTGCAAGAAGAACAAGTCATGTGAGAACGATGTGTTATGCCCACGTTGATAGAGAAGAAAAAATAACCTAGTTTTCCACACCCATTGAGATGATTTGCAAGAAAAACAAGTGTTTATTGTACCGTCCTGCTAACTAAGTGCACGACCACTAGTTTAGATTCAACTTAATGGTTTTGTACATTTTGCATGTTCAATGCATATCATATTTTGTACCGCATTTCATCTCTTATTTGTCGAGTAAATTTCCGTAAATGGGGTAAAAGCTGGTAAAACATTCACTAAATGGAGTGATCCGTATGAAAAACGATAAAATTGTGTCATATGCATAAAAATTGTCAAAGCAGGGATAAAAACTAGAATTCACCTTTTTTATGCATATTGCGCCTCAGCTCTAATTCGTTGCTCCTTTTCCATTGTGGTGTAGTGCATCTTTTTGTAGTGGCACTTTATCATTTCTTCTGTATTGTAGCTATCTATACCAATTAAGAACTCGTAAAACTATCATTCGGCATGGATGGTAAGCTATCTCAAAAACAAATTACTCGTAAAACTTCTTGTCGCTTACGTGTACTCATGGAGCAACCATCGCCTCATTTTCCCTCTGCAATTTGGCTTCCTCTTTGTATGTAGTACCAAGTCAAAAAACTCTGCACAATTTTCTACTGGCCTACCGACTACGGACTACCAAACGTACGTGATCCAACAGCCGACTCGAAGTCTCAACGGAAAAATTGTAGTTCCAATCTTGACTTCGATGCAACGTGTCTCGAAACTAGTCGTTGGACCTTCCCCTGATTTTACTATGCTTAAATTGCAGCTAAATTTTTTTAAATAATACAATTTTTTTTAAATTACAGAAATAATATGCAGAAAAAAGAATTTACAAGAATAATACACCGTCGGCCCACTGCAAGCCGACTGAGCCCAGCCGGCCCACAGCAGGCCGACTGAGCCCAGCCGGCCACAGCAGGCCGATCGGCTATCAGGAGGCCGACTGCAGGCCGGGCAGCCACGCGGCGGCCTGTGGTTGGTCGTGCCACGTCGCGAGGGGGGAGGCAGCGGCCTGTCGGCGTGGTGCGCCCCTGTCGGCCTGCCGCCCGCCGATCGGCCACCTGGTGGCCGACAGGGTGCGGCCGACCTGACGCGCGCTGGCCAGCCCGCCCTTATCCTCTCCTTCTCTCTTTCCTGCGTTATTTCTTCTCCCCTGCCCGCCCATATCCTCTCCTTCCTCCATTATTCTTCTCCCGTGGCTCATTCTGCTGTGTTCTTCCTCCTTCTCTCTCTACAGAAAAATGGCACACATTTGTACACCTAAATGAGCTACATTTTCGCGATTTTGGCACCGTGAATGGGTTCAACTCATTTAGGGCAGCGAAAAGAGGTGTCGATCTACTGACGGGGTAGCTCGTGGTGGTCGTGGTGAGCATTTTGGTGGAGGTGGTGGTGGTGAAGTTGGGGCAGTGTTCGTCGTTGGGGCAGTTGGGGTGGTGAGGTGGTGGTGGTGGTGGAGGTGGTGGAGGTGGTGGTGGTGGAGGTCGTTCGTCGTTCGTCGTTCTTCGTTCGTGGTTCTTCGTTCGTCGTTCTTCGTTCGCACACACGCTTCAAGGGTATATTTCAGCCCTCATTTTATTTTGCGTAGGTGCTCCGGGAGTATACGTAAATATTGTTATTTGCCGCGGTAGTATACGTAAATATTTGTGTGTGATTATTGTTTTTTGGCCCGGTAGTATACGGAAATATTGTTATTTGCCCCGGTAGTATACGTAAATATTATTCGTTCGCACGGACGCTTCGTTCGATGTGAAAATAAATTTGTGTGCGATTATTGTTATTTGCCCCGGTAGTATACGTAAATATTCGTAGTTGCTACGGCAAATATTCGTAATATAGTTGTAGGTGTGTGAGTTGTATTAGTTGTTAGTGGGATAATAAGTTGTTGCTTAATACTTGACACATACACAGGTGCGGGATAAGAAGTTGGAAACATGAATAAAAAGTTGGAAAGAAGAGACAAGTTTTTTTTTGAAGAGTTGGGGTCGGCATGTGCATAGCATGTCAGTTTGATGAAAATTTAATAAGCAAGCAAAAAATAGGAAAAGTAGAACTACATGTTAAAAAACGTTTCAGTCCGTACCCGATGCGAATATAAAGCGGATTACCCGCTAACCTTTATTATGCGTATTTTCTAAAGTTTAACCCATAACAAGCAATGCGACACTGTTTTTTTTAAACGGCCACGCTGTAGTTTAACAAAAAAACTTCTTAGCAAGGAAGAATTTTACATGATCGTAGAAATAAGACGCATGCCTTTTTCTAAATTATTTTAACATAGATTAAAATAAAAATACATCAACATGGCCATATAATTCAAATAAACATGGGCCTATTTATTATATTATTATTATTATTTGAGGCCTATTTATTATTAGTAAACATGGGCCTATTTATTATTAGTAAACATGGGCCTATTTATTATATTATTTACTATGGTCCTGGTAATATATATATATATAGACATGTCTAATACTTGTATTTCTATGTTGAAAAAAATAGGTGAGTCGAGATGTCCGATGTAGTGAAGTTGAGATTTTACTATGGTCCTGGTACTGTCCAAACAAATGAGTTGGAAGCAGATCTGAGTGAATTTACTCACATAAAGGTTGCAATCAGCGCACCACAAACATGGTCTGTTAGTCAGTTGAAAGAATGGATTGCGGCAAGTTTAGGTCTTGATACTGAAACACACACCGTCGGTGTTCATGCATTGTGGACACGGTCAAGTTCAAAAATTTACTTTTATTTGAGGCCAATAGAGGGAGACTCCGATTGGGTGCGGTGGTTACAAGGTTGTGAACGAAGGGATGCAATCCTGTTGCTTTAGTGCTTCCCGTCGTGAAGGAGGTCACTGCACATGAAGGGGAGGGTGGCTACGAAGGACAGAGCAGTCATGTAGAAGGAGGAAATGCTTATGGTTACGACCAAGGACAGAGCAGTCAGGTAGAAGGAGGAAATGCTTATGGTTATGAACCAGGGCAGAGTAGTCAGGTAGAAGGAGGAAATGCCGATGGTGATTACAATGGCGAGGTGGACGTTGACGAGGTAGATGGGCACATGCAGAACCAGATGGAAGAAGAAGACACCGATGTTGAAAGGGGTCATGCCGATGATTCTGACGAGTCAGATGAAGAAGAAAATGCAGAGGAGGTCCCGAATCCTGCATGGTGGAATCATGACTTATCATCTGCAATGACCGTGAATGATGGACATGATTCAGCCTGGCAATATCACCAGAACAATATTGCGACGGGTGCTATGTATCCGAACAAGCAAGCCCTGAAGGATGCAATAATTAATTGGGCAATGTCCACGCAAAGGGTTTTCAAAGCTGAGGTGTCCAGTCAGAAATTCCTCACAATGGTATGCAAGAATGCAGATTGTCCCGCAAGGGTGCACGGCTTTCTCCCTAAGTATGGCACAAGTTGGGTGATAAGTGACTTAGTTAATCACACTTGTCTTATTCCCTGCATCCCTCAAGATCATGCCAACCTTTCATCCACGCTTATTGCTCGACTGTTTTACGATGAGATAGTGCAAGGCAAAGCTATGGAAGTGAAGGCAGTGCAGACAAAAGTGTTCGCCAGGTTGAAGTACAGAATTTCTTATGGCAAGGCTTGGAGGGCTAAGCATGCATCGCTTGAGAGGAGATTTGGTTCTTATTTTGATGCATATGACTCTGTTGTCCACCTCCTCCACACCCTGCAGTAGCGGAATCCAGGCACCTATATCGATATCCAAGACATGTTCATGCCAGAGTTCCCAACTGTGATGGTTTTGCATCGTCTCTTCCTCTCTTTCGGTGTATGCATCGAAGCTTTCAGGCATTGCCGACCGGTGATATGTGTTGACGGTACTTTTCTCACAGGCAAGTACAAGGGTCAGATACTGACAGCCATAGGTCAAGACGGCCAAAATCAAGTCGTCCCACTGGCATTTGCTTTTGTGGAGAGTGAGAACATGAAAGTTGGACATGGTTCTTCAGGCAGTTGAAAATATCAGTTGTCAAGGAGAAGCCGAATGTGTGCATCCTTCATGACAGGCATGCAGGTATACTCAGTGCGATAAGGACACTGACAAACCCAGGCCCTGAGGAACAAGTTCCATGGCAGGACTTGCAGAGCCGTTGGTGCATGCGCCATCTCGGGGCTAATTTTTTCTCGCAGTTTAGAAATAAGAACCTGATGAATCTGTTCAAAAAACTCTGCAAGCAGAACCAGTTATGGAAGTACAATTTGATACGCGACAGGCTTAATGTGTGCACGCAGAGACACGTGAGGGACAGGAAAGCTGCAAGAGATGCAGCGGTGAGGGCACATGTTGAAGCAGTAGCTGCACAGTTGGCAACAGCAACAGCGGCCGTGGAGCAGGAGGCTGTTGGGCTATGTGACCTGCCAGGCTTTGACCCACCTGGTACTAGGAGAAGGCTCGGGAGGTCGATTAAAACCTTCGAGCAGTGGATAGAGCATGAGCCTCCGGAGAGGTGGTCTTTGCTACATGACACACATGGAGCAAGGTACGGTGTCATGACAACGAACCTCACGGAAACATACAACTTTGTCTTCAGAGGAAACCGGGCATTGCCACTTACAGCCATCGTTGAGGGTATTTTCTATGGCACCGTCAAGTATTTCAGAGACAGACGTCAAATAGCAGAGCAACATATCTTGAACAACCCAAATACACGGTACTGTGAAAGAGTCACGAAGTACATGGACAACAAGATGCAAAAAGCTAGGTCACACACTGTAGTCGCCATCGGTAATCAAGAAAGAAGGTTTGAGGTCCGCTTAGCCAACAACAAATTCGGATGTGCAAATGAGTTGAGGACGCATGAGGTGAAAATTGGCAATGAAGCCTGGCCAACGTGTGAGTGCACATGCAATAAACCGAAATTGCTTCACCTACCTTGCACGCACGCTTCAAGGGTATATTTAAGCCCACATTTTATTTTTCGTAGGTGCTCCGGTAGTTTTTGTTAATATATTTAGATGTCAACTAATTAATCTGCCAATATTTGTAGTTGCTACGGCAAATATTCGTAATATAATTGTAGGAGGGTGAATTGTATTAGTTGCTCCGTTAATATTCGGTAATATATAGCTTCGTAATATATAGACATGTCTAATATTTGTTAGTGGGGATATTAAGGGGTAGGGTAGGTACTCAATGCGATTTGTGTGTTGCGGATGGCTGAGAGTACTCAGTGGGTGCTTAGCCCTATTGTTCATGTCCAAGGCTTGTCTCCAAGTGTTGTGCAAGTTAGTGAAGTGGACCTCACTTTTGATTGGTTGAAGACTAAATTCATGTTGAAGCAAGGGTTGAAGGAAGACGATTTTGTGTACTACGTCAGCAGGAAGCATTCAGATGGCCCTGGGGAAAGAAAATTGATTGACATAACTGATGATGGCAAGATTCAAGAAATGCTGAGCGAATGGGAATGGAAAAGGGTTGTTCAGTTGCATTGCTACAGGAAACCGAGTTATATGTGATGCATTTGTCATTCGAGATCCGCCTCCCCGGCAGGCCAGACGTCGTCATTGCCGCTCCTATGTATCAGTAGAGACATTACCATCTATTTCTGTGTGAGACTTATGTCTATTCTATGTATGAGACAAATGACTATGTACTTATGTACGAGACATATGCCTACTCTACAAGATCATATTTAGATAGAACATAATATTCATACAACGAGACATTACAAACAACTAGATAGAACTACATCCAAATTAAATGGCACGTAACTGAACTCACAACATACAGCATAAAAACTACATGAAGTCATCATCGTCATCCTCGATCGATGCAGAACTCTTGCCCTTCGACGATGAAGAACTCTTGCCCTTCGACGATGCAGAAACCTTGCCCTTCGATGATGAAGAACTCTTGCCCTTCGACGATGCAGAAACCTTGCCCTTCGATGATGAAGAACTCTTGCCCTTCGACGATGCAGAACCCGAAAGCGGTGGCATGAAGATATCATCTTCGTCCTCGCTCTCCTCAGTCCATAAACATGGATTATTTGTTGTAATCCTTCTGAAAGTTTCACTCTTCGGCACCACTACCTTCTTCCACCTGTCATGCAACCTAAGAAGTTCTTTACGTACCTCCTCATAGGTCCTTTCAGGCCACCCAGAACTACGTAATTGGTGAGCCAACTCATTCATTATGGTGTCACTACCGGTGAGTTCGTCCCATGGAACTATCCTATTATCCATCCTGAAATCGGTAGCTAGCCTCAGAAGAGTCCTGCTCATCCCAGGGTGAAAACTACGATCGAAAGGATAATGGGACATCTCAACTACACTACACTGCAATGCTTATCCAGCTCCGTCTGAAGGGGGTTTTATAGATAGAGACGAGAAAATGGCGGGAAAGAACGACTGCAGTATGGCGGGAAAGGTTGGCGGGAAATGGGAGGAGGGAAACGGGTGGCGGGAAATTGGTTGGCGGGAAATGGGTGGCGGGAAATGGGTGGCGGGAAATGGATGGCGGAAAATGGGTGGCGGGAAATGGATGGCGGGAAAAGCGCAGTTTGGAAATGTCGATAACTTTCAAAACAAATGTTCATCACAATGGAAAAAGGTTCCCGCCTTTCAAAAAATGCATGCAATTTTTTTGGAAAATATGATAAGAAATGGTTCGTGCCACTAAATGAATGTACGTCACCTTTGCTGGAAATATTCTCGTGTTTCCAAAAAATATCCATGACATTCTACAAAATGGTACTCCCTTCATCCCATAATATAAGATGATATTACAATCAATATACTCACATATCACGTGGGTTAACAAATGTTTAGATGGATCATGACATTTTAAGAAAATATTCGCGTGTTTCTAAAAAAAGTTTGTGAAAATTTCAGAAAAGCATTTTAAAAAATGTTGTGTGGTTTAAAAAAATGGTATTTCCATTAAAAATGTATTTGAAGAAATGTTACCATGTATTCATAACGTGTTAAAATATATACTTTTAAAAAATATTCGCGTGTATTATTAAAAATAGGCATGCATCAGTCGGCCCACAGCAGGCCAACTGAGCATAGTCGGCCCACTACAGGCCTATCGGTGTACTGCAGGCCGACTGGACCCTGTCGGCCAACTGCAGGCCGACTGGGCTTGAATCTGGTGGCCGACAGCCCAATCGGCCAGCAGTAAACTGATGGGCCTCCAGTCGGCCTGTTGTGGGCCGACTGGGCTCTGTCGGCCTGCAGTAGGCCGATGGTGTATTATTTTTAAAAAATCTTTTTTTGCGTATTATTTCTGTAATTTTTTTTTAAAAATGTATTATTTAATTTTTTATAGCTAAATTGCAATCCTGACGTTGGAGGCAGCAGCTGCCCACGACGCGGTGCCGCTGCGTGAAGGGATCAACTTTGTGCGCCGCCGTCCCCGCGCGCGAAGATCTCCACCTGTAACGCTGACAGCCTGCTCTCACGCGTCGTTGCTGCCCATGACGACAGCCTCAGACTCGATCGTTACGGCTGTTGCCTACCTTAACCCACAGTCAGAATCGCCTAAGCATTTCTCTATAAATACCAGCCTCCTCCCATCCCAATTCACAACTCGCAGCTCAAGTACAGCTTCTCCACACTGAGCTTAAGCATCTGCTTGCTATCAACTCATCTCAACTCCTCTCCAAATCACCATTAGCAGCTACCAGATGGCTCGCTTCGCCGTGGTAGCCGCCATCCTCGCCCTCCTCGCAGTCGCCGCCGCCGCGCAGGGCCCCATGCCGGCGCCCCGGATGGCCCCGCTACCGGCCCCTCCGGCGAGGTCCCCGGCCACCGCCCCTGCGCCGGTCGCCACGCCGCCGACCGCAGCGTCGCCGTCCCCGATGGCCTCTCCCCCTGCCCCGACCACCGACGCTCCCTCCGCGATGACGCCGTCCGCGGTCTCCGCCACACCCTCCGGCGCCCCCATCGGCGCCCCCACCGGCACCCCCGCGAGCTCCGCCGTGCACTCATCGGCCGCCAGCTTCGTCGCAGTCGCCGGAGCGGTCGCCGCCTCCATCCTGTTCTAGATGCAGGCGACCACTCTGCTTGCTGTTGTCTATACAGTTTTCATTGTTTCTGAGATTCTTTATTATAGATCGAGTAAAGGTTACACGACATTGCGATGTAATCTTGTCATGAGATTATTATGAATATAAAATTCGTTCATTTGTTACCTTCTATATATTCTCATCTCGTGGATGTGCTCGACCCTTTTCAGCTTAAGTTTCTGACACACTACGGGCTACAAATTCAGTTTCAGTATAATTCTTACGTACAAGCTACTCTGTTCTTCACGGTAGTTCTCTGAATTTACTATTTGGAGTGGGGAAAACCAGCATTAACGACTATAGAACAGAGGAAACTGGCCGTTTTTACATGATTCAAAGCTCACATTTGCCGATCCTGTGAAAGTTTTTTCTTTTGTGTATGTCAAAGAACCACAAGATGGTACTCCACATATAGGACGATAAAAGAAATGCCGAAGAGCTCAACTACAGAATGAGGGGTAAAAATACCTCGGTTTGTTACCCATGCCACTAACTTTTTATAACCATGATTGTCCCGCTTATCAGATGAAAAGACCATGTTACAAAATTCTAAAGCTTACGCCCCAATTTAAATTGAGCTGTGCGCAATCTACATTGTATATTCGCCGCTTCTCCAACATCTTAGTTGCCCCCTCATCTTTTAGAAAAAAGTCGCCCAAAGTGACACAGTCACATTAAAACCTCAAATATGCTCTAAAATCTCAAAATGATCTTCTAGTTCCCGGGAGAATTAGCGGATACCCATTTCCATGAAAAAGAAGGGGGTGTTTCCTGTATTTCTACAACAAAATCTACCATATGTGAAATGTTAAATTATGTGAAAAGAATGGTACAAGCAATGACCTCAGGTAACGCTTTGTCATGCGAAGTCATTGGACATACTCAGTATCTTGTGTCATTTCCTTGACCCCGAGAATAAACTTGTTCTCTTCCCTACTCATTATCGACATGTAATACACAAAAGCGCGAAAAAGACTGCCCACAAATGTGTTGTTCCTCAATATAAGATGGCACATGCGCGGGGTTCCTGCAAGAAGAACAAGTCATGTGAGAACGATGTGTTATGCCTGCGTTGATAGAGAAGAAAAAATGACCTAGTTTTCCACACACATTTGAGATTATTTGCAAGAAAAACAAGTGTTTATTGTACCGTCCTGCTAACTAAGTGCAATGACCCTCCTCCCCAGCAGCGGGAGAGAGCTCCGCCGCCGCCGCCGCCTAAGCTCCCGCCATCGGCCACCTCCTTCACAACAGAGACTCGGGGGCGACCTCCCTCCCGCCGCTGGCGTAGCCACCTCCTCTCCCTCCCTCCCTCCCTCGCCGCCGCATGAGGCTAGCGCAGGGCAAGCCCGTGGCGCAGTCGAGGACTGCGGCGGAGGGGCCCTTGCTGCTTCGCCTTGCGCTCAAGAGCGATTGGATCTGGGGCGGCAGCCGTTCCGGCGAGGCCCCTCCGTGCTGCGGTGAGCGGCGGGGCTGGCGTGGTGCCGGTGATTTGGTCGGACGGCCGACGGATCTTCGGTGAACCAGGGCCTTGCGTGGGTGCTCTGGCGGCCGGCGACGCCTGATCTGGCCGCTGTCCTTTGGCCCTGATCGGTGTGCTTCTCTCCTGCGGGTTCCTGGCGGTGTCGGCATGGCTTGCCGGGACCCTGGCCGGTGGCTGCGGGTGGAGCTGGTGGAGGAGATCTAGATTGGGGAAAACCCTTGGTCGGCCTCGGCCGGCCGCACCGACAACGATGCTCAAGGGCGCCGCTTTTCTTCTTGGAGACGTCGGTCTACGTCTGCTCCTCTACTTCCCCCTACCTGCCTCTCGGGTGAAAACCCTAACTCCGGTGGGCGGCGGCGGCGTCCTTGACGTCGTGACCTTCCTGAAGGCGTCGCCTTGAGGGCTGAGTGGTGGTGGGCACTGTGTGGGTCCTTGACGGTAGCTGGTGGTGGGCACTGCTTCGGGGAAAACCCTAGGATCTGGTCTCCTAGATCGGACGATGGTGGTACTGTGGTGCCGTTTCTTTCTTGGGAGCGGCATTTGTGGAATAGCGTTGGATGACAGATGCAGGAGGTGGAACGACTTCGTCTTGCACAGAGCTTTGGTGGAGCTGTCAAGTCATGCCTGGCCGACAGGTGCTACGCTAAGCCATGCCTGGTTGGTAGGTGCTACGCACGACAGTCTTCCAGAGTGTTTGCGTATGGACAGATGAGCGTAAGGCGGTGGCGCTGTTGGGCGCCGTGGTGGCGTCAACGGATGTCCAGACTGGCAAGGATGATGCGGATTTCTCACCTAAATATGGGTCAGTGGTCCGATGATGATGTCAGCTTCTAAAGCGTGTGCATGTGGTATGCGCTTTAGGTCTGCTGCACCGGCTGTTGGTCCCGATACGTTTTGTGGATGGATTGGCGACGAGACCGGTTTTATATATGGGGAGTGAGAGCACTCCACATTATTGAGTTTGTAGGTGTGAGTGGTAGTTTCGGATGGATTGATGTATATTTTTGTCAGATCTTTATGAATAATTAATAAAGATGGCTGCATGCATCGATTGATGTAGAGGCCGAGGGTTTAACCTCCTTTTCAAAAAAAAAACCTAAGTGCACGTCCACTAGTTTAGATTCAAGTAATGGTTTTGTACATTTTGCATGTTCAATGCATATTATATTTTGTACCGCATTTCATCTCTTATTTGTCGAGTAAATTTCCGTAAGTGGGGTAAAAGCTGGTAAAACATTCACTAAATGGAGTAATCCGGACGAAAAACGATAAAATTGTGTCATATGCCTAAAAATTGTTGAAGTAGGTATAAAAACTAGAATTCACCCTTCTTCCTTTTGCAGTATCTCTAATTCGTTGCGGTAGTGCATCTTTTTGTACCGGCACTTTATCATATCTTCTGTATTGTAGCTATCTGTACCAATTAAGAACTCATAAAACTATCATTCTGCATGGATGGTGAGCTATCTCAAAAAGAAAGAACTGGTAAAACTTCTGGTCGCTAACTTGTACTCATGGACGAAACCATCGCCTCATTTTCCCTCCGTAATTTGGCGTACTCTTTGTAGTACCAAGTCAAAACTCTGCATAATTTTCTACTGGCCTACCATCGAGCAGCCAATGTACCGGTCCATCTATGTGCAAAACATGCTTGCACGCTGATAGTCACCGAGAGTTGGACTGATTCCAGATCTTCCTTCCTGCTCATCAGCTTATTTGCTGATGATGCAAGGAGTCCTTTCGTTGAATAAAAGCTCCCAGGTTTGAATGAAAAAAAAAACCGTCCACGGACTACCAAACGTATACGTGATTCAGCAGCTGACTCCAAGCCTCAACAGAAAAACGGTACTATGTCCAATCTTGACGTTGTTGACGCAACGTGTCGCAAAACTAGTCGTTGGACCTTCCCCTGGTTTTACTATGTCCAATGTTGACGTTGGAGGCTGCCCACGACGCGGTGCCGCTGCGTGAAGGAAGGGATCAACTTTGCGCGGCGCCGTCCCCGCGCGCCGAGATCTCCACCTGCAACGCTGACAGCCTGCTCTCACGCGTCGTCGCTGCCCATGACGACAGCCTCACACTCGAACGTTACAGCTGTTGCCTACCTTAACCGACAGTCGGAATCGCCTAAGCATTTCTCTATAAATATCCTCCCATCCCACCTCACAACCCGCAGCTCAAGTACAGCTTCTGCAATCTACAGAGAGCCTAAGCATCCACACTCTATCATCTCATCACCTCTCCAAATCACCATCAGCACAGCTACCAGATGGCTCTCCTCGCCGTCGCCGCCGCCATCATCGCCCTCCTCGCCGTCGCCGCCGCCGCGCAGGGCCCCATGCCGGCACCCAGGATGGCCCCGCTCCCCGCACCTCCGGCAAGGTCTCCAACCAATGCTCCTGCGCCGCTCGCCACCCCGCCCACCGCCGCGTCGCCGTCCCCGATGGCCTCTCCCCCGGCCCCGCCCACCGACGCACCGACCGATGCTCCCTCTGCGATGACGCCGTCCGCGGTCTCCGCGACGCCCTCCGGCGCCCCCAGCGGTGCCCCCACAGGCACTCCCGCAAACTCTGCCGTGTACTCATCCGCCGCCAGCTTCGTCGCAGTGGCCGGAGCGGTCGCCGCCGCCATCGTTTTCTAGATGCAGCGACGACTATGCTACTCTGCTTGGTGTTGTCTATACAGTTTCATTGTCTCTGAGATTCTTTGTTATAGACGGAGGAAAGGTTACACGACATTGCGATGTAATCTTGTGACGAGATTATTATATGAATATAAAATTCTTTCATTTGTTACTTCTTATTGCCCTGTAACAGATGTGAATTTTCCTTTTCAGCTTAGTTTCTGATATACTGCAGGCTACAAATTCAATTCAGCATAATTCTTACCAGCTACTTTGTTCTAGCATGTTTGTCAAACGACATTTTAGCATGTTCTTCTCAGGGTAGTTCTCTGATTTGTACTAGTGTAAGATTGGGGAAAATCAGCATCAACGACTGTAGAACACAGGAAACTGACCGTTTTTAGATGATTCGAAAATCAAATTTGTCTATCATGTGAACAGTATTTTCCACGTAAAATGATAAAAGAAATACCGAAGAGCTCAACTACAGAATGAGGGGTGAAAATACTTCGGTTTCTTACTTGTGCCACTTACTTTCTGTAACGATGATTGCCCCGCATATCTGATGAGAAGATCCGGTTACAAAATTCCAAAGCTTATATCCCAATTTATAATTAGTCATGCACAATCTATGTTGTATATATTTTCTCCTATCCAGCATCTTATTTTGAAGTGACAACGGTCACATTATAACCTCAAGGGATTTTTATTTCTGTGCCCCTGATTCGTTAGTTGTATTCATTCATCCCCACACTGTTAACTTTTGCACACTTTTCTCCACTCCCTTGCCCGAAACCCTCAGAACAGGTTAAAACGGACGTTGCCGTCGGGTCAATGCATTTGACCGTTAAATCTGACGAGTGGGCCCGCATAGGGCCGAGTCCACCTTTGACCGTTTACCCGTATAGTGGTTTCATATGCTGACCGTACAGTAGTATTCGTATACGTGGGCGCATGCAACTGACCGCGGTCGTGGGGTAGCACGTGTCCATAGGACATGCCCGAAACGTCCCATCGTATAAAGAGGGGCAACCACCTCCATCGCCCCTACCATTTTCCCCCAAATCCCCTCCTTGCCGCATCGTCTTCCTCTCCCCACCGGCGTCGTCTCGCTCTTCTCCACTGCCTCCACCGCACCGCCTCGCTCTCCCCCACCGCATCCTTTTCCTCACCTTCATCGCCTCCATCTGTCCGATGACGGAAGCTCGTGGTGACACCAACGCAGCGCCCGGAGATGTAGTGGAGCTGCAGGGCGCGGTGACCGCGGATGAAGTGAAGGACGTTGGCGGTGTCCACGGCGGTGCGGGGAAACTCGCAACCGCTGCGGATGTGGAGAAGGAGGTGGCGGGCTTCGCGCTGCCGGAGTAGAAGGTGACGGCGTCGAGCGACGCAGTCCATCCCGATACCCCTGATGCGCAGCCTGGCGAGGAGCAGGAGGTATTTGCACTTGCTTGTTAGTTGCAATATTTAGGATATTAGCTTGTAGAGTTAGTTGCATTGGTTAGATTGTGATTCATACGGTAGTACAGATGGTCAGAGTAGTTGGTTTGATGGATGGGTCGGGGTTTTCTGTATGAGGGGGATGGGGGGTTTTTGTACTAGGGTTTGTTGGATTACATTTGTTGCAAAAATGCTAGATAGATCTGTATGAGAGATAGGGATCTCTGTGCTTCAATGCTACACAGATGTATGCTTATTAGATTTGTTTTTAATGCTCACAGATTGAGTTTTTTAATGCTACAGACATGTATGCTTATTAGATTGGGTCCCTATTAGATTTGTTTTTGAATGCTACGCAGATTGGGGTTTTGAATATCATATGGCCAAATGGAATCCATTGATTAAGAAGTTATTTGATTCATTAGTATATAAATTTGTCCACAATATGTAGTTAGATTAGCTCTGTTGTTCAATGTGTGTATGAGAATGGAAAATGCAAATAGGATCATAGTATATTAGCCCTATGATCAATGTGTCATGTGTGCATATCTAAATTTTTAATTAGCTTCTGTATTTACTTGTGATGGATGTAATTGTATATTCAGGAGGATGGTGGTTGGGGGGGGGGGAGAGGAAGCTGGCCCAGTACGACCCGTACGATCCAGAGTATAGTGACGACGAAGAATATGAGGTAAGCCTACATGAAATTTAGATTGTTCATTTAGTTTCTTTGATATGGTGTATATGAATCTATAATGTATTAATGTAATCTAATATTTTTAAGAAGTTGATCCCCACTACTACCAATTCTCTCAACATGCACACTGTCCACATCAGCATTCACATGAGGAATTCTTAATATGCATGACACGTCAGCACCCAGTCTCAACCTCTCTATAGGTTGTCTCTCACGAAAAAAAACATCTTTCCCGAGGCAGTCGTTGAAGGCCAGCAGGTGCAGCCATCTCTCGCTAAAAAAGAACGGGACAACCTTTTCCATGTTTCCTGCCGATTCACTTCTTTCCCCACTTCATCTTCTCCACCGTATCCCCTCCCTGATCTCCACTATCCTTCTGCAACCCTCTGTTTCCTATCCATAATGCCCCCCTGCATCCCTATGCATCTAGGGAAACACTTTGTGTCTATCATCAAATCTGATCCCAACTCCTTATCTCATTGCCTTTGTTATTGAGTTCTTATGGCAACTTAGGACATTGTTGTCCACCTCCTGTACAAGATTGACGCCGTCAACCGCAAGATGGATCATCGCACCTACATAATCGGAGTTTGTTGATCTACCTCCTGTACAGGATCTGGGCCGTCAACCCCAAGATGGATCACTATGTGAAAAGTATTGGATGGTTGAATATTGTGTTGTTGTATGTTGTATTGATCTAACCCTCATATGGGGTATATATAGAATACATGAGGGGTAGAGCTTGGAGTCCAAGACAAATTATACATGGTTTAAACCTATTCGATCTCTAATCTTTACCTCTATCTTTAAACCCAAATTATATTCTAACACCCCCCTCAATCGTAGCGGGAGTGAAGCGGACGATTAAGACTGAATTTGAAGTCTTGCGCTTCCGTCGTCTTCACCGCTGCGCCATCATCATCTGCGTCTCTGATGGGTAGGCACCTAGGGCGGCGACTGCGTCCCCTTCTGGTGCTTCCTCGTCTCTCCTCTATTCGCTCCCGCAGTCACAGTGGGAGTGGCGTGGACGCTGGTGACGACGCGGATGCTGTTGACTGGAGTTGTTGCCGATGTGCTGCTATAGACCAAGTGTCGTGGATTTGTCACGACAGATGTCCTAGTGAAAGGACTTAGTCATGAGGCCAACACATCTATGTGGTATCTTGAGAGGGGTTGATCGGGATGAGAGACGCGAGGCGGATCAACACACAAGACGAGGATTTAGACAGCTTCGGGCCCCGGGAAACATCATCCGGTAATAGCCCTACATGATGTTTGTGGCTAGGTCTCATTATGCTCATGAGGGAGTCGCCGCATAAGTCGGCTCCCCTTTAGTTGTGTCTAGCCTTAGCGATTATTTTCTGTCCCTCTTGGGGTGCCCTGCCCCTCCTTATATATGTTGAAGGGGCGGGTTACATGACTAGTACTAGTAGGATTAGGATTACTCTTTACAAGTGGAGTCCTAGTCTTGCTTCCTTTATAGGAGAATATTCCTTATGCCTTTCCTCTTAAGCCAGCCCACCATAACATGAGCCGGCCTTCTGGGCCTTGGGCCTTGTCATCCATCTGAAACACCCGCTGGGTCACCAATGAGTCTTCAGACTCGTGAGCCGCCAGACACGTGAGTCGCCAATCCTCCGGCGGGTTACCAATGAAACGCCAAGTCCCAGCCGGGTCATATATCCGGCCGGGTCATATCGCGGGGTATATCCCCGACATTAGCCCCCAGTTTAGCTTGGATTTATCCATGGTAAACTTATCCTGCAAAACAAGACCAACTTTGATAGATTATACGCCGGGTCGAAGGTTCTTCTAAGTCGGCACTTGATCATCGTTAAGTCCTTGTCATTTCCTTGTTGATATATACATGTCCGTGATCTCATAGCCAATCTTCCTTAGTAGATATGTTTCAACTTTGTCAATGCAAAAAATCCAGATACTTCTTTTGAAAAATCCGGGTCAACAGGCCAGCTTCAGAGTCAATTTGCTGACATTGGTCTCTTGTTGAGAAATATTGTAAGAGATAATCCACTTGAGTCGGCTTCCAAAGCGCCGGCTAAAAAAATATTGGTCTTGAAATACTCATCTAATTTTCAGCTGGCTTAAAGATGTAAAACTTGCCATTTATGATTACCAAAATTGCCGGGTTATAAACTGATAATGCCGAGTCATAATTGTTGCTGACGCCCGGTCATGTTTGTTGGTGACGCCGGGTAATGTTTGTTGCAGACACCGGGTCAATCTGGTTTGCTCAAAACTGAGAATTTGAAGATATTTCTCCCTTATATCCATATTACATGTAGCCCCCAAGTCTTGAGCAGAGCAAAGTGATGACTTAAGACTTGCTTCAATATAAATGTTGCAACCTTTGAAGAAATCCAGGTTGTTCATCTCAATCACTAGTCAAAAACTGAATATTCCACATATGTAGCCCCCAAGTGCCGGGTTGTCATGCTTGCAGCAACCTGGGATTTGTAATTGCCTTATACTCATGAAAATTTCAACCAGTGTAGCCCCCAAGGGCCGGGTCATTATGCAATAATGAGCAGGGACTTTGTAGATATGATCATGTAAACTTGAGCAGCAACGTGTAGCCCCCAAGGGCCGGCTCAGTAAGATAATATTGAGCTGGGACTTTATATATACTTCTCTGAAAAGAACATCATATGATGTAACCCCATCATGGGGCTTGAACCCACGTCCACAAGGTTAAGAGCTTTGTGCTTTACCAACTGAGCAGTGGACCCTTCAATATAATGGAATAAGGCTTGTGTACCTTAAATTTTTGACAGGAACAATTGGTATCCCCCAAGTGCCGGCTCATTACAATGTGATGAGTCGGGTCTTCAACAAGGCCAATAAAAAGTAATCTTGCATTAGCCCCCAAGTGCCATGGTGCATGCTGGCAGTGACATGGGACTTGCGTATTTGATGTCATCTCAATTTGAATAATGTAGCCCCCAAGTGTCGGGTTGTAAACCTGCAGTGACTCGGGACTATTCCTTTCATTGTAGAATAAATCATATCCATTGATAAAATAATAGCCATTGCGCTGAAGCGACTTTGAAAACCTTAATCATAATACTAGTTATTGATAACCATAATAAAAATCCAGCCATGTTAGCTATTAAAGATTTGAATAATATAACCTGGTTTGAAAACCGATTCTTGCAATATAAACCAGTATATCCATGCACACATGATACATGCTATGATGATGTAATGATGATGCAATGTATGATGCAATATATGATGATGTATGTGTATGATGCAATGTATGATGATGTATGTGTATGATGACAGAATACTTCAATGAAACTAGCCTGAGCCACTGGAGTATCCTCGCATTCTGTAACCGGCTCTCATAGGACCCAATCGATGTTTGAACCTGGATAAGTTCAGATATGACAATCAAGAGTACACGAGGTCGGAGTAGCATCAAGCAAATAGGCAGGTTTAACCAAGTTTCAATGAAGGCGGCTTTAGCAGCCTGGATCTATCCTGACTATCTGTAAGCCATGCTCTCACATGACAGCCGGCGTTTTAACCTTAGCAAGCTCAAATCTTTGGTCGAATACGCCGTAAAAGATTGATTGCTAAGAGTTCGGCGGGTCAATCAGGATGACCTGATGGAGTTGAAGCAACTGGTATACAGGTAGGATGACCCGGAAAGGTTATGTCCTCTTTGGTCGAATACGCCTATGTTTGAACAAGATAACCTGGTCAAGAGGGTAGTAACGCTATGTTCTTTTTGGTCGAATACGCCTATGTTTGAACAGGAAGCCCCCAAGTGACATACTGACAAGTTGTGCTCGTCAGGGACCTATGTTTGAGCTGTGTTGTGCATCCAACTCTCTTTGGTCCCTGTAATTTGGGCATCAAGCCTCCAAGTGATTTGTAATAAGGCGTGTAAGCCGGATCGGATACCCATGTTTGAACCGCGCATCATGGCAGCAGGTCCTCTTCGGCAACCTTTAATTTTCCGAGAACTCGAACTTTGCAAGAGATAAATTCTTCTTGAGCCGGAATTTTAAACCGGATATTGAGAGCTTCAAAGCCTTGTGAGACAGAGATGTCTCTTGAGCCGGATTTTAAACCGGAATCTTCATTTTGAGCCGGAAATTTTCTGACGACCTTTAAATTTTCATCAATATGACAGCAGCCTCCAGGACCGGGTTATTTTCCCTCCAATAACCCGGAGTTCTTGAATTCACTGAAACCGGCGAATTCTGCCGAGTCATGTCATTGTAGGCCCCGAGTGTTAATACGACTCGAAGAGTTGTCTTGAGATTCTCCATTTTTGACCCTGATATAAACCGGTATGAGTCATTCAACAGCTCAGTGATATAACTTGTCCTGCATTGGAGAACTTGCAAGCCAGAGTAATTGCTCTTTTAAAGAAAACAATATATAATATAAAAATATAGATGGATTTCACCTGTTATGTTAAGCCAGAAATTATCCACCGCGAAGTTGATGACGACCACGGTGAAGCTGAAATCAACCACGGCCGAGTCGGCCGCGGGAGCAGACAGATGAGTCGGCCGCGGTGTTGTAAACCGGTGCGGACGAGCAAATTGTCCTCCACGTTGCAAGCCGGCGCGGACGCGTGAACCGGTCGCGAGGGCGGACGGGCGAGTCGTCCGTGGCGTTGTAAGGCGGCGTAGACGGGCGAGTCGGCTGGCGCGTTGATGTAAACTGGACCGTGACACGCCTGTCCGTGAAGCCGCATGGCGCAGCCCAACATGCATCCATGGTATAACACCACCCCTTTTTTCTTTTAATAGTCGTCTTGCGTAAAAATATTACAGGCCAGAGTAATTGTTGTCGGATGAATTAACATTTACTGATAAAATACATAGAAAAAATAACACCTGGTATTTTTTGCCGGATGAATACGGATGCTGGCGCTGGATAATGTATAGTGCTGCTTTTGTTTTTGACAGAAGAATTGATTAGTTCTCTTGTCTTCTAGTGCCTGAGGTCTCCACGTGACCTTCTCCTCCCTTTTTTCTTAAAGAAGTCCAAAACAGTGCGCACACGGTCCCTCGAACCGAGTTTCTCTTTTTCTGCTTCAAGCAGTGTGCAGCGCGAGCCGGCGGCCAGCTAGGGTGGCAAGGCTGCAGGCAGGAGCTTGCCGACCGACCGGCGGCTCAGTGCAAATCCAAGTGAATGGCGGTTTGAGAACGGCGATGGGTTGTGGCGATAGGACTGGCTCAACCCGGTAGCGGAGACGGCTGATCGGGGTCAACTGTCGTGGATTTGTCACGGCAGATGTCCTAGTGTGAGGACTTAGCCGTGAGACCAATGCATCTATGTGGTAGCTTGAGAGGGGTAAATCGGGATCGTGGCCGCGGATGAGAACCGGCAACTCTGCGGAGACGGCGCTCATGGCCCACTCCAGCAGTGGCGACTTGAGGCAGAGGTGAGACGGCTCGCGTACTGCGGCGACGGGTTGGAAACAGCAGCTCGAGCCGTGTGAAGCCGGCAACTTAAAACAACGCCGCGGTAGCTCTTGAACAGCGCTGTAGCAGAAGCGGAGGCAAGGTTGCTCTTGCATGCATATTCCGATCGACCTTATCCGATCCAATGGATCTTTTCCTTGCCTTGCTAATGGTGTGACGTTTCTTCATATGCATATGCTCTGTACGTGTCCATCTCTTCAATTTTGCGGAGCCACAGCTTATAACTTTCTTTCTGAAAAACAGCGGTCGGCTCAAACGGAGAGTAGGAGGCAGAGCTCGACGGGGGCGGCTTTGGCGCGGGAGGACCAGTGGTGGTGCTCGAGGCAATGCTGGCATGGCGCACACGCGGTCGACGGCGTCCGACGATTCAGCGTGCGATAGCTGAGGCAGCCCGTGGCGGCGAGACCCGGCAGGGGCATCGCAAAGTGATGAAGCCAGCGGGAGGCTCAACCCAGCAAGGAGGCGACTCAGCAGGGCCGACACGGAATTCGAGGCGGAGGCAGAGTCCGGCGAGTGGGCGGCGGTTTGGCAGAGGCCGGCGGAAGCGGCTACTTGGGGCCAGCAGTTCCAAGGCGGACGAAGTTGGCGGCTCACGGGCGGCGGCCGGACGGACACAAGCCGGAGGCGCGGGGCGGCATCTCTAGCGGCGGCTCAACGGATGCAGCCAGGCGGCTCAGAAGTGGACGACGGAGGCGGCCAGCTCGGAGGTCACGTCGGGCGCCCATGAAGCGAGGTCACACAGGTGGAAGCCGCTCCCGAGTCGTGGTCGGTTGGATGAACCCACGTCCGTTCCCGAGTCGTAACCAGTTGAACAGACCAGGTCGTGGCCTTCTCCCTGTGGTAATCAAAAAACTTGCTGGATATGGCAGAGGGTCACGGCGTGGGAGCCAATGCCCGGCGAGCAAGACGAGTTCTCATGGTCCTGGGATGCGAGTGGGAAGTTCTCGGTGCGCTCAGCGTATGCAGGCAGGTTTTGGGGTCGGGAAGTGGTGCCCACGGCAAAGCTGACCTGGAAATGCAGGGCACCGTCGCAATGCCGCTTCTTTGCATGGTTTGCCCTGAAAAACAGGTGTTGGACTTCAGATAGGCTCGCGAGGAGAGGGCTACCGCACCAATCAGCCCGTCCGTTATGTGATCAGGAACCGGGGACTTTAAACCATGTGCTGCTCATATGCGTTTTTGCCAGGACAGTGTGGGCAGTGGTTGGAGAGGCACTGGGTAAGATTGGTTGGGGGCCAAACCATGAGGATGAGCTAGGAGAGTGGATGTGTGCCAAGAAAGGAAACGACTACCTCGGCACCAAGGACATACATACTATGTTGTTACTGGTCATGTGGGAGCTATGGAAGCATCGCAATGCAATCGTGTTTGACGGCGCGTCACCTTCGGTGGAGAGGCTCATGGACAAGATCAAATCCGAGTGCGCGTTATGGGCATCAGCGGGGCTGATCAAAGGAAAGTTGGAGGGGTTCCTGGATGGATTACATAGGTGGATGAATAGGGAGGAGTAGGATGTGTGGATGTAAGTGGAGTGTGTACGTGTTGTAAGGCCGTACAAGCTTGTAATGTAACTGTGGAGGCATGCTTTTCCCTTCTTCTTTAATATATGATATGCACACTCGTGCATATTCGAGAAAAAAAACTTGCTAGACAAATTACTCCTCCCAAAAAATCTGAGCTTTTACATGGACGGTACTCAAGTACTACTTGGTAGACCACTTTATACGAACAGTAGCAATGGAGTAGTACTATAGTAGTATTGCCTCGGGGCTTGACCCTTGCTCACACACGCGCTTTGATACAGATTGATCTGACATGGCGTACGGCTGCAGCACAATTCCTGTCGGTCTCGGCGACACGCGACTGTAGCCGCAAAAAATTAATCTTCTATTCGGTTTCGACGAATCACGTTGTATCGGCAATGCCAAACCCTAAATTCCTTTTAACCCTATATATGTGTCGCCGCTGAATACTTTTCCACGCTGGCTCTTCTTAATCCGGTCAACTGCGAGCTTCTCGATCCCAGGAAGAGATCCCTTCAAGAACTCAACACCACCGTGCGCGTGCCCCATGGTGGGCGCCAACTGTCGTGGATTTGTCACGACAGATGTCCTAGTGTGAGGACTTAGTCATGAAGCCAACACATCTATGTGGTAGCTTGAGAGGGGTTGATCGGGATGAGAGACGCGAGGCGGATCAACACACAAGACGAGGATTTAGACAGCTTCGGGCCCCGAGAAACATCATCCGGTAATAGCCCTACATACTGTTTGTGGTTAGGTCTCATTATGCTCATGCGGGAGTCGCCGCATAAGCCGGCTCCCCTTTAGTTGTGTCTAGCCTTGGAGATTATTTTCTGTCCCTCTTGGGGTGCCCTGCCTCTCCTTATATATGTTGAAGGGGCGGGTGTTGGGGAACATAGTAATTTCAAAAATTTCCTACGCACACGCAAAATCATGGTGATGCATAGCAACGAGAGGGGAGAGTGTTGTCTACGTACCCTCGTAGACCGTAAGCGGAAGCGTTATATCAACGCGGTTGATTTAGTCGTACATCTTCACGATCCGACCGATCCAAGTACCGAAAGCACGACACCTCCGAGTTCTGCACACATTCGGCTCGGTGACGTCCTCGCCTTCTCGATCCAGCAATGAGGGGCGAGGTAGTAGATGAGTTCCGGCAGCACGACGGTGTGGTGACGGTGTTGGTGAAGAACAATCTTCGCAGGGCTTCGCCTAAGCACTACGAAAACTATGACGGAGGATAAACTAGAGGAGACCGGGTTGCCGGCACACAGCTTGGTGTTTCTTGATGTATCTTGGGTGCTAGCCCTACCCCTCTATTTATATGTTGAGCCTTGTGGTCGAAACTTGGAGTAAAAGCCTCCACAAAGTCGGTTTCACCCGAAAGGCAAGAGTCCTTCTTGGACTCCAGGGCCAGATGCCAGGGTTCCCGGCGTCTGGACCCAGACACCAGGGACCCTGGCGTCTGGCCCCTGGACTTTGCAAAACTTCCTTTTGCGCTTTCCAAAAACCTCGTGGGCTTTCCCCTTTGGCCCAGATAAAGTGTTCTCGTGCCCAAATATTTCGGGAAACATCCGGAACCCCTTCCGATGGATTCCGGAACATTTCCGGAGATCAAACACTACTATCCACATATCAATCTTTACTTCCGGACCATTGCGGAGTTCCTCGTCATATCTGTGATCTCATCCAAAACTCCGAACAACATTCGGTCACCAACATACATAACTCATAGTACTATATCGTCAACGAACGTTAAGCGTGCGGACCTTACGGGTTCGAGAACTATGTAGACATGACCGAGACACCTCTCTTGTCAATAACCAATAACGGGACCTGGATGCCCATATTGGCTCCTACATATTCTACGAAGATCTTTATTGGTCAGACCGCATAACAACATACGTTGTTCCCTTTGTCATCAGTATGTTACTTGCCCGAGATTCGATCGTAGGTATCTCAATACCTAGTTCAATCTCGTTACCGGCAAGTCTCTTTAGTCGTTCCGTAATACATCATCCCGCAACTAACTCATTAGTTGCAATGCTTGCAAGGCTTATAGTGATGTGCATTACCAAGTGGGCCCAGAGATACCTCTCCGACAATCGGAGTGACAAATCCTAATCTCGAAATACGCCAACCCAACAAGTACCTTTGGAGACACCTGTAGAGCACCTTTATAATCACCCTGTTATGTTGTGACGTTTGGTAGCACACAAAGTGTTCCTCCGGTAAATGGGAGTTGCATAATCTCATAGTCATAGGAACATGTATAAGTCATGAAGAAAGCAATAGCAACATACTAAACGATCGAGTGCTAAGCTAACGGAATGGGTCAAGTCAATCACATCATTCTCCTAATTATGTGATCCCATTAATCAAATGACAACTCATGTCAATGGCTAGGAAACTTAACCATCTTTGATTAACGAGCTAGTCAAGTAGAGGCATACTAGTGACACTTTGTTTGTCTATGTATTCACACATGTATTATGTTTCCGGTTAATACAATTCGAGCATGAATAATAAACATTTATCATGAAAGAAGGAAATAAATAATAACTTTATTATTGCCTCTAGGGCATATTTCCTTCAGTCTCCCACTTGCACTAGAGTCAATAATCTAGATCACATTGCCATGTGATTTAACATCAATAGTTCACATCACCATGTGATTAACACCCATAGTTCACATCGTCACGTGACCAACACCCAAAGGGTTTACTAGAGTCAATAATCTAGTTCACATCGCTACGTGATTAACACCCAAAGAGTACTAAGGTGTGATCATGTTTTGCTTGTGAGAGAAGCTTAGTCAACGGGTCTGCCATATTCAGATCCGTATGTATTTTGCAAATTTCTATGTCTACAATGCTCTGCACGGAGCTACTTTAGCTAATTGCTCTCACTTTCAATATGTATCCAGATGAAGACTTAGAGCCATCTTGATCAGTGCCAAAACTTGTATCGACGTAACCCTTTACGACGAACCTTTTGTCACCTCCATAATCGAGAAACATATCCTTATTCCACTAAGGATAATTTTGACCGCTGTCCAGTGATCTACTCCTAGATCACTATTGCACTCCCTTGACAAAATCAGTGTAGGGTATACAATAGATTTGGTACACATCATGGCATACTTTATAGAACCTATGGCTGAGGCATAGGGAATGACTTTCATTCTCTTTCTATCTTCTGCCGTTGTCGGGTTTTGAGTCTTACTCAATTTCACACCTTGGACCACAGGCAAGAACTCTTTCTTTGACTGTTCCATTTTGAACTACTTCAAAATCTTGTCAAGGTATGTACTCATTGAAAAACTTATCAAGCGTCTTGATCTATCTCTATAGATCTTGATGCTCAATATGTAAGCAGCTTCACTGTGGTCTTTCTTTGAAAAACTCCTTTCAAACACTCCTTTATGCTTTGCATAATAATTCTACATTATTTCCGATCAACAATATGTCATTTACATATACTTATCAGAAATGTTGTAGTGCTCCCAGTCACTTTCTTATAAATACAGGCTTCTCCAAAAGTCTGTACAAAACCAAATGCTTTGATCACACTATCAAAGCGTTTATTCCAACTCCGAGAGGCTTGCACCAGTCCATAAATGGATCGCTGGAGCTTTCACACTCTGTTAGCTCCCTTTGGACCGACAAAACCTTCCGGTTGCATCATATACAACTCTTCTTCCAGAAATCCATTCAGGAATGCAGTTTTTACATCCATTTGCCAAATTTCGTAATCATAAAATGCGGCAATTGCTAACATGATTCGGACAGACTTAAACATCGCTACGGGTGAGAAGGTCTCATCGTAGTCAATCCCTTGAACTTGTCGAAAACCTTTCGCAACAAGTCAAGCTTTATAGACAGTAACATTACCGTCAGCGCCAGTCTTCTTCTTGAAGATCCATTTATTCTCAATGGCTTGCCGATCATCGGGCAAGTCAACCAAAGTCCACACTTTGTTCTCATACATGGATCCCATCTTAGATTTCATGGCCTCAAGCCATTTTGCGGAATCTGGGCTCACCATCGCTTCCTCATAGTTCGTAGGTTCGTCATGGTCAAGTAACATGACCTCCAGAATAGGATTACCGTACCACTCTGGTGCGGATCTCACTTTGGTCGACCTACGAGGTTCGGTAGTAACTTGATCTGAAGTTACATGATCATCATCATTAGCTTCCTCACTAATTGGTGTAGGAGTCACAGGAACAGATTTCTGTGATGAACTACTTTCCAATAAGGGAGTAGGTACAGTTACCTCATCAAGTTCTACTTTCCTCCCACTCACTTCTTTCGAGAGAAGCTCCTTCTCTAGAAAGGATCCATTCTTAGCAACGAATGTCTTGCCTTCGGATCTGTGATAGAAGGTGTACCCAACAGTCTCGTTTGGGTATCCTATGAAGACACATTTTTCTGATTTGGGTTTGAGCTTATCAGGATGAAACTTTTTCACATAAGCATCGCAACCCCAAACTTTAAGAAACGACAACTTTGGTTTCTTGCCAAACCACATTTCATAAGGCGTCGTCTCAACGGATTTAGATGTTGCCCTATTTAACGTGAATGCAGCTGTCTCTAATGTATAACCCCAAAACGATAGTGGTAAATCGGTAAGATACATCATAGATCGCACTATATCCAATAAAGTGCGGTTACGACGTTCGGACACACCATTACGCTGTGGTGTTCCAGGTGGCATGAGTTGCGAAACTATTCCGCATTGTTTTAATTGAAGACCAAACTCGTAACTCAAATATTTGTCTCCGCGATCAGATCGTAGAAACCTTATTTTCTTGTCACGGTGATTTTCCACTTCACTCTGAAATTCTTTGAACTTTTCAAATGTTTCAGACTTATGTTTCATCAAGTAGATATACCCATATCTGTTCAAATCATCTGTGAAGGTCAGAAAATAACGATACCCTCCGCGAGCCTCAACACTCATCGGATCGCATACATCAGTATGTATTATTTCCGATAAGACAGTTGCTTGCTCCATTGTTCCGGAGAACGGAGTTTTAGTCATCTTGACCATAAGGCATGGTTCGCAAGCATCAAGTGATTCATAATCAAGTGATTCCAAAATCCCATCAGCATGGAGTTTCTTCATGCGCTTTACACCAATATGACCTAGACGGCAGTGCCACAAATAAGTTGCACTATCATTATTAACTTTGCATCTTTTGGCTTCAATATTATGAATATGTGTATCACTACGATCGAGATCCAACAAACCATTTTCATTGGTGTGTATGACCATAGAAGGTTTTATTCATGTAAACAGAACAACAATTGTTCTCTAACTTAAATGAATAACTGTATTGCAATAAACATGATCGAATCATATTCATGCTCAACACAAACACCAAATAACACTTATTTAGGTTTAACACTAATCCCGAAAGTATAGGGAGTCTGCGATGATGATCATATCCATCTTGGAACCACTTCCAACACACATCGTCACTTCACCCTTAACTAGTCTCTGTTTATTCTGCAACTCCCGTTTCGAGTTACTAATCATAGCAACTGAACTAGTATCAAATACTTAGGGGTTGCTATAAACACTAGTAAAGTACACATCAATAACATGTATATCAAATATACCTTTGTTCACTTTGCCATCCTTCTTATCCGCCAAATACTTGGGGCAGTTCCGCTTCCAGTGACCAGGTCCTTTGAAGTAGAAGCACTCAATCTCAGGCTTAGGACCAGACTTGGGCTTCTTCACTTGAGCAGCAACTCACTTGCCGTTCTTCTTGAAGTTCCCCTTCTTCCCTTTGCCCTTTCTCTTGAAACTAGTGGTCTTGTCAACCATCAACACTTGATGTTTTTCTTGATTTCTACCTTCGCCGATTTTAACATCGCGAAGAGCTTGGGAATTGTTTTCGTCATCCCTTACATATTATAGTTCATCACGAAGTTCTAGTAACTTGGTGATAGTGACTAGAGAACTCTGTCAATCACTATCTTATCTGGAAGATTAACTCCCACTTGATTCAAGTGATTGTAGTACTCAGACATTCTGAGCATATGCTCACTAGCTGAGCAATTCTCCTCCATCTTGTAGGAAAAGTACTGTCAGAGGTCTCATACCTCTCGACACGGGCATGAGTATGAAATACCAATTTCAACTCTTAGAACATCTTATATGCTCTGTGGCGTTCAAAACATTTTTGAAGTCCCGGTTCTAAGCCGTAAAGCATGATGCACTGAACTATCAAGTAGTCATCATACTGAGCTTTTGTCAAACGTTCATAACGTCTGCATCTGCTCCTGCAATAGGTCTGTCACCTAGCGGTGCATCAAGGACATTATACTTCTGTGCAGCAATGAGGAAAATCCTCAGATCACGGATCCAATCCGTATCATTGCTACTAACATCTTCCAACTTAGTTTTCTCTAGGATCATATCAAAAATAAAACAGGGGAGCTAAACGCGAGCTATTGATCTACAACATAAATATGCTAATACTACCAGGACTAAGTTCATGATAAATTAAAGTTCAATTAATCATATTACTTAAGAACTCCCACTTAGATAGACATCCCTCTAATCATCTAAGTGATCACGTGATCCAAATCAACTAAACCATAACCGATTATCACGTGAAATGGAGTAGTTTTCAATGGTGAACATCTCTATGTTGATCATATCTACTATATGATTCACGCTTGACCTTTCGGTCTCAGTGTTCCTAGGCCATATCTGCATATGCTAGGCTCGTCAAGTTTAACCTTAGTATTCTGTGTGTGCAAAACTGGCTTGCACCCGTTGTAGATGGACGTAGAGCTTATCACACCCGATCATCACGTGGTGTCTGGGCACGACGAACTTTGGCAATGGTGCATACTCAGGGAGAGCACTTTTATCTTGAAATTTAGTGAGAGATCATCTTATAATGCTACCGTCAATCAAAGCAAGATAAGATGCATAAAAGATAAACATCACATGCAATCAATATAAGTGATATGATATGGCCATCATCATCTTGTGCTTGTGATCTCCATCTCCGAAGCACCGTCAAGATCACCATCGTCACCGGCACGACACCTTGATCTCCATCGTAGCATCGTTGTCGTCTCGCCAACTATTGCTTCTACGACTATCGCTACCGCTTAGTGATAAAGTAAAGCAATTACAGGGCGATTGCATTGCATACAATAAAGCGACAGCCATATGGCTCCTGCCAGTTGCCGATAACTCAGTTACAAAACATGATCATCTCATACAATAAAATATAGCATCATGCCTTGACCATATCACATCACAACATGCCCTGCAAAAACAATTTAGACGTCCTCTACTTTGTTGTTGCAAGTTTTACGTGGCTGCTACGGGCTAAGCAAGAACCGTTCTTACCTACGCATCAAAAACCACAACGATAGTTCGTCAAGTTAGTGTTGTTTTAACCTTCTCAAGGACCGGGCGTAGCCACACTCGGTTCAACTAAAGTTGGAGAAACTGACACCCGCCAGCCACCTGTGTGCAAAGCACGTCGGTAGAACAAGTCTCGCGTAAGCGTACGCGTAATGTCGGTCCGGGCCGCTTCATCCCACAATACCGCCGAACCAAAGTGTGACATGCTGGTAAGAAGTATGACTTGTATCGCCCACAACTCACTTGTGTTCTACTCGTGCATATAACATCTACGCATAAAACCTGGCTCGGATGCCAATGTTGGGGAACGTAGTAATTTAAAAAATTCCTACGCACACGCAAGATCATGGTGATCCATAGCAATGAGAGGGGAGAGTGTTGTCTACGTACCCTCGTAGACCGTAAGCGGAAGCGTTATATCAACGCGGTTCATGTAGTCGTACGTCTTCACGATCCGACCGATCCAAGTACCGAAAGCACGGCACCTCCGAGTTCTGCACACGTTCGGCTCGGTGACGTCCTCGCCTTCTCGATCCAGCAAGAGGGGGGAAGTAGTAGATGAGTTCCGGCAGCACGACGGCGTGGTGACGGTGTTGGTGAAGAACAATCTTCGCAGGGCTTCGCCTAAGCACTACGAAAACTATGACGGAGGATAAACTAGAGGAGACGGGGTTGCCGTCACACGGCTTGGTGTTTCTTGATGTATCTTGGGTGCTAGCCCTACCCCTCTATTTATATGTTGAGCCTTGGGGTTGAAACTTGGAGTAAAAGCCTCCACAAAGTCGGTTTCACCCGAAAGGCAAGAGTCCTTCTCGGACTCCAGGGCCAGACGCCAGGGTTCCCGGCGTCTGGACCGAGATGCCAGGGACCCTGGCGTCTGGCCCCTGGACTTCACAAAACTTCCTTTTGCGCTTTCCAAAAACCTTGTGGGCTTTCCCCTTTGGCCCAGATAAAGTGTTCTCGTGCCCAAACATTTCGGGAAACATCCGGAACCCCTTCCAATGGATTCCGGAACCTTTCCGGAGATCAAACACTACTATCCACATATCAATCTTTACTTCCGGACCATTCCGGAGTTCCTCGTCATATCTGTGATCTCATCCAAAACTCCGAACAACATTCGGTCACCAACATACATAACTCATAGTACTATATCGTCAACGAACGTTAAGCGTGCGGACCCTATGGGTTCGAGAACTATGTAGACATGACCGAGGCACCTCTCTTGTCAATAACCAATAGTGGGACCTGGATGCCCATATTGGCTCCTACATATTCTACCAACATCTTTATCGGTCAGACCGCATAACAACATACGTTGTTCCCTTTGTCATCGGTATGTTACTTGCCCGAGATTCGATCATAGGTATCTCTATACCCAGTTCAATCTCGTTACCGGCAAGTCTCTTTACTCGTTCCGTAATACATCATCCCGCAACTAACTCATTAGTTGCAATGCTTGCAAGGCTTATAGTGATGTGCATTACCGAGTGGGCCCAGAGATACCTCTCCGACAATCGGAGTGACAAATCCTAATCTCGAAATACGCCAACCCAACAAGTACCTTTGGAGACACCTGTAGAGCACCTTTATAATCACCCAGTTACGTTGTGACGTTTGGTAGCACACAAAGTGTTTCTCCGGTAAACGGGAGTTGCATGATCTCATAGTCATAGGAACATGTATAAGTCATGAAGAAAGCAATAGCAACATACTAAACGATCGAGTGCTAAGCTAACGGAATAGGTCAAGTCAATCACATCATTCTCCTAATGATGTGATCCCGTTAATCAAATGACAACTCATGTCAATGGCTAGGAAACTTAACCATCTTTGATTAACGAGTTAGTCAAGTAGAGGCATACTAGTGACACTTTGTTTGTCTATGTATTCACACATGTATTATGTTTCTGGTTAATACAATTCTAGCATGAATAATAAACATTTATCATGAAATAAGGAAATAAATAATAAATTTATTATTGCCTCTAGGGCATATTTCCTTCAGCGGGTTACATGACTAGTCCTAGTAGGATTAGGATTACTCTTTACAAGTGGAGTCCTAGTCTTGCTTCCTTTATAGGAGAATATTCCTTATGACTTTCCTCTTAAGCCCGCCCACCATAACATGAGCCGGACTTCTGGGCCTTGGGCCTTGTCATCCATCTGAAACACCCGCCGGGTCACCAATGAGTCTTCAGGCTCGTGAGTCGTCAGACCAGTGAGCCGCCAGACACGTGAGTTGCCAATCCTCCGGCGGGTTACAAATGAAACGCCAAGTCCCAACCGGGTCATATATCCGGCCGGGTCATACCGCGGGGTATATCCCCAACACCAAGCCATTAATGTCGATGTCGAGGTAGCCTATCATGGTGATGTAGCCGTGGTCGATGGTGTAGTCGTCGTGGATGATGAAGCCACACAAAGCCGGAGGCGCAAAAAACGCGCTATGTTGTAGATGATGAAGCTGCAGTCATGGACGATGCACCTTGCGGATGTCAGAGGGTGCCGTCGGCGATGAGTCCACCAGTTTTGCCAAGACCGGAGGAAGCCCATCGAGCACACATTGGTTTTGCCAGAACCGTGTGGCTGTGTAGGGTCATCACTGTAGTGACGCCGTGTCGATGCAGTCGTGCCGTCGTGGATGATGCGGTCAATGCCGTCGTCGAGGTCGCGTCTTGCAAAAAAGTCTGTCAGAGGACGCTAGGTGTCCATCTTGTGCATGCTCTAGCCAATGCAACCAAAAGACCGATCTGATGGAAGAGACTAGGCAGCACATTATACGTCAACACTCTCCCTCACGTGTAGGTCCCTCAGGCCTAAACGTGGACCGAAAGTGGGCTGCAATTTAATTGCGCCAGCCGGGTCTTGAACTCAAGACCTCTTGGCTCTGATACCATGTGAAAAATATTGGATGGCTGAATATTGTGTTGTTGTATGTTGTATTGATCTAACCCTCATATGGGGTATTGAACATATAAACCCTCAAGAAGTCATAGGCAGGATGAAGGTGGCCACGTCGCCTCTAATTTGCCATGAACAGTACTTCTGCCACCGCCTGTTATTTCCGTGCCCCGCCGAGGGCATTTTAGTAATTTCACGTACAGGTATATAAAGCTCACCCGCCGCAATGGAGAAACCCTAGCCGTCGCCCGCCCCCGCATGAGAGCGACCTAACCCGCGTCCCCGCGCCGCCGGCACTCCTCCCCTCTACCCCATGCTCCTCGACCTCCTTCCTCCTAGCCGCCGCGTCGCCGGCACCGCTCTCCTCTGCCCCGTGCCGGACCCTACCTCCTGTCCTCCTCTTGCCGCCGCCAGGTCCTCTCCTCTCCCCATCGGTGCGAGTGCGTGGGTCGCGGAGTGCGGAGAGCGAGGAGAGGGACAGGACAGACGCATGAGGAGGAGGAGGCCACGGCCTTCGGCTCCTCTCCTCTCCCCGTCGGCGCCAGCGCGCTGGCCGTGAGGCGTGAGGTGAGCGAGGAGAGGAAGGAGGAAGATGCATGAGGAGGAGGAGGAGGACGCCTGGATTTGGCCCCGGCCTTGGCCTCAGCCCGTGGAGTTGGTGATGGCATCGTTAGAGGCCCGGGCCTCCTCTCCGGACAAGGCACTCGTGCTAGGCGGCGGCGATCTGTGCGCCGGTTCAAGGTGAGGCACCTCCTCTAGCCACATCCAGTTTTTCCCATTAGTTTGTGCTAAAAGAATGAGTGCTCTTCAGTATGACCATTCTGAATTTAGGAGGAATGACAGCAAAGAGAAGAGATCTTTTTGAAATTCTTAAGGCCGGGTTAAGGCAGATGTCGACGGCATGGATCCGTCGACGGGGGCCTGGTGGGCGTGGCGGCGGCTGGAAGGGTAGCAGAGGCCTGTGGGGCGTCGGCCGGAACGGCAGCGAGAGAAACCTTCTCTTCTCCCCTCCTTGCGTCCTGGGCATCTTCCTCTCCAAGTATGTTCTATATTGCAGGTGATGGGCTGCTGACTTTTATTACGCACATGTGCTGATTTTGAGTGACTTCCACTTCATTTGATATCTACTGTACAAGTAATGGCACTAATACAATTGATATCAAATTAATGGATTTGCTAACATATTGCCTCTTGTGATGTTAATTGATTTGCAGGTTTACTGGTTTTGGTTCAGTTTGAAGGACTCATCGGGCTTAAGATCTTGGTTTCATTAGAATTACAGAATTTCTTTGCTCGGTAGTCTTGCCGTCTTGCCGCTGGTGGCAGGTTTTACTTTGTGGGGTGTAGATTCTTATTGCCGGTGACACCTCATGAATTTTCTTTTCAAGCTTTAATTAGTCTTGCCGTCTTGCCACTGGTGGCAGGTTTTACTTTGTGGGTTGTAGGTTCTATTGCCGGTGACACCTCATGAATTTTCTTTTCAATCATTAATTTATATGGTCGTTCGCTGGATGCTCGCTGCTATGTATGGTTCATATGGCCGCCGACTCGAAAATCACTGCTATCTTTGGGTCATGATATGGTCGTCGACTAGACGCACGCGGTTTGAATGATCTCATTGCCTATGGCTGGCAATACACACTTTTCTTTACTAGCCAGCCAGGAAGGCGTCTCGGCTCGCGATCGCTGCGCCGTGAGCAACAACGCTCATTACTACCTGCCAGGCCTTCTCAAAGTGATTGAAATTTGGTAAATTCCATTCCTTTGTGCTGCATTGTACCTTCCATGCTTTTTGCAGTCAGTGAATCTGATATCATAACCTCTCATTTAGAATTTTCTTGATAGGCAAAACAACCAGTTCTCATTTATCTGGATGGTTTTCAAAATGGCATAATATGTCATTTGCACTATCGTCGATCATTGAAATTTAGTTGCTCCAGTTTTTCATAGATTACAATTGTGTAGACTTTGTCTTTTCCACTTACCATCGCCATTTTTGTGATGATACTTCACTAGGAATATTTTTTGGTGCTTCTCATCTGAAAATGGATTCAGAATGTGGTCAGTTTTGCAATGCATGGGAGTTCAATTTTTCTGCATGCACAGTTATATATTTTTAGTCCATTGACTTGAAAAGTGAGTGCTTCTTGGTTGTTTCTGTTGTTTATCCAGGAGGTTCTTGGTGCTTGGTTTTTTGCTACTTGTGCAGTATTGTACTATGCCCATATAAATGACGAATTATATTTTGTTCCGCGGACGAGCAAAGTTTGCTGTCTGCGTAGTAACTTTGGTGGCGAGCCCGAGTGCCGGTGGGAGCAGTGGCCGGGTCAAGGCAGGTGTTGACGGTCTGGGATGGTCCACGGCACCGGCATCCTCAGCAGAAAGGCAAAGCCAAGATGAATCTCTCATATTTTTGTCAGCCATGGATCAGAAGATGTAGAAGAAAAATCCATGTAAGCCACTCTTCTCTTCTTTCCTCCCCGTTTCTTCCAATCCAATGCTTCTCATCTTTGTTTGTGCAGGTTTTGTTTCTTTGTGCCTACAAGGTGTTTGATGAAATCCAAAAAGGCTGACAGGGGAGGACTGATCTATGTAAGTCATGCGATTTCATTTTTCTATTATTTAGTTCCATTCAAAGATAACAAGTTAGGTAGGAGTAGTAACTTGTTTATGACTTAGTCTATGTTTAGTCTTGTGTATTGTTAATCTGTCTTTGCTCCCTCGCAAAAATTAAAATCTTTTCGCTGCTATATGAGAATTTGTAGCAATTAAAAGAAGCCAATGGAAGCTACATAACTGAAGAAATGTTCAGTTCTATATATTACTTGGACCTGATTACTTTAGAATCTTTTCGCTGCTATATGAGAATCGTTAGCAATTAAAAGAAGCCAATGGAAGCTACATAACTGAAGAAATGTTCAGTTCTATATATTACGTGGACCTGATTACTTTAGAATCTTTTTGCTGCTATATGAGAATTTGTAGCAATTAAAAGAAGCCAATGGAAGCTACATAACAGAAGAAATGTTCAGTTCTATATATTACTTGGACCTGATTACTTTAGAATCTTTTTGCTGCTATATGAGAATTTGTAGCAATTAAAAGAAGCCAATGGAAGCTACATAACTGAAGAAATGTTCAGTTCTATATATTACTGTAACATCCCAAATTTTCAATTTGGAATGTTTTACAATTATTAGCTAAGCATCTATGCATTTTGTTTGAATTGTATGGCATTTGAAAATTTTCAGAGGCATTTGAGTTTTATTTGAATTTGGATTCAACTTGGCATTTGAAATTTATTTCAAATATCCCTGACAAATACTTGTTTAAAAGTATGAGAGGAGCAAACATGACATTCCAAAAAAATGTCAGAAGAAAATATTGCCAAAAGGTTTGAATTCAAATTTGAATTTTATTTGGAATTTGCAGAAAATGTTTTTTTAGTTTCCGTTTTGCCTCTGGAAAAATGTCCACGTTGTAGGATTTTGTTTCTAATTTTTTGATATATAATATGTCCTATATAAAAATACTATAGGTTTCACTATAATAGTTTTCTCTATCTGTGGTAATTCAAAAAAAAGGAAAAACCCCGGCGCGCCAGGCGCCAGGCCAGCAGGCCCAGTCGCCGAGGCCGCAGCCCACCAGCGCCGAGGCCGCAGCCCAGCGCCAAGGCCACCAGCCCAGCGCGCCGCACGCCCGAGCCGCCTCCGCTCCGGTTGCCCGACCGCAACTCCCTCTCTCTCTCACGCCGACACCCCGACACCACCTCATCTCCTTCCTCCCGCAACGACCAGTGCCAAAATCTCGCCAGCCCTCGACGTCCGTGCTCCCAAAACCCTAACCCGAGCTGCCCTCCTCCACGAAAACGTGTCCTATAAATACCTACGCATCTCCTCTTCCGAACCCCCCAAAAATCCTATCCCAACTCCCACCATAGCTTGCGCCCTTGCCGTCCCGATCTCGCTGCTGCAATCGTAGTTCGCCGCCCATTCCGACTCCGGTGAGCACTCCCTCATCTCCAATTTCCACCCACGTACTCCCCTCGCCGTTGCCCACCTTTTTGACAAGGTCTTCCGCCCTCTTATACACAGAAACGACGCCCCGAGCATCTACGCCCGTCGCCGGAGCACGTCGAGCACAGGAGCTTGACGAGCTCGTTCCGCTCGTCTCCGCCGTCTTCAACCACCACCGAGGCCACCACCGACTTCCCCAAGCTCCGCCGCATCGGCCCGACGCCACCGCCTTCCTCCCCGACGACCGGAGCCGCCGCACCGCCATCGCTCGAGTCGCCGCCGTCCGCTGTAAGCCCGAGCCCCTCCACCGTTGGATCTCGCATGTACGACCTAGATTAGATCACACGAAGGGGTATGGTTTTATTTCATATAGATCGGTTTTAGTTTCGGTTTAGACAGGTTTATTTTAAGTTGCGGTTTAGTTGGACCGGCCGATTGGTTTATTTTTGTTAGCCCGTGGACGCATCGGTTTATTAAACGCTTAGGCGCTGTTTAGTTTTAGAACGCTTACTGTTTCGGCCCGTTAGCATGTTAGTTTTTTTAGTAGTTTTTTTCAGTTTCTGTTTTAGCAGAATAGTTCTGTTCTTGTAAAATCTGTATCTTTTAGGTTGTTTAATATTTTTAGTTGATTCTTTTTTTGTTAGTTTACAATTTCCTATAGTTTCTGTAGAAAATAGTTTCGGCCATGTTTAAGTTTTAAAAATTGTTTTATATTAGTTTTAATCAGATTAGTATTTCTGCTATAAATTGAGCTAGAATTAATATTTTTACGTGATTCTTTTTGCCACTGCCTTGTTATGACCTTGCCTAGCAGTAGGATTAATTTGGGTATTTATAGAATTTATTAAAAATAGTTTTACTCGAAAACAAGCTTTTCTAGTTTTGTTAGCTTGCTGCTGTTTTATGTTGTTCTAGTTATTTTAAAATTTTATTTTACCCCTGTTGTTTTTTATTTCAGATTTGTTTCTGTAGTTTTAGAACATGAACTTTTGTTTACAGAAAAAGGAAATGTTTTTTTTCTTGCTAGTTGTTGGCTTGGAGTTCTTCGAGTTCTCTTTAGTTTTGGTTTGATTGTTTATGTGTGATTTACGTTAGCTTGCTGTTATGTTAATATAGTTGTATGCTTATGTGGTTATTGTTTGCTTCGAATAGAATTTCCGGAGTGCGAAGCCTGCTATTACGAGTCGCTAGCTTTCGAAGACCGTCAGCCAGGCAAGTCATTTGATCATGTTTTACAATACCTATGATTTTGTTGCATTAGAATTATTCCTCCCCACCATGCATGCTGTAGGAGAATTTTAAGTTATGTTCTTGAGTAGTATCATGAGGTAGGATCAACCCAATTCCCCTTGTTACTGTTGCCCGGGATGATATAGTTTATTTTGCTATGCTCGTAGACGGGGTTGGTTGAGAGATTCATAAGGGAGATGTGAGAGTCAAGATGATGACAACCCCATGACTTCAAGCTCAAGATGGACTTCAAATTCACTACTGGGTGGAGGGTGGTTGACGGGCACCCTGGAGCAACCAGCGGATGGCCGGGATGCATGGAGAAGCACCATGACATCTTGCCGAAAGCTTCACCCAGCCACAAAGAGACGGATGGATACATGTTGACCGGAAGCTTACCTGTGCAGCCGCAAGCCATTATGGGCTCTAGCTTGGTCGACCCTAGGCGTGACTCTGGCCGGACGGTGCTACGAGATGTAGAAGAACGGTAGGATTGGATGGGCGCCGGCAGTGGCCCAGAGGAACTCTACGGAAGACCCTGTTTCGTTCGTTCCGTCTTCAAACACCAGGCAGTGCGAGGACATAAAAGGAGGGAACGATTCTTGCGGATAAAGTGCACAAGACTCTGCAGAGTAACAACCTAATCGATTAGCTGTGTCCCCGGTTACGGACAAATGAGTCTCTGGAATTGAGGTATTTCGGAAATCTCAACACCGAACTTAATAAATTAATTGAGGGGCTATTTTAATAAGTGGGAATGAGACATTGGTTGGCGGAACCATCTCAATAACAACCAACATTTTGTATTAATTGGAAACAAGGCTTTGTTGTAGGAAAAAATTGGCTTTTTCGCAAAAACATAAAACTTAGAGCCCCACAGCCAAATTGCATATAGTGTTAGTAATTTTATTGTTGTTCTCTCTTCATGACTTGCTGGCATATTCAAAATGCTGACCTACACGGCTGCAACGTCTCATGTTGCAGAGGAGTTTACCGACCAGGAGTGAGGCTACGATCTACGCTCGGTGATTGCCTATGGAGTCGGATGGACTCGCTATTCGTCTACGCTTCCGCAGCTTTATTTAGTTTATTTCTCATGAGTTGGCCTTCGGCCGAATTTATTATGATGTAATAAAGACTCGATATGAGAATCGTGTAATAAATTCAGGTGTGATTGAACTTTGAATCTTTTCATCAATGTACTGTGTATGCCAGCATGATCTTGGGAAGGTACAGCCACACAGAGACTTGACCGATTTCAGGTCGGGTCGCGACAGTGATGGTATCAGAGCACACGCTGACCGTAGGACGTAACCCCTAGGATCGGAAAGCCATAGGAAGAAACTATTTTATTTTATGTCCTTATTATTCCTTAATTCTCCCCTGTTCATTTCTGACTTCCCTCCGATTTTCAACATTCTAGATGGCCGCCGAGTTCACCCCAGTTCTGCTACCGGAGTTTTGCCAGCCGGATGAGACGATGCTTTTTGGCAAGAAGCTGGTTCAGATCATGAAAAGGCTGAAGATTGCTCTGCCCTCAATCACCGGGAAGCCTACCAATGCACTTCCGGCGGATACCCGCTACAGGATTAAGGTGCACATTCCAGGGAGGACCTTCGGAGGACATTCAGAACCCATCGACTTTGAGTTTACCGCCTTCACTTAGATCCTCGGAAGAGACATGGCGATTTATCGTGCACTTGGACATCTCCGAGAAGAGTACAGGGCCGAGCTCGACCCATCAGACCTCGCCATGATTTCCCGCGGAGCTAGGAATGGAGATATCATCCGTACCATGGAGGACGACTCAATTCTTTCATATGTCCAAGACTTGGAGAGTCTCCTCAGGAATCAGGAAATCTAGATGCGCCGAAGCTCGAAGGTACACAGGAGGCTGTTGTTCCGTGAACTGGAACTGGAGTAGAAAGCACGCGCGGACTTCCTTGAACACGAAGAAGAAGTCAAGGATTTTATGGATAGAATCGAGGACCGGGATAAATATATTGCCACACTAGAGGAGAAGATGGACCTGGGAGAAGACCTTTTTCCGAGTGGAGATGATGGACCCCTCGTGAGCAATGACCAGGATTATGAAGAGAGCTCCACCGAAGGAAGCGGCAAGAGGAGACGCCGCACCAGAGGACGACGCACCAGAGGACGCCGCACCGAAGGACGCAAGGATAATTGATGAAGACATTTAGTCGACCGCCATGTTATTTTATTTTTCTCGTCGATCGGTTAGGCCGTTATTTTCGATTAGTCATGAGATTTTGTAATCCGAGATTGAACCTTGTTTGAGATGAATGAATAAATGATTGGTGTGATTATGATTGTGCATTCATATGGGTAGTGACCCTTGTTCTATTCTAATTTCTCATCCACTCCAAAACACCAGATGCCTCCGAGACGTGACCCCGGTTTCAACTTTCCGCCGGAGCTCACCCAGCTGATCCAGCAGCAGAATGCCCTGATGTAGATGCTCATCCAGAACAACAACAACAACAATCCACCGCCACCACCCCCTGTTGACAACTTGACCCGCTTCCTAAGGCTGAATCCGCCAGTGTTCTCTAGCAGCACTGAGCCGATTGTGGCCGATGATTGGCTCCGCAAGGTCAGAAGGGAGTTAGCCACTGCTGGATGCACAGATGCAGAGAAGGTGCGCTTTGCCGCACATCAGCTTGATGGACCTGCAGCCTCTTGGTGGGAGAACTACACCGCCACTTATCCGGTCGCCACCATGACATGGGATCAGTTCCAGCAGGCTTTCCACACCGCTCATGTCTCAGCTGGAGCCATGAGTCTGAAGAAGCGTGAGTTTCGCAACTTACGCCAGGGGAACTGTACTGTGGGGCAGTACATGGATGAGTTCAGCAAATTATCTCGCTATGCCCCAGATGATGTGGCCACAGATTCCGCAAAGCAGGAGAAGTTTCTCGAGGGACTCAATGATGAGCTGGGAATGCAGCTAATGGTGGCTACCTTCAACAACTACCAAGAGCTGGTAGACAAGGCCACGATACTTGAAGGCAAGCAGCAGCAGATTGATAGCCGCAAGCGAAAATATGGCCAGGGAAAGTACAACTCCGGAGCTCAGCAGAAGCCCCGCTATGCCCCATACTCGGGAGGACATACCCATCACACCCATGGAGGACATAATCATGGAGGACATAACCATGGAGGGAATGGGAACAATCGTAACCATGACAACAACTCCAAGTCAGGCAATGGCAACCAGCACCGTCCCGCTCCGGCTCAGAAGGATCTGAGTCATATCACCTGTTTCAAGTGCCAGAAGACAGGGCACTATGCCACCGATTGTCCGGAGGCCAAGCAGAGGAATGGAAACGGCAACGACAATGGAAGCTCAGCATAGAAGCCCAACCCTTTTCCTCTTGCTCAGGTGAATCACATTGACATGGAGGACGTCTATGATCAACCAGACACTGTGGTTGGTAAGTTTTTATTAAATTCACGTCCAGTATTGGTACTGTTTGATTCCGGTGCAACGCATTCATTCATATCAAGGGTAGTTGTGGAAAAGTATGGGTTGCCCACTAGAACCCTTAGAACCCCTCTTCAGGTCACTTCCCCAGGAGGAGAGATGACGGCAAGCTTAGGCTGTCATTCAACCCTCAGCATCGGAAACCTTGATTTTCCCGCAGACCTCATAGTATTGGAATCCCAGGGTTTGGATGTAATCCTAGGCATGGATTGGTTGACGAAGTTTGAAGGAAACATCGACTGTGCCCGCAAGACGATTTTGCTCACCACCCCGGAGCAGAAGAGGATCAAGTATGTATCTAGACACACCCCGACGAAGCATCAGGTGAATTCCCTCACGGGAGTTGTTCAGGAGGAAGTGCCCGTAGTGCAAGATTTTGCCGATGTATTTCCGGAGGAATTACCAGGAATGCCACCGGACAGAGACATTGAATTTCTGATTGAGTTATTGCCCGGCACAACCCCAATATCCAAGAGACCCTATCGGATGCCCCCGAATGATTTGGAAGAGATCAAGAAGCAAATTAAGGAGCTATTGGAGAAGGGATATATTCGGCCAAGCTCGTCACCTTGGGAGCCCCAGTTCTTTTGGTAGAGAACAAGGATGGAACCCTGAGAATGGTTGTGAATTATCGTTCATTGAACGACGTGACTGTCAAGAACAAGTACCCTCGGCCGATGATTAACGATTTATTTGATCAGCTAGTTGGAGCCAAGGTATTCTCCAAGATCGATCTTCGATCAGGGTATCATCAGTTGAAGATTCGTGAATAGGATATACCCAAAACAGCTTTCACCACTAGGTATGGTTTATATGAGTATACTGTCATGTCATTCGGATTGACTAATGCCCCTGCGTATTTCATGAGCATGATGAACAAGGTATTTATGGAATATTTGGACAAGTTTGTCGTGGTGTTCATCGATGACATATTGGTTTTCTCCAAGAGCGAGGAAGAGCATAAGGAACATCTGCGTCTAGTTCTGGAGAAACTCCGAGAACATCAGTTATATGCCAAGTTTAGCAAATGTGAATTTTGGCTGAAGGAAGTCGGATTTCTAGGACATGTTTTTTTAGGAGAAGGAATAGCAGTCGACCCCACCAAGGTTGAATCGGTCACCAACTGGCAGTCTCCCACCTCAGTCAAGGAGATCCGCAGTTTTCTCGGACTCGCAGGATATTATCGGAGATTTATTGAGAATTTCTGCAAGATTGCTAAACCCATGACGGAGCTGTTGAAGAAGGAAACTAAGTACGTTTGGACCGAGGATTGTGAAGCCAGTTTTCAGGAGCTGAAGAAACGTTTGGTTACAGCCCCAGTGCTCATTTTTCCGTACATACACAAGGATTACCAGGTATATTGTGATGATTCTCGTCAAGGACTCGGAGGAGTGCTCATGCAGGAAGGAAAAGTTGTAGCTTATACCTCCAGACAGCTACGGCCTCACGAGATGAATTACGCCACACATGATTTGGAGTTAGCAGCCGTAGTGCACGCACTCAAGACTTGGAGACATTTCCTTGTCGGAAACGGTTGTGATGTTTACACGGATCATAAGAGCTTGAAATACATTTTCACACAGAAGGAGTTGAACCTCAGACAGAGGAGATGGCTAGATTTGATCAAGGACTATCACATGAGATTGCATTATCACCCAGGGAAGGCAAATGTTGTAGCAGATGCCTTGAGCCGTAAAAGCTATGTGAACACCCTCATAGTTGGAGGATTACCTCAGGAATTAGCCGACGACCTCAGAGAACTCCAGCTGGAGATAGAACCGAGAGGATTTGTCGCCACATTGGATATTCAATCCACTTTGACGGAAAGAATCTGTGAAGCCTAGAAGACGGACAAGGAAATTGCAGAGATAAAGGAAAAGATGAGTAAAGGAAAGGCTAAAGGTTTTCGTGAAGATGAGCAAGGAACTTTATGGTTTGAGGATCGTATCTATGTGCCCAATGACCAGAGGTTAGGAAGTTAATTCTTCAGGAAGCCCATTATTCACCGTACTCGATTCACCCAGGCAACACCAAGATGTATCTGGATTTGAAGGAAAGTTTCTGGTGGACACGTATGAAGAAGGATATTGCCGAGTACGTAGCAGTATGCGATGTTTGTCAGCGAGTAAAGGCGGAACATCAGAAGCCGGCAGGGTTACTTCAACCTTTGCCGATACCCGAGTGGAAATGGGAAAAACTTGGAATGGATTTTATCACAGGATTACCGAGGATCCGTTCAGGTTATGATGCTATCTGGGTAGTAGTTGATCGCTTGACCAAGGTAGCTCATTTCATTCCCGTGAAGACCACCTATACCAGTGCCAAGTTAGCCAAGATATACATGACTAGGATCGTATGTCTGCATGGAGTTCCGAGGAGTATCGTGTCAGATAGAGGAATGCAATTTACCTCAAAGTTTTGGAACCAGTTGCATGAAACTTTGGGTACGAGGCTGGAGTTCAGTACAACTTTTCATCCGCAGACAGATGGACAGATCGAGAGAGTCAACCAGATTCTGGAGGACATGTTGAGAGCCTGTGCGCTAGACTATGGGTCTAGCTGGGATGACAATTTGCCATAAGTAGAGTTCTCGTACAATAACAGCTATCAGACCAGTCTGAAGATGGCCCCTTTCGAAGCTCTATACGGAAGGAGGTGCAGAACACCATTGTTGTGGGATGGTGTTGGAGACCAAAAACTTTTTGGTCCCGATCTTATCAGAGACTCCGAAGAGAAGGTCAAGCTGATTCAAGATAGACTCAAGATAGCCCAGTCGAGACAGAAGAGTTATGCCGACAATAAATGCAAGGAGATCACGTATGAAGTTGGAGACCGAGCATATCTCCGTGTGTCCCCACTTCGTGGAATCAAGAGATTTGGTGTTAAAGGAAAGTTAGCACCCCGGTTCATTGGCCCCTACAAAATCCTCAAACGTCGTGGAGAAGTTGCCTACAAGCTGGAATTGCCGGAAGGATTGTCCGGAGTTCACGATGTCTTCCATGTTTCCCAGCTGAAGAAATGCCATGCTGAGATGGCCGATATTCCTTTGAGAGATACAGTGCCCCTAGAGGCCATACAGCTCGATAGTGATCTGACTTATGAGGAGAAACCCGTCAGAATTCTCGAGACTGCGAACAGAGTTACCCGCAACAAGATCATCAAGTTTTGCAAGGTTCTCTGGAGTCATCATTCCGAGGAGGAAACCACCTGGGAGCGAGAAGAAGATCTCCGCTGAGACCACCCGCACCTATTTGCTAGCCAACCCGAATCTCGAGGACGAGATTCATCTTAAGGTGGGTAGGTTTGTAACATCCCAAATTTTCAATTTGGAATGTTTTACAATTATTAGCTAAGCATCTATGCATTTTGTTTGAATTGTGTGGCATTTGAAAATTTTCAGAGGCATTTGAGTTTTATTTGAATTTCGATTCAACCTGGCATTTGAAATTTATTTCAAATATCCCTGACAAATACTTGTTTAAAAGTATGAGAGGAGCAAACATGACACTCCAAAAAATGTCAGAAGAAAATATTGCCAAAAGGTTTGAATTCAAATTTGAATTTTATTTGGAATTTGCAGAAAATGTTTTTTTAGTTTCTGTTTTGCCTCTGGAAAAATGTCCACGTTGTAGGATTTTTTTCTAATTTTTTTGATATATATATCCTATATAAAAATACTATAGGTTTCTCTATAATTAGTTTTCTCTCTCTGTGGTAATTCAAAAAAAAGGAAAAACCCCGGCGCACCAGGCGCCAGGCCAGCATGCCCAGTCGTCGAGGCCGCAGCCCACCAGCGCCGAGGCCGCAGCCCAGCGCCAAGGCCGCTAGCCTAGCGCGCCGCACGCCCGAGCCGCCTCCGCTCCGGTTGCTCGACCGCAACTCCCTCTCTCTCTCACGCCGACACCCCGACCCCACCTCATCTCCTTCCTCCCACAATGACCAGCGCCAGAATCTCGCCAGCCCTCGACGTCCGCGCTCCCAAAACCCTAACCCGAGCTGCCCCTGCTCCACGAAAACGTGTCCTATAAATACCGACGCATCTCCTCTTCTGAACCCCCCAAAAACCCTATCCCAACTCCCACCATAGCTCGTGCCCTCGCCGTCCTGATCTCGCTGCTGCCGCCGAAGTTCGCCGCCCGTTCCGACTCCGGTGAGCACTCCCTCGAATCCAATTTCCACCACGTACTACCCTCGCCGTTGCCCACCTTTTTGACAAGGTCTTCCGCCCTCTTATACAACGACGCCCCGAGCATCTACGCCCGTCGCCGGAGCACGTCGAGCACAGGAGCTTTATGAGCTCGTTCCGCTCCTCTCTGCCGTCTTCAACCACCACCGAGGCCGCCCCCCGACTTCCCCAAGCCCCGCCGCATCGGCCCGGCGCCACCGCCTTCCTCCCCGACGTTCGTAGCCGCCGCACCGCCATCGCCCGAGTCGCCGCCGTCGTCTCCGTCCGTCGCCGCCGTCCGCTGTAAGCCCGAGCCCCTCCATCGTTGGATCTCGCATGTACGGCCTAAATTAGATCACACGAAGGGGTATGGTTTTATTTCATATAGATCGGTTTTAGTTTCGGTTTAGGCCTATTTATTTTAAGTTGCGATTTAGTTGGACCGGCTGATTGGTTTATTTCTGTTAGCCCATGGACGCATCAGTTTATTAAACGCTTAGGCGCTGTTTAGTTTTAGAACGCTCACTGTTTTGACCAGTTAGCGCGTTAGTTTTTTTTTAGTTTTATTTTTTCAGTTTCTGTTTTAGCAGAATAGTTCTGTTCTTGTAAAATTTGTATCTTTTAGGTTGTTTAATATTTTTAGTTGATTCTTTTTTTGTTAGTTTACAATTATTCTATAGTTTCTGTAGAAAATAGTTTCGGCCATGTTTAAGTTTTAAAAATTGGTTTATATTAGTTTTAGTCAGATTAGTATTTCGGTTATAAATTGAGCTAGAATTAATATTTTTAGGTGATTCTTTTTGCCACTCCGTTGTTATGACCTTGCCTAGCAGTAGGATTAATTTGGATATTTATAGATTTTATTAAAAATAGTTTTACTCGAAAACAAGCTTTTCTAGTTTTGTTAGCTTGCTGCTGTTTTCTGTTGTTCTAGTTATTTTAAAATTTTATTTTACATCTGTTGTTTTTTATTTCAGATTTGTTTCTGTAGTTTTAGAACGTGAACTTTTATTTATAGAAAAAGAAAATGTTTTTTCTTGCTAGTTGTTGGCTTGGAGTTCTTCGAGTTCTCTTTGGTTTTGGTTTGATTGTTTATGTGTGATTTACGTTAGCTTGCTGTTATGTTAATATAGTTGTATGCTTATGTGCTTATTGTTTGCTTCGAATAGAATTCCCGGAGTGCGAAGCCTGCTATTACGAGTCGCTAGCTTTCGAAGACCGTCAGCCAGGCAAGTCATTTGATCATGTTGTACAATACCTATTATTTTTTTTGCATTAGAATTATTCCTCCCCACCATGCATGCAGTAGGAGAATTTTAAGTTATGTTCTTGAGTAGTATCATGAGGTAGGATCAACCCAATTCCCCTTGTTACCGTTGCCCGGGACGATATAGTTTATTTTGCTATGCTCGTAGACGGGGTTGGTTGAGAGATTCATAAGGGAGATGTGAGAGTCAAGATGATGACAACCCCATGACTTCAAGCTCAAGATGGACTTCAAATTCACTACTGGGTGGAGGACGGTTGACGGGAACCCGGGAGCAACCAGCGGATGGCCGGGATGCATGGAGAAGCGCCATGACATCTTGCGGAAAGCTTCACCCAGCCACGAAGAGACGGATGGATACACCTTGACCGGAAGCTTACCTGTGCAGCAGCAAGCCATTATGGGCTCTGGCTAGTCGACCCTAGGCGTGACTCTGGCCGGACGGTGCTACGAGATGTAGAAGAACGGTAGGATTGGATGGGCACCGACACTAGCCCAGAGGAACTCTACGGAAGACCCTGTTTCGTTCGTCCCATCTTCAAACACCAGGCAGTGCGAGGACATAAAAGGAGGGAACGATTCTTGCGGGTAAACTGCACATGACTCTGCAGAGTAACAACCTAATCGATTAGCCATGTCCCCGGTTACGGACAAATGAGCCTCTGGAATTGGAGTATTTCGGAAATCTCAACACTGAACTTAATAAATTAATTGAGGGGTTATTTTAAGAATTGGGAATGAGACATTGGTTGGCGGAACCATCTCAATAACAACCAACATTTTGTAGTAATTGGAAACAAGGCCTTCGTTGTAGGAAAAAATTGGCTTTTTCGCAAAAACAGAAAACTTAGAGCCCCACAGCCAAATTGCATATAGTGTTAGTAATTTTATTGTTGTTCTCTCTTCATGACTTGCCGGCATATTCAAAATGCTGACCTACACGCCTGCAACGTCTCATGTTGCAGAGGAGTTTACCGACCAGGAGTGAGGCTACGATCTACGCTCGGTGATTGCCTATGGAGTCGGATGGACTCGCTATTCGTCTACGCTTCCGCAACTTTATTTAGTTTATTTCTCATGAGTTGGCCTTCGGCCGAACTTTGAATCGTGTAATAAATTCAGGTGTGGTTCAATGTACTGTGTGTGCCAGCATGATCTTGGGATGGTACGGCTACACAGAGACTTGTCCGATTTCAGATCGGGTCGTGACAGAGATGGGTATCAGAGCACACGCTGACCGTAGGACATAACCCCTAGGATCGGCAAGCTATAGGAAGAAACTACTTTATTTTATGTCCTTATTATTCCTTAATTCTCCCCTGTTCATTTCTGACTTCCCTCCGATTTTCAACATTCTAGATGGCCGCCGAGTTCACCCCAGTTCTGCTATCGGAGTTTTGCCAGCCGGATGAGACGATGCTTTTTGGCAAGAAGCTGGTTTAGATCGTGAAGAAGCTGAAGATTGCTCTGCCCTCAATCACTGGGAAGCCTACCAATGCACTTCCGACGGATACCCGCTACAGGATTAAGGTACACATTCCAGGGAGGACCTTCGGAGGACATTCAGAACCCGTCGACTTTGATTTTACCGCCTTCAGTTGGATCCTCGAAAGAGACATGGCGATTTATCGTGCACTTGGACATCTCCGAAAAGAGTACAGGGCCGAGCTCGACCCATCAGACCTCGCATGATTTCCCGTAGAGCTAGGAATGGAGATATCATCCGTACCGTGGAGGATGACTCAATTCTTTCATATGTCCAAGACTTGGAGAGTCTCCTCAGGAACCAGGAAATCTAGATGCGCCGAAGCTCGAAGGTACACAGGAGGCTGTTGTTCCGTGAACTGGAACTGGAGGAGAAAGCACGCGCAAACTTCCTTGAACATGCAGAAGAAGTCAAGGATTTTATGGATAGAATCGAGGACCGGGATAAATATATTGCCACACTGGAGGAGAAGATGGACCTGGGAGAAGACCTTTTTCCGAGTGGAGATGATGGACCCCTCATGAGCAATGACCAGGATTATGAAGAGAGCTCCATCGAAGGAAGCCGCAAGAGGAGACGCCGCACCAGAGGACGCCGCACCGAAGGACGCAAGGATAATTGATGAAGACATTTAATCGACCGCCATGTTATTTTATTTTTTCGTTGATCAGTTAGGCCATTATTTTCGATTAGTCGTGAGATTTTGTAATCCGAGATTGAACCTTGTTTGAGATGAATGAATAATTGATTGGTGTGATTATGATTGTGCATTCATATGGGTAGTGCTATTTTCTCAATAGACCCTTGTTCTATTCTAATTTCTCATCCACTCCAAAACACCAGATGCCTCTGAGACGTGACCCCGGTTTCAACTTTCCGCCAGAGCTGACCCAGCTGATCCAGCAGCAGAATGCCCTGATGTAGATGCTCATCTAGAACCAGAACAACAACAACAATAACAACAACAACAACAATCCACCGCCACCACCCCCTATTGACAACTTGACCCGCTTCCTAAGGCTGAATCCGCCAGTGTTCTCTAGCAGCATTGAGTCGATTGTGGCCGATGATTGGCTCCGCAAGGTCGGAAGGGAGTTAGCCACTGCTGGATGCACAAATGCAGAGAAGGTGCGCTTTGCCGCACATCAGCTTGATGGACCTGCAGCCTCTTGGTGGGAGAAGTACACCGCCACTTATCCAGTCGCCACCAATGACATGGGATCAGTTCCAGCAAGCTTTCCGCACCGCTCATGTCTCAGCTGGAGCCATGAGTCTGAAGAAGCGTGAGTTTCGCAACTTACACCAGGGGAACATTACTGTGGGGCATTACGTGGATGAGTTCAGCAAATTATCTCGCTATGCCCCAGATGATGTGGCCACAGATGCCGCAAAGCAGGAGAAGTTTCTTGAGGGACTCAATGATGAGCTGGGAATGTAGCTAATGGTGGCTACCTTCAACAAATACCAGGAGCTGGTAGACAAGGCCACGATACTTGAAGGCAAGCAACAGCAGATTGATAGCCGCAAGCGGAAATATGGCCAGGGAAAGTACAACTCCGGAGCTCAGCAGAAGCCCCGCTATGCCCCATACCCGGGAGGACATACCCATCACACCCATGGAGGACATAATCATGAAGGACATAACCATGGAGGGAATGGGAACAATAGCAGCCACGACAACAACTCCAAGTCAGGCAATAGAGGCAATGGCAACCAGCACCGTCCTGCTCCGGCTCAGAAGGATCTGAGTCATATCACGATGTAATAAAGACTCGATATGAGAATCGTGTAATAAATTCAGGTGTGATTGAACTTTGAATCTTTTCATCAATGTACTGTGTGTGCCAGCATGATCTTGGGATGGTACAGCTACACAGAGACTTGACCGATTTCAGGTCGGGTCGCGACAATTACTTGGACCTGATTACTCTCATGTTTACGGTTATATCTGTACTTGCTTTTAAGGAATCAGGATGCAGTTCTAATGTTTCCTAATTTGCTAAGCTTCTTTGGCTTCAAATCTTTTTTGCTCTTTCTGTGCGCCACATGCCACATAAGATAAAGCATGTTTCTTTCTATTTTGCAGTCCAAAGAAAACCACTATCTGAAGAATGAGGGAACGACATATCTTGGTCTTCTCTTCAAGGTAATATAATAGATGATGTGATTATTGGAAGTTTGGAGTCGATTTTAGGTTTCCTTTGTGAAACCAGTCAAACCTCAGCTTTCTGTTTTGTATAAGTGGAAAGTATTATTGGTTTCACTTTGTCTAATTTCTGCAGGGATAGCTTGTAAGAGTTGGTCCAAACTTAATGCATTCATGGGATCACCAATTTTTGGCGCTGGTTGAGATTGGGTAGGCTGGACCTTGAATTCCTAGAAGATTGTGGCAGTTCTCATGCTCGCTTGCAAGGATGTTTCGTGAATTGGAGAGAGTGGGACCAAACACTAAACCCAAATGTATATTGATGCTACTATCTTCTCACTGCATTTGTCTCTGCATTAAATTAAACATATTAAAGTTTCAGTACCAATTCTACGATGTATTCCCCTCATGGCATTTTGATTCCTCTTTCTGTTAAGAGTTTTTATGTCTTATTTATATATTATATTCATTTATTCTCCTATGACATGTCGTTCTATAGTTGCGTTGGCGTACGCATCTACACCCCACCATTATACTTGGTCTTTCAGTTATGCCATCCTGTTTCCTCCTTTTTTGCCTGATTGACGTAGGTCGCTCATGAGCCGAGTGGTTGTGGTTAGCTCGGGAAGAGACACCAGCACAAATGAACTGCATTGATAAGCTCACAGGTAACAAAATCTGGATTGAAGTGATCTTCCAATTTATATGTAGATGAAATAAGAATAACATACTGAATATGGGTATTTATTTCATGTACATTTATAGGAATAAAAATCTTGAATTTCTTTTGCCTTAATTGATTCTCACATATCATAATATAGCCTCCAACCTTTACATAGAGACCCATTTATCACTTTCGCTGGTTCTATTTTTCTCTGTAGCAAAATAGGAATGTCATATGTAACTTTTTTTCGTCTGCGACATTTTACATTATATACCATTTTTATTATGATGATGAGTCATCAGTATCATAAGTTTGTTAATCTTCATGATTTTCTATAATGTTTTCGGTCATAGATTTAGAGTTATTTGTTTCTGATCATGCAAAGCAGAGGTGTGTTCAAACAACTATACCTATTTTACTTATTTTGGATGCTAATTAGTAAATTCTATCCATATGTGTAGTCAAATGGATTAATGCAATGGGTGAGAAGGAGAAGTCATTGTCTTCTTTGTTGGAACATTCCCTAACATGATCCAAGGTAGTTATTTTGGGAATCTTTTTTTAATTGTGCATAATTTTCCTTTGGTAAATTCAGTGTAGTTAACCACCAGAGACAACTTCATTTTTTTGCATGGTTATCGTCTGTGCGGTTGTTTGATAGCTGCCAACAACCTTTCCCGTTCTTCTTGCTTGCTATTTAGTTATTTCCTCGAGAACTATTTCTGCTATTGAATGTTCTATTATGGCTCTGATTGTTTGTATGTCATGATGGTCTTCCCAGGAGATGTAGTTCTGAATATAGCCTCCAACCTTTGAGTTAGTTAATATTTTTTAATAATGATATGTTAGTGAGTTGGTTAACATAGATTAGTTTGAATTTGAGTTGACATATCTTGGTCATCTCTTCAAGGTAATATAATAGATGCTGTGATTAATGTAAGTTTGGAGTCGATTTTAGGTGAGTTGGTGGAGTTGTTGCAATTCTGATAATCCTTGCCATTGTGTTTTTCTTCCTATATCAGAAATTTCACCGAGATAGGACTCTTCGGATATCAAAGACTGCTGGGGGCACGTTGATTGCCTTCAGGTACAATGATTTGCAGCATGCCACCAGCAACTTCTCAGAGAAGCCGGGGGGAGGTGCCTTCGGCTCAATGTTCAAGGGGAAGCTCCCAGATTCAACATCCATGGTGAAATAAATAGGAGAATACATGCTTGCAAAAGTTGTCAAGAGGCTCCATTTAACCATCAAAGACCATGAAACCTACCAATCCAGTGATAGAGATGGACACAATCTCTCCTTGTGGAAGAACAATGTATCAATTGCCAACAAAACCAAACATTTCATCCTATCTTACCACGTAGTATTAACTTAACTGCAATGTATCACTTGTGTCATAAACTATTTGAATCGCGTATTTGGCTATCTATGATATCAAACCTTTGTGTTCTTTCAATATCATATACACTCGAAAGGAAGGCCATTATATCATAAAAACCCACATGCACTCCTAAGTTTATCAAAATAATTGCTCTCAGTTCATAGTTTAAATTGGGCTTTTGCCTTTCCTACACAACAAACAATCGAAAATATTTCTATATTGATTCATAGCACTTGATAAACAAGTATACATCAAAACCGTATGCTGAAAAAAAGGCAAAGGGATCTCTTTTAGTTCTTGGTTCAAGTTTGTGTTGTGCGCCAAATGGCGCGACAGGTCATCTAGTATATAGAATACATGAGGGATAGAGCTTGGAGTACAAGATGAATTATACATGGTTTAAACCTATTCGATCTCTACTCTTTATCTCCATCTTGAAACCCAAATTATATTCTAACACACTACACCTGCGGAATTGGAGTTCATGGATTTCCTGTATAGGATCTGGGCCGTCAACCACAAGGTGCATCACCACACCTGCAAAATTGGAGTTCATGGATTTATCTCCTACGTGGATCTCATCCTCAAGTCTTCTCTCTACCCCATAATTTCTCCATTAAAATTCGAGTCATTGTCCCCTAATTATTTTGAAGTAGTGTAGATCTGATTGTAATGACAAATATTATTTCGTCTACAAAAGTGTTTGGTTATGTTCCTGCAATCTGTGTGTATTTTTCAACTTCATCATACTCTTTAGGATGACTTGGCAGGTCTAGGCCTGAATATTATATCTACCTGCGCTCAATACTCCTCACCTAAACACAGGGGCAAATATATCTACGTATTGCTTCACTAGGGAACCAACACAATCTCATGCATATGTCAAAGGTGAGCTTGAGAAATTACAGGCAATTCCCACAACCGCACTAAATTTGGTTTGTTGTTTAACCACATTCCATATTATAAAACGATTGATTCAGGTGCATATATGGTTGTTTCTTCAGGTTAAGATAGTAAGGTCTAATCAATTGCGACCCATTTTTCCTTAAAAAGCATTTCACCTTTTCCTTACAGTACAATTTCAATAACTCCAATTATGTTATTTTATCATGCCCTTGTTAATTATATTGTTGCTTACTGGTTTTCTTCTATCATTTTTTAAGAAATTACTTTTACTTAAGTTTTGTAATGTTATATTATGCTTATACTCCCCCTATTGTATTTATTTGTTAAAGCTCATCCTCATTCCCACTAAGAAAGCTAAATTTATCATCACTAACATCTGTTTATTTCTCCATTAAATGATTGTAGGATGTCGTTGTCACTGCCTTGCAAAAGAAACTAGATAGACCAAGGCATCTCTACAAATATACCAACCCATTTCTATTTCTCAACTTTCTAATTTTCAATGTGCAACAAGTCGCATGTTCTTACTTCTTATAGCAATTATGTTTACTGTATTTGCTGGCTCATAATGTCTTATTTCCTATAAACCTTTCTCCGCCTAACCTACTTCATGTTGGTATGATATTAGAAGACAAGGATATCAAATTCCATATGTTTTGGGCTTTCGAGATATAATAAAGCTCCTTTCTGTGTGTAATTATTCTCTACAAGTGTTGGTCACATGTGCTATACATTCAGATTTTTTACTATGGCCTTTATCATAGAGCTATATTTTATATTCCCTAATTTTCTGAAAATTGGCATTCATTTGTTTTGCGTGATTAAGATTAGATTGTTTTTTATATGAATCTTCTAATACGCCTTTTGGATTTGTAGGAGATGGAAGAACCATCAAACATCATTATATACAATTCCTTTTTTGTCAGCCCCTCAAGCATAGCTGATATAACAAGATCTTCATGACATAGTTGTAGTCATAGTAAATGTTATTAGTTATCACTATAAAGTCACACATCCTGGGTATATTTGATCTACAGTTTACTTTTGAGGTGCAAGCCAATGGACAATAAGAGAGATACACAACTGCATTCTACATAGCATTTTCATTTATTGGATGCGTACTTTCTTAGGTTTTTGTTTTTTTCAAGTTATTATCAAGGAAAACACTCATCTACAAGCACTTGCGGCAACCAAGGAATTTCTTATCCATCTGTTTATGTAATAAATATTATAAATAACTGTCATAGCATTGTCTACTATCAGCACAATTGTACTACATCACTATGTCTCGGTCCCATTTGTTTCTAATATATCATCACATCTATGATTTCATTTTATAGTTTTACATCATGTCATGATGATGTCCCGCAGCAACGCGCGGGGTATCATCTCTTGTTCATTCATGTGTGCAGTATGATTCTGCAGAACATGTGTACAAGGGCAACGTCACGTCCTTCACAGCGAAGGTGGTGGAGAAGATCAAGGCCAAGGGAGTTGCTTCCTTCTACAACCGCAAGATCAAGAAGTGGCAGCATGTTTTATCTTTATCTTTTGGGTTACTTTTGGTAAACTGAATGTGGCTGTTTATGGTGTGATGAACTGAATCTATGGTGATGGTAGTAATGTATTATGCTATCTATATTTGTCTATCCTTCAATTTGCCTCTGGTGTATGGTTAGTTCTGTTTAGATGTTGTGAACTATGAGTTTAGGTGCTGCAATGATCACACATGTTATTTCAGTGTTGCTTCACTGATCAGACATGCTGCTTTTTCTCACCAGTTTAGGTTCTGCAATGATCAGACATGTTGTTTCAGTGTTGCTTCACTGATCAGACATGCTGCTTTTTCACTGATCATAAAGGAGCATCATCCTATTTATTTGTCTCATGTTTATTAATCAAATCAAATGCATGCCTTTTCCCACCAGCATGTTTCATTATCCGATGTTTTGAACTGACATTCCACAGGACAGTATAAATTCAAAAAAATGCAAAAAAAAACCTTGGCAAACTATCTATGTTTGTCTAGGAGATCATGTGTGCAAAATTTGAGGTGATTTAGAGGAGGTCAAAGAAATTTGAATTTGAGAAATGTGCTCCAAATGAGATCTCAGGCTAGGGTAAACAACCCATTTGTAATCAACTTTTTTTGGACCTACTCTAAATGAGCCAAATGTTTTTTATTAACACCTATTCAATCTATATAGTGTAGATTCGAACTCTCACTATTTTTTGAATTAATCTTCATATTTTTACATTTTCTTTTTAAAAATGTGATTTAATATAAAAACAATTAAAAACACGTTTAAAATATGAAAAATGGAAAACTAAGTTCAGATCCTTCTTATTCACTTTGAAATAAAGCTTTGGTGATTTTTTTGATTTTTATTAGATTTTTCAAAAACAGAAGATAACCCTACCTCCTCTCCTTGAACTCTATGAAATCTTGTACGTGATAGCTCATATCTGTGAAGGTTTTTATTTATGAAAATGACCATAGTCCAAGTTTATGATTTTTGGTTGGTAACATGTCACATAAGACAATATTGTGCGCATGTTTTATATTTTTTTGATTTTTTTTAAATTAATGGTGGTCATTTGACCTCGATCGTGCCAGCTAGGGTTCTTTCATGAAAATGACCATATACCAAGTTTAGTATTTTTCCTCGTCGGTGTGTCTTATAAAACGACGAAAGGCTAAGGTTTCATATTTTTTCGATTTTTTTAAATTAGTTATGTTGAGTCAAAGCCGTGGAAACCCCGTTGACCAACTCAAAACCCCTCTAAACCCCACAGGGTTTGGCCTAACCCTAGCTAAGAACGTCAGTCGTCCGATCATACCCTGGCGCCAAGCGACAACCCTCAGATGTGGTCTTCTAGAAGGAATTCGGTGGGCAGGCTGCGTGCAGGCTCCGCGTCGTTGGATCACATGGACGGCTCCGCATCGTTGGATCGTGGGGCGATCCACGAGAGGCGATCCTATTGGTTGTGCTCGGCTGCTCGCCCACCACCGACTCCGCGAAAAAACGTTGCTATTGGGCCCAAAAGGAAACCAAGCTCTGGCTGGGCCGTCGGCAGGCTCTGTTTTTTTTGCATCGTTTGCTCTGTTTTTTGTGAACGAGCTGGCTCTGTTTTTTTGCATCATTTGAAATTACACAACAATTGACATTGCGTAGAAAACTTAGTTCTTTTTGTTCAATACAAATGCAAAATGACCAAATTTATTTTTATCATGCAAAATGGCCACAAACTATTCAAAAATTGTCTCTTTTTGTTCATATAATATATATGACCATAGATTCCCATGCGTGCACTTAGCTTCTTTTTCTTCTTCTTCTTTTCAAACCATGGTTTCCCACGCGTGTACACTCCCGATGCCGCGGTGGGTGTGAAAACGGGCTACTTCACATTTGACCCCGTTATTACCATGACCAAATAACACCAAATAACACGTAGCACTACGGCTATTTAAGACACCCTCTGCCTCTGCCATCCCTCATCCATCTCCCATCCTCTGCCATCTGCCCTTCTTGCTCTTCGACCCCTTCTCCTTCTTCTGCACATCCCTCAGCCATGCAGTACACCGGACCAACCTACCGCTTCCCACCCACCGTGCCGGAGAGGCTCTACCCTACCGGCGTGTACGTTGAGCACACACTACGTGTGTGGGCGATATTAAGGTGGAGGACCGCAAGGAACTTCATCGAGTTCTTCCTCGCGTCCGGCTACCACCACCTCCCGCGAGGATCTCCAACGATGTTCCGCGTCGAGGAGGTCATCCAAAACGAGGTGGTGGTTGCTCTCCTTGCCCACTTCGCCAACACATTCGACGCCTTCTACCTCCTCGGCCGGGTGTTTTGGTGTGGCTGCGAGTTCATCGCTTTCACCACCCACAACAGGTTCACGGAGTACACCAACATCTTCCCCACCACGTCGCACATGCACACTCTTCCGTACCCCATCGACAACGCCCCGGAGGAGCAGTGAAGGGCGCCCGGAGGAGGAGCGAGGTGGAGAAGGCGGGGGCTAGGGTTCTAAACCCTTTATCTTTTTTTAGTCTATGTTATGTTAAGTTGTAATTGAACTATGTTGGAGTTGCTATGGGGTTGTTGGCCCTTTTATTAAGTTCTATTATTAAGTTTTCTATCTATTCTATTATTAAGTTCTTCCTAGTTTGAACTATGTGATCGTGCTATGGGCTTGTTGGCCCTATCTACATATTGGGACTACATATTTGTTGATTATTTTCTTAGAGAGCTCGCTTTGTTAGTAACCACCTAGTGCAAGCAGCCACAACGAACCCTTCTCTTTTTTTACACAAGCCACAAATATGTAGCCACCTAGCTAGAAGAGAGGAATCAGCGGCAGTGACCGTCGCTGCATCCGTGGCGGCTGGCGTGCAAGAAAGTTGCTCGGTCAATGCATCGTGGCGGACGCATCGGCGCATGCAGGCTCGGTCGGCGCATCGTGGCGGCGCGCATCAACGCATGCATGCAGGCTTTGCTGGGTGCGTGCATAGCAGGCTTCTGTCGTGGCGACGCGCACAGGCTTTTAATACAAGGAACGGCCCAACGAAACCACGGCCCAACGGTCAAACAGCGACACCGCCCAACGCGGCCCTACTTGTCAGGTCCAACGAATGACACAGTCCAGCTTGGCCCCACTCGTCAAAGTTAACGGTCAAGCCGTTGACCCGATGACAACGTCAGTTGTGACTAGTTCTGAGGGTTCCGGGAAAGGGAGTGGGGAAAACTGAGCAAAAGTTAAGAGCGCGGGGATGAATGAGTAGAGCTAAGGAACCAATGGCACAGATGTAAAAATCCCAAACCTCAAATAAGCTCTAAGATCCGAAAATGATCTTCAAGTTCCGAGAAGAATTAGCAGATTCCAGTTTTCATAAGCAAACAAAAAGGAGTTTCATGTATTTTTACAAGAGAATCTAACATATGTGAAATGTTGAAATTATGAGAGAAATGGTACAAACAATGACCTCAGAGAATGCTTTGTCATGCGAACCCATTTGGGAGGGCCATTTTGGCTCTCGGCAGCCTATGCTCCCATATGAACAGTAAATTCAAAATAAACAGTAATTTTTTTTATAAAAAATATGATTTTTGTTACATTTTCATGTTAGTATAACAAGCATGTTTGATAAGTTTCATACGAAATGGGATAACAATGCTTTGTCAGCGGAAAAAACAAAATTAAGCGTAACATTTGGAGGTAACATTTTTTAGGTTTTTTTTGCACAGGTCAAAACGCTAAAGCTTCCACTAAAATTTTGCAGGCAGCATTTGGATGTAACCGTGAATACATCTATTTTTTATATTAAAGAAAAAGCACTTTGGAGCATGGGAGCATGTGTTCCTCGGAGCCGAATTGGATTTTTGATGTCATTTGACATATCTTGTGGCATTTCCCAAACCCAAGAATAAACCTGTTATTTTCTTCCGTACTCATTGTCGACACGTAATACATTAAAGTGGGACAAAGACTGCCACCAATATGTTGCTCCTCAATGGGGGGTACATGTGTAGGGTTCCCCCAAAAAATGTAGGGCTCCTGCGAAAAGAACAAGTCATGTGAGAGGCGATGTGTTATGCTCGATTGCTGGTGTTGATAGAGAAGAAAAATGACTGTGTTTTCTATAGTAGTCCTTTCACTGTTCTCGCGGGACTAGCCCCTTGGATCTGGGCTAGTTTGTATGTAACCAATTATTCCTTCCCCTTCTTAATACAAAGGCACACAATTCTCTTGCTTGGCCCCGAAAAAAAACAGTGTTTCTTGTATCGTCCTGCTAATTAAGTGCACGCCCACTTTTCCAAATTTTACTAAATGGTTTGTACATTTAGCTTGTCCAATGCATAGCATATTGTGTATTTTTTGAGTAAATTCGGTAAATGAGGTAAAGCCAGTGAAACATTCACTAAATAGAGTAATCTAGATGAAAACTATAAAATTGGGTCATCTGCGTCAAAAGGTCAAAGTAGGAGAAACTAGAATTCAAATTTTCTTTTGCAACATACCGCATTCCTCTTTTTCCATTAGGCTGTAGCGCATCCTTTGCAATGGCAGTGCACCGGTTTTTTCTTCTGTATTGTATCTATCAATTAAGAAACTTGTAAAGCTTCAAAAAAAGTTGTATGCATGGTGGAAACCCTAGCCAGTGATCTATGATGCGTTTGATAGGCTGCATAGAGCCCAACCAGACCCGAGCGGGATGAAAATGCGCCGTTTGGTTGCGTTCAAGTAGACCTGACTCGCATCGGCATGAAACTTAAAGCACCCCAGAGCCTTGCTCGCTGGGAACGCTTGAATCGGCCGTTTCTAGCTAGCCAGGCTGACTCGGGCGCAAAAGCTGGTCCCGGCGTACAACATGGTGCAGGAGGGATTCAGGAGAAGATGGTGGGAGAGGGAAACCAGCGGAGGCGGGATGGCGCAAAATATATACTCACCCCCATTTACTCGCTCACCCTGGCTCTAGGACAAGACGTCCTCTGTTCTTGGCACTGACAGCGACGATGACTCAGATCTGCGTAGTGGCGCCAGCGACGACGTTTGTGCTGGCAACAACACTGCCGGACAGCGGAAACATCACTCCCCGGCAACGGTAGCTGCTTCTCCCCTTCTTCTTTGACTCTGTCCGGCCATCCTCGTCTCAGCCATGTCACCCCTCGACCCCAAAGCTGGTAAGCTACCCCCTCCTCTGTTAGGTTGTTCGATAGGACCGTTTAGGGTCGATTGCACCATTGTTGACCATGGATGTCACTTAGGTTGTGGATGAAAGGATGAAGCTTGCAGTTCAGACAGCAGCGCTGATAGCTATGGTTCAAGCCTGAATCATGTTGGTCCATAAGAGAGTTGTTCATCAGAATGAAAAACCTCTCATCTGGTATGGTCCGATGTTAATCCGGGATCAGAAGAGGATAGCGAATCTGAACTACACCTACAACTGCAACGACACAGATGCTCTGTGGATGATTCAAATGAAAAGAGCACATTTAGCAAGGCTTGTGCAGACATTCAGAAGTAGGGGCTGCTAGAACATAGCATCCACACCTGTGTCGAAGAGCAAGTAGTCCTGTTCCTCCATGTTGTTGGTTATAACCAAAGGTTAAGGGTTATACACAACACCTTCAACAGATCAATGGAGACCACCTTCAGGTACTTCAAGCAAGTGATGTATGTTGTTGGGGAACTCGGAGGAGAGATGATTGTGTCACCAACCGGCCGGACTCCTACCAAGATTTGCACTAGCCCAAGATGGTATCCATACTTCAAGGTGAGCACTGACAGTATGTAGATCATGCCTGGATATGCTCTTATTGTTATGCTATAGTCATAACACCATCTTGTAATGCCATTCCAGAATTGCATTGGTGCAATAGATGGTACTCATGTCACTGCTAGAATGCCAAGGTCACGATTTGCAGCATAGAGAGGGAGGAAGCACTACACAAGCTAGAATGTGTTGCTGCTGTTGACTTCGATCTGAAGTTCACATATGTGCTAGCTGACCGGGAAGGAACAACATATGATGATAACACTACTAGGGAAAAGCCTAGCAGTAGCGCTGGTTTTTAGCCTAGCAGTAGCGCGGGGTGCCGCGCTACTGATAAGGCGCTACAGCTAAAGGTTAGCAGTAGCATTGGTCTACACACGCTACTGCTATAGGTACTGAGTAGTAGCGCTTTTTTCATAACGCACTACTGGTAAGTACTAGCAGCGTGCCTCTGCGCCCACGCAACTACTATTATTGCGTATTCTTTTTCTTTTTCATTTTATGTCGTATTCATACACCATTATACAAGTTTTCATACAGTAGCAATTTAGAGATTGTTTTTACATCATAATGAGTTATTACATCACTGGGTGAAAGAACCGTGGACTAGTTTCAAGTGGATGGATTCATCCACTTGAAACTATATGCGGTTCTTTCACCCAATGATATAATAAATCATCACCATCATCATCATCATATCATTAACAACTTATCATCATAATACATCATTGTCATATAACGCCTCGTCATGGTCATCATTTTCATCAATGAGACATCATATAGCAAGTTGGTCACTAGTCATAATCACAACTCCTCCTCCTCATCATCAACTCTAACACATTGTAGCACATAATAACACATTGTACCTAGGACCTACTCCTCTCTCATAGGACCTACTACCCTTTCTTAGGTAAAATAGCATAAAACAAGATAGGACCCGACTCTCCATTATGGAGAATGGAGATTATCCTGTCTCCAATTCTTGCGCTTCATACAATGTTGCTTCCGAGTAGCTCCCTACGATTGACCATACATTTTTTCCAATCTTTGATTGTCATGTCTTCATCGGTTTTAGAAATGCGGTATGAACAGCAGTGATGCGTAGGATGACCTGGTCGTAAGTTCATAACATCAAGGCGACCTTTCGGAAACATCAGATGAGGCACACAATCCTTGAGATTTTCTGTTGAAAAACATAGTAATAACTTCGTAGTTAGCAATGTAGTTGAGTTTTAGAAGAATTTATGCAAAAGATGCACGGACATCGTAATAGTAAAAAATCTTACCATGACATCTCCATGGATGTTACCGTAGTTCAACACGTGCACTAGTGGCACGTATTGACCATAATGTGGAGGAGTTTGGTAATAGATATTGCAATTCTCAAGATCATTAATAAATGAGATCAGATGATTTTTCTCCTGATAAGTTAATTCTGAGCCATCGGTGTAGTAGGTTCTGTCTACCATCTTCCGCACATTCTTTGAAAAATGAAAATAAGCTATCAATGGAAATAAGCTGTCAACTATTTTGAAATAAATAATATAAATTACTTAATAACTATGTTTGAGAAACTCACATAGCGGTAGAATTGGAAGCGCATCAACAAGGACCCAAATGTCCATATTGTCTTTGGCGAAGTTAGGATCAACAAGATCCATGGTGACAAGCATACCCTCATGAAAAGCATAAGTCTTGCAAAGTGCTTCCCAATTCAGGCAACCAAAATGGGTTACGCTCTCAGAATTGTATAGATTTACATCAAAATCCATACCATGATGGGTCCTTAGGTGAATTATCTTTGTTTCCATACTTTCATGATCTTCAAAATCCATCCTCCCCAAGACATAGCGTCTTGCATGGCATGGGATAAGCTAGTCGAATTGTAAAAGACAAAAATTACACGTTGAAGAAGCAGAAGTCGTGCTTAATTACGAAAAAAACACTTGTCGTCGTTGCGTACCGTTTCAACATCGAAGGTCTCCTGGAGCTTAATGCTGAAGCGCCGACCTTCTACCAGGTGAGCCCTGTTGCACAGACCCCGGTCGTCGCCGCACCAGTCGCACTCTGCCGGGAGACTTTCATCGTCCGACGACGACATCGACGACATTTCCTATGTTCATAATTCAAAGATTAAACTTGTACAATTAAATATATGTACTACAAAAACTAAGTTAGATCATTATTATTCATCACGGGTTGACTATCGGTCCGTCGAGTCTTTTCTTGAAAACTCTCAGCTCACGTGGTGTATACATTCGACCGTTGGTGATGGTCGCTCCTCCTTTTGTTCCCAAGTGCCTTACACCAAAATGTCTAGCACACGGGAACGAAGGAGAAGCGACCCCCACGACAACAGTCATGATTTTTCGTCCTCTCATATATGGTGGAGACTCTCCCTCACTGATTCCTCTCTGAAATTTGCGACCGTCGGTGATGTTCGTTACTCCTCCTTCCCCTAGTGCATAACAAAGGTCTAGCACAAGGAGAAGAAGGACAAACGACCCCCACAACAACAGTCGGGATTCTTCGTCCTCTCTCATATATGGTGGACACTCCCTCACCGATTTTTCGAGGTGATGGTCGTTATTCCTCCTTCCCCTAGTGCATAACAAAGATCTAGCACAAGGAGAAGAAGGAAAAACGACCCCCACGACAACAGTCGGCATTCTTCTTCTCTCATATATGGTGCAGACTTTCTCCCTCACTCATTTGTTGACTGTCATGTATGGAGCCTCGATAGACTTAAAGTCAACCCGAAATGCCGTTTAATTATCTTTCTAGAAAATCCAGGCCACTGGATATTTCCTACATATTCTAGCACAAGTCATGCCAAAATTCACGGAAAAATCCGGCATGACCTTCGCTAAAAAAGGACATATCGAGCTCCTAAAATTTGCCGGAACGGAAATTAATCAACACCCCGGCAAAACATAGGCCACTCGGAGGTGTTACCTACAAACATAGCCGGCCACTTGGGCAAGCACATATCCTATTTGAGCAACACAAGATATACATGTTTATATCCACATCATATGAGCATTCAAACTTGATGGTCATTGCATTTCAATGGCTGAAAATATGAACAAAAACATTTCAAAATATCTTATAGGACTCATATTGACATGGAGATTTGGCTGGTCTCACCTCGAGGTCGGAGGGGGTCGATGACGGGGACGACGGCGGGGATGATTGAGGGGCTCCTTGATTTCTGCAAAAACAAACCCTATAAGCTATCAACTAATCAAATGCATACACCTTGCATAGTGCTCTCCAATTTGAGCATTAAAAATACGAGTAATTCTTCAATTTGAGCATTCAATAAGCAAAACTAAATCATAAAATAAATTAGTATTCAAATTAGCATGCATTCAATAAGCAAAACTAAATCATCTCTTGCGTCTGTACATCATCGAATATTATCACTAATACATCTCGAATAGCATCATACATATAACACCACTAATACAGCTAAAACCCTAGCGAACGATGGGTATCGGCGCGGGCGGTGGACACCCAAAGAGAAGGAACCATCACAGGATCATAGCTCCAGGTAGATCCCTGAAGAACGTGCCAGGTATTGTCGAACCTGCCCTCCAATGCAACCATGTAGCGACGGACGTGCTCGTCCTGCTCGCTGACACGGTGACGTACCACCTCCACGGGGGACGAAAGCCTCCGCACCGTCACTGGCCCACGCGACCGCCACCAAAGAAGGTTCGGGTCAACGACGGGCTGGCTCCTCTCCAAGCTGCGCCCCGGAAGGTAGCACCTCCCAGTACCAGCCCGCCGGAGCCCAGTCCCGGACATGGCCCCTCTGATCAAGCAGGCCTCCTCCGCCAAGTCGACGACGAGGATGCGGGATAGGCATCGTCGATGTCGATGCGGGAATAATTGCTTTAACTAAAAAATAACAACAAATATGACATGTTCAAAATATGGTATGTCCACTTTAAAACGAATAACCCAAGAATTTTGTTAAATACACCTAAAAATAAACCAGTTCTATTAATTTTCTTACTAAAAATAAACTATTTCCCTAGTAAAATTTTAATTAGATCATCAAATCTCATATACCTAAATTTTCTTACTAAAAATAAACTAGTTCTATTAATTTAACTAGTTCAACTAAGCACTTACTATAAATAAAAATAAACTAGTTCTTACTAAAAAAAACTAGTTCAACTAGTTCTATTAATTTTCTTACTAATTCTATTAAAAACTTACTAAAAAAAAGTAAAAAAACTACATTATACAAGAACAGTAAAAAAGAG